>NC_086292.1:45726031-46030552 GCF_963924245.1 Chroicocephalus ridibundus
CCACACAAAGGAGCTCAGAAGAGCAGACCCTCCCTGCCGCCCTCCACCTTCCCTCGCCTCCAGCCCTCCAAAACAGACCTCGGCCTTTTTATAAAAAAGTGCATAAAAAAAACCCAGAACAACCCACCCTACAGCAACCCCATGTTTTTCCCTACAGGGCGATTAAAGCAGCTCCTGTATTAATGAGCAGAAACCAAATTTAGAAGAGGCACAGCATCCAAATATAGGCTTAAATACACCTCACTCCTGAAAAGGGTCTCACTGTTTTCTTTCCCCCCTCACCAAGAGCAGACACGGGCTGAACTCGCACCGCCGGGGGGCTCTGCTTGCCCTGCTGCTCAGCAGTGTCCCGCATCCCGCCGCCCCACTGGCAGCATCCCCACAGGCAGCATCCCACTGCCCCTGGGGTACCATACCCACAGCCACCCCCATCGACAGCATCCCCACAGGCAGCATCCCGCTGCCGCCAGCCCTGCAGCCCAGCCCGGCACCGAGGTGGTATTTTGGCAGAAGCCAATAATCCTGCTCCCCAGGGAGGATCCCTGGGATGGGCCTGTTATTCCAGGCAGAAAGTAGTAAACAACCTCCCAGGGGTTGGAGACAGAGGTAAACCCCAAAGATGCCATGTCCTTGCTCAGGAGAGTGTTATTACAGGACAAAAACAACATGGAGCTTCTGAGGCTGTGCTAAAAAAACTGTAAGGCAGAAGTTAAGAATGCTGCTCCTATAAGAAAGGAAAAAAAAATAAAAATCAAAGTCATATGTTTCTCAGAAGGACTTTATGAACTTGTTTACAACTAACTATGTTTATGAACACTCTGAATTTCAGAAAATAATTCCACTTACTTTTCCATGCAGGTAGATTTTAATAAAGATCTTTTACAAGCAGCATTTGCTTTTTTTCCAAGGCAAAAAACAAAATGGGGAGGGAAATTATCAATGCACTGAAATCAGCGGTGGATTGGGTTTTTTTCCCTACACATACAGAAACATTCTAGCAAAACCAAGACTTGGTGTTTAGCTTGATAGCATACAGATGAAGGAAGAACATTCCCAATACAGCCGCCCCACGGGGGAGGATTTTAAAATTTGTTTAAAATGGTATTTGACCACATTATGTTGCTATATCCGTGTGATGTCACGCTTGTTGCAAGACAGAAAATGTGCTGCTCAGCCTGACATCTTAAAGGCAGCTCTAACCAGGATGGGAGGATTAGTTTGGCCTCTTTCAAGAGAATAAATTATTGCTGAAGATGTTTACACAATGCAGCTTCATGAGCCTGAAAGGTTGCTTTCAAAAGAGGCCCAGGCCCCCGGCCGGAGGAATGTGAGCGCAGCCCATGTGGGGAGACAGCCCGGGCAGACTGAAACCCGGCAGCTCAATTTCATCCTCTGTCTTTCACTTCAGGTAACTATTTTTGGGAGGCACCGGAGCTGTGTGCATTAAGTGTTGTAACTAGCTAGAGTTTTGAAAACATTTGGAGTATTGTAGACGGAATAGGCTATGTATCATGTTTTAAAGGCAATTTGTGTTGTAGGAAATGTTAAAAGAGAAAAAGGGAAAAAGTTCACCAGCAGCAGCCTGCAACATTAAAAAAAAATAATCTAAAAATCAGATCACCAGGAAAAAAGTTGTCTTCCTTTATATCACTGCACAACTATACAAAGAAAAAAAGCCTAGCCATTCTGAAGTCAATGGCAACACGCAGAGTATCATAAGGGAGCACAAATTTGGCCTCGATTTATTCTTCAAGTGCTCTAAAAGAACACAGCAGTTCCTAATTTTTTACACAGCCATATGCAGACACATCACTACCACCCCTGCCTACATATCACACATCAGGAAACACTAAATTAAACACAAATTTAAATGAAACATCATTGACATTTTGTTTCCATCTTCTCAAAACAGAGAGTAACCAGAACAAACCCTTTCATAACACTCAAAATCTGTGTATTTAAAAAAAAAAAAAAAGCAGAGGGGTGTGCAGGGAGGGAGAAAAAGGTGCTCTCAGATTTGTGCCCAGCTCCTCACTACCGATTCCCTTGTTGAAACACACAGTAGAAGACAGGGAGACACGAGGGTTGTCAGGGTGCTGAGATTCAAAACAGAAAGGCTTAGAAGGAAGACCAAAAAAAAACCTGCTGTAAAGCATCTTCCAAGTAAGTAGGACCTGAACTCAACCCAGTACTCACTTTAAAGTCTTGCCCATCAAATTCCTGATACAGTGAAGACAAGAAAACCCCTGATTGACTTTAAGACTATGAAGACCCTACATGAAATCTCACCGCATTACTTGTGCTTGAAGTTAGGAAGTAACTTCAGGATCTTGCCAAACAGGAGCCCAGCCACGAGGGTGATGCCTCAAACCCCCAGAGCAGGGAATCTCAACCTGGAATGCACAGGCTCCGGGGAAAAATAGTCTAAAGAATTCAACAGTTAACAAAAGCAAGCTTATTCTCTGTAGGCTTAGTGGAGTTTGCACTTCCACTGTTTTGTAGGGGTTTTGTGTGCATTTGTGTTGTTTTTTTAAGGAGGACAGTGACACAAAGAAGGCTGAAGGTATTCCACATGCAGTACACTGCAACAACTGCACTGGGAAAGAAAAACAGATGTCAGCACACCTTGTTTCTATACCTAGTAATAAAACATTTATAAATCATTCTACTTTCCTCCCTCTCCCAATTTCCTTTGCTCTCCTGCACATAAGTAGTCTCTCAAAACTTACCCTTTCAGCTACTTAAACCCAGCTTTCAGTGGACTTGGCAGTGTTAGGTTTATAGTTGGACTCGATGATCTGGAAGTCTTTTCCAACTTAAATGATTCTATGATTTAGCTATCACCTGCTTCCTAGAGACAATCTCCTGAGGCCCCATGCCGCACGGCCTGCGCGAGCTATCGCCTTCCATCCGCAAAGCCAAAGCTATTGTAAGCACTGCCCTAACAGGTTCTTCCACAAGGAAGCTTGGGAAAGCGGTATGATAATTTCTGGGGATCAGGCAGGGTTAGACATGTCAAGTCACTTGGGAGGAATGACAACATATCAAGTAACAAAATACCTGCAAAGTAGTATTTCATGCATCCACCTAGTTGCGAGAACAGTAGCAATATACAGCGCCTGACTTCATGGTGTAATCTTCCACTATGCCTCTCACACCAAACACTGAAGTCCCATCCCTCATCCCTAAACTTCCTTCTCCCGAGTAACAGGTGATAGGACAAGAGGAAACGGCTTCAAGTTGCACCAGGGGAGGATTACACTGGATAATAGGAAAAAATTTTACACTGAAAGGGCTATTAGGCACTGGAACAAGCTGCTAAGGGAAGTGGTTGAGGCACCATCCCTGGAGGTATTCAGAAGACGGGCAGACGTAGTGCTTAGAGATATAGTTTAGTGATGGTTTTTGTCAGAGTTAGGTCGATGGTTGGACTAGGTGATTTGAAAGGCCCCTTCCAACCAAGGCTATTCTATGATTCTATGATTCTTTCTCCTCTCAAAAATGAGGGGAAACAGAGGGATGAAGGATGGCAAGTCTCCTTTTGTAAGAGGAAAACTTTTTTTTTTTTAACTTAGAAGATTAAACCTTCATCTAGCACACAAATATTCTGAATTTATGGCTTAAATTTGGAAGCCTGCAGGCAAATCAAAGGCAAGACATCTCTGATCAACTATGCAATTCTTATCTCCCTTAAACAAAGAAAAACCTCCATCGAGCATATGGATCATCAACGTGCCTCTTGGAAGGGACAAGAGAGATTAGGTATCACCAGTTACACAAGCTGCACTTTACAAATCCCGTGTCAATTAAGAGATGCTGTGTATTCTGAAACTCCCACACTCCTCATGCCTACACATCTTCTGTAGGCTTTATTGGCAGCAGAAGTAGCGGCATTTGGCCCAGTAACTGAGAGGATGCTAAAGCTTTATTCAATCCTCTTCCCTGCACTCCGGGTGCAAACAAAACTAACAAACAGAACAAGCCAAAGCTGGCCAAAAAGTTTTTCCCACTACTACTACATCATTCGTGCACAACAAATGGTCCAGCATTTATCATCACGTAACAGAAAGCCACAGTGCCCAACCCCACCAGAATAACTCTCCTCATTCTCACCACAGTTGCATCCTCCCTTAGGGACCCACAGGGGTGACCCTCACCAAAATCCGCACCAGTGGGGACTCTGCACTGCAGATACTGCACACTGCTAAAAAACTCTGTTGAAATAGTGGGAAAATAAAAGAAATTCCACTATAACATTGAAAACATGTGGGTTGCTCACATCTCAGATACAGACTGCAACTCTGCTCTCCTTCAGCTCAAAAACGATGGAATAAAACTGGAAAAGGTGCAGAGGAGCACAAAGGTCCAGAACTATTCACATACCCGTCAAAACAAAGACTTTTCTTCAGTACTTCAGCCTTAAGAAAGAAACAAAGAGAATCAAAAATCACAGTTACTGCCAGACTAATTGCAGGTAAAATGCTTAAACCCATGTGTAATTCTTATAAATAACTGGACTGTAGCTGCACATTCCTTCTACCACCCGGAGATACTGTTAGTGCACAGAAATTAACTTTCCTTTCCAAAACCTATTATTTTCTAGACCAAGGAGAAAAAAAAAAAAAAACATACCAGACTCCAGTCCAGTTGTTTTTTTCCTATGCCAGCTGTGAGTAAAAGTCTGAGAAGACAACAGGTCTCCTCACAAGTCTTATCTTCAAGTGACATAAATTCACATCACTACACTAGAGTCAACTACAGCTCCCAAGAGCGTACAAGAAAGCTGTAAGGTGGCATTTATAGCATGGAAGGCCCTCAAACTGTTGCATGGCTCATTTCAAATAAAAGTATTATATTTATATTAATCAATATTCTTATAAGCCAGCTGTCTTTATTACCATTTAAACACTATGTTTGATTAATTTAGGGAGCAGCATTTCACTTCATTATCACGCAACCAGCAGGTACACTGAAATTGGGATGGCAGAACTCGCTGCTTTCCACCGCAGTTAGTTTTTAACTGTACACATAACTAATGGCCCATCAGCTTTCCCATTGCAAAATTCATCCGCATCAGCCTTATAGTCTACTGGACACCTAGATCCAAATGGCAACTCAGGGATCTCAATTCCTTTCCCCCTACAAAAGGAAATTAAAACACGAAGAAAGAATCCAAGCCAGAAGCAACCCCTGGCAGATACGTCATTTCACTCACCAGCTTTTAATAATCCTGCACAACACTCACCAGTAGCATTTTGTCTCCCATTTCCTGATATCATGTGGAGTTGGACTCTAAATAATTTGGGGGGGAGGGGGGGACACGACACACAAACACATTGGAAGACGTGGTCGTCATCACTTACTCCCCCTTTCCCTGCTCCAAGAATCGGAACGAACCCAAGCTTTAGCTGCTCTCCCAGCCCAACCTCTCAACGACCGCTCCATCCTGGCTCTTCTTCCAAGCTTACAGAGCTGCACATCACTGCTCTGTACCTTCATCTCAAACCGCAAAGAGTGTGTTTGGTGGGGTAGCAATTCCAGACTCTGCACTTCCATAGTAAGCATCCATTGGCAAAACTGGCTTGTAATTCAGTCTAACAAGAAAACGGTCTCCCCAGCTACCTCCAGACAGCAGCCGTACTCGAAATTCATTTCTGTTTGTTTGTCAGAGCTCTCGGGGCGGATATTCAGTTCACCCTTGAAGTGAATCAAGAGTATTCAGACCCCAAAATCCTGTGGGCTGTCCAAATGTTTCATCATTCCTCTTACTCAAGAATCCCCTCCTTACTCATAAAATATTTTTCTACTGAACAATTTCTCACATCTTACTTTTGTACTCCTTTGCAAAACATTTAGATGCTTAGTTCCATTATGGTTTTTTTGTTATCCTGCTACAGTTAAACTAAATATTCTCATGAAATAAAAACACATTCAATTATGAAATCTGCAATTTTAATTACAATCTTCACTCACGATCTACTCTTAAAGTAGAACCAAGCCAAGACGGTTGTTTGTTCATGCTTGAACAATGTTTTTATTTACCATGGATAAAAGGAGAATTATCTAATACCACTTACATGGAGTCATAAATTGCTTTTTTTATTAATGTTTAATCAAAACCAAACAGATCCATCTGTGCAAAAAAAAAGTGGGGAGCAGAAAGTCCTGTTCACAGGAATTTCTTCCGTGTCGACTCTCTCGAACTCTGGGTAATGACACTAGATCCTTCCTCTTCTGCTGGTACAAGGATGCAGCGCTGTTGACCTAGCACTTTAGCCAGACAGTTTCCTCCAGGAAATGCTAATTTATAATACGATTATTTACTCTAAATAGAAAGACTCTACAGCCGAAAACAAGGAGAAAACATTTTAAATCTCAAACGCTCGTAAAAATTAAAAGCATGAATGAACAACCTCCCCTATTTCTGGCAGGCAACCAGCCATCAAGCTGAAGGTGAACAAGTCTCCGGTACCTCCAGCTCCCTCCCTCCCCAGCACCGTCACCCGACAGGGCCGCATGTGAAAACAGCATTAAAAGCCTATGTCTCACCGAGGATGAAGTCACAGTTTAAATGAAAGCTGAATATTAAAGTCTTCATTGGAGTACACGTGACTTCTCCATCAAGAGACCCAAAGGGGCAGGGGAGCATCAGCATTCGAGATCAATACTGTGTAATTGAAATCAAATACACAGGAAAAATGAACATTTCCAAGTGTAATCAAAATAATAAAAGAGGTTATTTAACCTCAAAAGCAGGCTCTCTTTTTCAAAGCAGAGGCATATATACCAGTTTGGTGGTGTAAATACCTTGTCGGCATGCCCTCGGGAGGGATGCAGCGGGGGAAAGGGAGTGATCCCAAAGCAATCCTGGGATATTTGGGGTGATCTGGAAACATCAGGTAGACAGAAAGTTTATAAGAAGCTACAAAGCAACCACTTCACTCCTCTCCTGGATGGAGCCTGGGCAACACCTAAATTAATCCACAGGATCTTTTTACTCCTTTCTCAACTTCTCTCTCTCTCACATTCACGTAAGAGTCCAGCGAAGCAAATGGTGCAGCTTTGAAACGCTCAGTCCCCAAGTCTCTCTTTGTCAAATGTAAATACACAGCAATTTTTTTTTTTCAACAATTAAGATCTCCCAAAGGAAGACAGTATATTAAGAAAAGTGACAAGAACAATCTTAATTATAGCTCTGTTAACACATTATGATAATGAGTACTTATTCTTTATCAGACATTTAAAAAAAAATTATTATTGTTCTGAATTATACAAAGACTGGTCTAAAGAACAAGGATCTTTGTCTCTTGTTGCCAGAAGAAACAGCATTTCCTGAGGCCTGTTTCTGCCTTCAACTAACAGTTTTGATTTTGGCTTTAGAAACATAACTGCATGTCCTCTGCTAGATGGGGAAAAAAAAAAAAAAAGTTCCCTTCTCCCCCCTTCTCCCTGATGCTCACAGGAGAGCAGCATCACCCTCTGTAATAACACCGTGTTTCACTTCAGGAAGAAAGAAAAGAAAAACACCAAAAAAACCCAAAAAAACACTAAACCTCTGGCTATCCTTGTTCAGGTAAACAATGGGAGATTATTACAGAGTTAATACTTGGTTTTGTTCATATTCCTCTTCCTCCTTTTCACCTCCCCTTGGAGCCCCAGACTAGAATTACAGCCCAACAATAGCCCAATTGTCGCCCCCGGCAGCGATTTCCATCCAAACAATAGATCTTTCCCTTTTCTCTCCACCCAAAGTAAAATTAATAAGGAAAAAATTCTCTGATTACAGGGCAAAGAAAAACATTTTTAAGGGGGAAGACAGAGACCCGCGTATATACCATGGGATTCTGAGCTTCCATTGTACAGAAGAATTTGCGTTGCCTTTCCCAGGCTCCTTTGTATCCCACAGCCCCTCCTATGCAGGGGAAGACATGGGGAGGAAGGTTATGTGCTCCGGCATGAACGGCATTTCCTAAGAAGGTCATTTCAACCATTACACTGGGGTCCTTTCTTTAAGGAGTCTCACTTATTCTTACAAACACCGGAGGGAGAGCTGTGAACCCCCTTTATGCCCGCACCATGATAACCTGAAAGCGCACGTGCCCACCCTCCGAAACGGAGCTCACAGGAATCCACACTATGAGGAGAAAACCAGACTGGATTTACAAAGCAAACTTTTTTTTTTTTGGTGGGAAAAGGGTATTTGCATATAGGAACAAATATGTTTTATTTCCCACTTTCAAGATGAAAGAATACATGTTACTGCCCTGCAAATGTTTTGGTAACATGGGCCAAAAGCCAAAAATGAAGAGAGAAGCCCCCCTTTTTGAGAGGGGGAAAAAAATCCCCACCTACTACAGACATGGCTGCAAGAAGTCCAGCATTAGGTTCATCATTTGTTTCTGTCCGCTAAGGAGCCCAGCATTTATTTCGGAAACAAAGCGATAACAAACAGTCAAAGCTGCTTTCCAAAGAAGTTCTCAAGTATTTCAGGAATTTTCTTGTGCTCTGCCAAATATCAGTCTGCCCCTCACAGGGCTTTACCACTGCAACCAGGGCAACATTTGTTGGTTGTGGGGTGACAAGAGAGGCAACAGGATATTTTGTGGTTTTGCAGTAAATGCAGAAGCTGCCCAATGTGAAATTCACATTGATATTAATTTCAGCTTCTGCCTGCATAGTATTTACTCATGCGACAGCTAGTTAAAAGCTCTTTCCAAGTGCCTTTAAGTATGTGAGATTTGTCTCCACTAATCAAGGTTTATCCTCCTTCAGGTTTAAGTACTTACTAAATCACCGCTCTCAGTAGTTCTGACATCTGATTTCTCCTCACTAAAACTATTAAAAAAGGTTCTGTCATCTGGCTATTGCAACTGGGAACATTTACAAAAGTAGGTTTGATTTCTTGTTGATTTCAGTAAGAAAATCTTGTTGATTTTCAACATGAAAATAAATATACTAAACAGAAAATCCCAATACTACAAATGCCTTCACTATGCCCATGCACAGAGGCTGCCTCGCCAGCAAGGCTCCCACACGAGTTGAAGTCCCCATACCAGTCCTGAAGTAGCATGTTTACTTAATTCAAAGTTTGAGTTTTAATGGAAACTTGCAGCTCACCAGGGACATGTCCATCTCCACCTAAGGGAACGTCCAGGAGCCACCAGGGGATCAGGGCAGAATTTTTTCATCTGGCTCAGGAGACCCCTGCAGTGGAGCAGGAGCCAGGGGCCGGCAGCGGGCGTCTCAGGCAGCACTGCACAAACCCTGTTTAGCATCCTGCGCAGCACCCGAGATCCTTCGCTGGCTCTCAGGGAAACAGTGCCCGATGCCAGAAACTCAACCAGATCATACATAATGATATTCTACGAGAAAACACAGCTCCTTTTTTGTAAGGGATAATGTGACTGTAAGATATAAAATAACTGAAGAGAAAAACCTACCACTTGTTGATACAGTCTTTTTTTACTGCTTAGAATGCCAAAACAGTCAGGGAAGGAAATCTGGGGAGAAGGGGGAAAAGAGAGGTTCTTGCTTTGGATATGCCACCTTCACAGGTCCCTGTCCTGAATCAACCAACGACAATTACAATAGAGTCCCCACCTTGCAGAGAAACAAGTAAGACGCCTACAACAGCCACAGTTTACTAGAGAGGCTGTACTTGCTCTTTTACAGAGGAGACTGAACGTAGTACATATGTCAATTGTTTCAATAGAAGGCAAGATCTTTGCCTGCCTGGAACCACTGTGAGTTTATTACCCTTGCATGTGTGTAGGAACACGACAAAAACGTGAGAGGACAGAGTGATGCTACAAGCACAGAAATTCAATGTACATTTGACCCCAGGATGTACAGCATGAGAAAGTCTGGGGTTGTGTCACCGTCCCATACTCAGAGGTCAGTGCTGCTGATAAAACCATTTTTCAGCGTGATACCTCATTCTGTCGTCCGTGCTACAGGCTTCACCTCTGCTTTATCCAGTGCCACGAGCTCACAAGGAGAAGGCTTCCCCATCACCAGGTGCCAACGCACCAGGAGGACAGAGCAGCTCCTGCAGGCAGAGTTGGCTGACGAAGCTGTCCTTGTATCACTTTCCAAGTATGCTTTACCTGCTCGCTTCAAGCAACTTCTCCAGCGATATGTAGATCCTGAAGCCGTGATTTAGGTCCTAAAGTTTTGAGGAAAGGGTCCGTTTTAAAAATGCCACAGCCCTGCTGTACCAATGACCAGCAGGTATACTCACTGTGTAGGAATTCCGCAGTGTTCGTGAAAACTCTGCATCCACCAGAAAAACATTTTAACAGGCGGAGATGATGTTTTTTTGGAAAGAATCAACACTGACATTGTTACTTACACTCCTTAAGGAGGATTACTAACATTTCCTTGCTTCATTTCCTTTTTGGTTTATGTTTAAAGACAAATATTTTGTTTATAGTTAACTGAGCACACATCCAGCTGATCTGTCTCAGAGTACTTCCTGCAAGTTCACTCGGCAAAAATCTCCGGACTGCCAAGGGCTGCCACACAGCCAAGTCAGATAACCAGGGTACATCTGTGGGAGTTGGAGGATTGGAAAACAAAACGTGCCAGCTATTCTTCTTTCTCCAACAAGGCATGTATGAGGTGAAGATGTCATGCAGAAGTCCAATATTTGCAACAGCTCATAAATAATGTGCAGTTTGCCACTTCTTTCACAGGCACAGTAAAAAGAAGAAGAAACCCTACCACCCTTTGTTTATGTAGGTAAATTTAAAATTAACTTTGAACTCCATTTCATTTTACGGTTGTGAATAATCCTCACCTCTGTCTGTCCTTTCCATACTTGTGACTATAACAGAACACATGAGAAAACAGTATTCTTACAGCTTCCTAGAGCCTAACCTTCATTGCCAGCCTCTCTAACTTGCCTAGAAAGGAGCACACAGGTTAAGTGAAATACTATGACTACACAGTGCCTCTCAAATTCAGAATATTTCTCCATAAGAAAGGGTATTTCGCTTGTAATTCAGCCCTCTACTTTCTGGAA
This sequence comes from Chroicocephalus ridibundus, assembly GCF_963924245.1. Taxonomy (NCBI): domain Eukaryota; kingdom Metazoa; phylum Chordata; class Aves; order Charadriiformes; family Laridae; genus Chroicocephalus; species Chroicocephalus ridibundus. The sequence goes on from NC_086292.1 coordinate 45,737,055, forward strand.
TAGATTGGAACTATTTCCCAAACAGAAGTCTACAAAAAGCAGGTTAAGTTCAATTGCTACGATGGTTAGCTATGGTATCTCTCAAGAAGTTGTTGGAGTCTTTTAGAAAGCGGACCATCCAGTGCATTTCTCAAGTAATAGCTACAATGCTGTAAGTCAAGCAAAATGCATGGACTTCTCCTGTAGATCTTTATAAAGGCAGTTTAGAAAAGGAAATTTAAGCACAAACATAGAGGGACTTGCCCAAGATGCCTACAGACCCCAGAGTCTTTCCAATCCCCTACATCCATTCCATAAAATCTTTACATGGATCTCTACATGACATCTTGGGTCACTCGTGGAAGTCCCAAACAACTGACTGTAAACCACACATGGGCCATGCCTTCAGCAGACAGGGTATCTTGAAATATTCTCTGAAGCTTCACTCAATCTTTTACCACCTGATGTAGCCACCCTAAGCTCATGGAGCACGTGTCACCAGAAAAAAACAAGGTAAGGTAGAGGAGAGGAATACAATTTACAACCAACTTTTCACCTCCGATTCTCACTGCTAAAGAATCTTTCTCATACACCTCCAAGAAAATTAGCAGTGAGGAAGAAGTGACCAGGAAACCCTCCACACCACCCGAGTCCCCACTCCTGAACTTCCTTTCTGACTCACACTTAGCTGCACTTACAATTTTTAGCAGTCTGCAAGGGTAGCTATGATTCCTCACTCTGGTTCATTTGAGGACCTTAATTGTTTGTTTTGGCTCCAACTAGCAACCATGTTTATGAAAAACAGGTTAAGCTTTTGGCACCAAATTGTCTTCAAAAAACCTCAGCCTTTGAAATAGTGCCCTCTTCAAAATAATTGGTTTTCTACCTTTAGACCCTGCATCATAACTTGGTCTAAAAGATTCTGTCTAAGCTAAGATGCAACACGTGACGTTTCAAAGAAATCTAAAGGTTTTATTTCTAAATAAAAATAGAAGACGCTCCTACCCCATGTGATCATTCATGTATTTCAAATTTTCATGGTGTATTAGCATAAACAAGGTGGACTTTTACACTGTAAGTACCTCTAAGCAGAGGCTCGCTTTTACAAGGCTTTAATTCAAAGAAACCTTCCTGATGCCTCATTGCATCCAGTGCATTGCTACCAAACACTGGACAAGACAGTTCTGCGAAACAAAAATCTCAACAGTCTGAAACCGGCCACAAGAGTTTACGCTCACATTTGAGTTTATAAAAGTAGATTTCACTCCACAGTCAGCAGCCTCTAATGTCAGGAAAAAAATATCCAGAGATCATGACCCAGAGTGAGAACCCATCATTCAAGGGCCGATCATGCTCCTGATGAAGGCACATGTATAAATGCAGTAGGAAATCCTGAGCACAGGTCAGCCACTTTCTTTTCTAGTTCCTTAAAAAGCTGTTTTCATTAGTTTTTGATTATAGCTTAATAGTTTTCTACAGTATTTTAGTAGCCTCAGTACTTCGAAGATTCATGTGGATGTAGTGGAAGGGAATCAGCTGTGGCTGTTTTCTCCTGAAGCTACAGTCAGAAATGAGATGGCTAGAAGTCTCAAGATACTAAAATTACCAAAAGCCTGTATTAAGAAAGAAACACCAACTTTTCCACCAAAAAAAAATGGTGAAAACAGAGTATCAACACAATTTCACTGAGCCATATTAAGATCGTAAGTGGCCTGGTGTCATTTCTTGTCATCCATTTGAAATGGTTTTGGTCTCCAGCATGATCATATCCAGGAAGAAATTTCCAATAGACTAATGCCAATACAGCCACCCTCTTTTAGGGTCATAACTGGTACATGATACAAGACTTAAAAGCTACAAAATGTTCCAAAACAGCCTGGAGTCACTAGGATGGTGCTCTCTTGGGACAAAAAAACCCAAAAAACAAACCTCCGGTATTCTTCAGAGTCTACTTACCAGAGAAACAAACTGAATTAAAGCAGTCATCATCCCTCTACAGGCCAGCATCTCAAAGTGCAACACCAGAATGAAATGCAGCTAAAAAGAAGTACACATTTTGAAAACAAAATGCCTGTTTGTCACCTACACTGAAGGGTATACTTTAATTACCTATTTGCACAGCACCAGAAGAATTAAAGTATTGGGGGGAGGGGGACCAACAATCAGCATCTCTAAGAAAGCCATTAAAAAAATCCTTCCCATCACACAGTGGCATCAGGCAGCAACAGGACACACGCTCAGGGTGCTTCCAAATAAGCATCAACTACAGACTTGAACCCTGGACCACGTAAGCCACGTGTCCTGTGTCCTATCTTGCCTGCTGCTCTTTCGTTTGAGGCAATCAGAGCTTAACCGGAGACCAAGAGGCTCTCTACAGAGCATTTATACCCTAGGGAAAGGCAAAATTTAGAGGGAGAGCAGCGGAGCTATCTTGTAGCACTCGGACAAGACACCAAGCACTTGGGGAACGCCCAGCTGTGCCACTTGTGGAAACGTCCGCAGAGCTGTCACTTCAGCTGCCAACAAGAGAGAAGTGGGAAAGAGGAAGGACAGAACAAAAAGCACAAATATATCCAAGCCCTTTTGGTAGCTCTGTCTATCAATTTAAACTTAATATCGGCTTACTCAGAAGTAAAGTCCAACCTCAGAATACCGCTTTGGTGAAATTACTGCCATGAAATTAAAGCTCATGCAATATGCTAGAAGACTCTGATGGAAAGATGCATGATTTCAACTCCTGCACTAGTGTCAGCCAACATTTTCTTACCAACTGCCTACAGCTAGATCCCCAGCTCCTCTGTCTGGCCTCTTAAACAATGCCAGTCTGTGTTTTAACAGGAGAAAAATCTCACCACCACACCATCCTTCTACCGAAGCATCCTTGCTGGCAAAGACGGGACTGCTCATGGTGCAGTGAACAAGCTGAAGTGGAAAGGATGTCCAAGCCACCTGGCAAAAACGGAGTCATCTCCACCTACCAGCTGGGTGATCACCACTTCCCCTAACCTTGATGCTACAAGCAGGAAATCTTCCCTCCGCAAATCACCACATTTAACTATGAAGAGAGAACCGGGCCATCAAGCAAGTCAGCACAAGTAAAACAACATTGGTAATAGTTCAGAAATTCCCAATGCGCGACCCAAAAAAGCAGATCTAGTATCCGAATGTGGTCTTGGAGCACTACTGACATGCATTCCAGTTCATGTCACTCACAAATCCAACATAGGAACATAAAACTGTATAAAAAGACCTCAACAGTTTTGCACAAGTTCAGCATCTCAACATTTCGACAGCTTTACTTTACAGATAAGCTATTTTCAATGTCAAATTATTATTTCTATTACCAAAAACAGTGAGAAAAAACTGTTGACTGTCTACAATTGCAGAACACAATGAAGGAGCAAAGATACACTATGTTTGGGCCACACTGGCTGCTGCATTTTTATATCACACTTTTTGAAACAACTGCATCTACAGTCTTTGTGCTGGCAAACTCAGCCCCACAAACATCTCCAATTTCTGTTATTATACAAAATTTACCATTTTAATGCATCAGGAATGACTTAAGAGTCACAATTGTGGGTAGCAAAAAGACCATTATGTCTAGTCTTCATTTTTCAACTCAGCTACATAAGACTTTCCCAGAATTAGACAGGCTAAAAATGGAAACACTTAAGCCGTACTGTTTTTGCTTTCAACTAACAAGTGTTCCTCTAGGAAACCATGTATGAGAGCTGCCCTATATATTAAGATTAAAAAAATAATTAGTTGCTATTTTTCAACAATATAAAGAGTGGCTGCCCAGTACAGAAAGCTGCAACTTCTCTGTTTAAAGGGGACTCAGATCTGTTTGGGCTTCATCTTACTTGTTACAGAAGCCCTAAAGCACCCATCCAAGCTTGCCACGAGCACAGGAAACCCAGTCAACAGCGCAGTATTAATGGTTCCTATCTGAGCATCTTCCCCTGCTTATCTCATGTGAAACACTTCATGTGCTTTTGGCTCATTTGATTTTCATACAAACGGGAAATCCATGCTCTGTATCTCTATACACGCACTTACAAACAAGCATCCACACCAACAGCCATCTATCAGCTGTAGCCTGGAATATTTTATGATCTCTTTAGGTGTTTTAAAGTGGTTTGGAACACATTGATAGCCATAAAATATGGTAAACATCTTCCTAGGCTCAGCATCAACGCTGCTAAACCACCCTAAGATGAACTTAAATGTGTAAAACTTAAATTATTTTTCTAAAGCATTTTATTCTGATGTCAGTACTTGCCACTACAGCAGGATTCTTTACAAGAAAAGAAGAAAACTATGAAAAGGACTGAAATCCTAAATCTTCTCTCCCTTTGGCCTAATGACACAGGAGTTCTCCATACACCTGGCATTGAAGAAAAAATAAATTCAAAGAGGCCTTTTGATTTATAGCTCCAGAGTGGTTTCTTAATAATACAGCTATCCTCAGCTGTTGCATACATTTAAAAATATTCCAACTCCTTCACAGATGAATTACAGTAGCTGCATCTTTAAATGAATCTCACATAAATATTTTTTTTCCCCTCCAAGAAAACAATTACAAAACATTAAATCACTTTTATATTGCACTACGAAAACAAGAACTTTTAATTTGGGTCATGATACGAACAGCTTCCGCACCACCAGAGGACACGCAGGCTGCTTCACTGCTGAGCTTCCTGCCTGAGGCAACCCTCACTCACCAGCCACTTGCCACGGGTCAGGAGGAATCAACCGCTCACAACCTTTCACCTTGTGATTTCTCAGTTTATAAGGAAAACGCGCCTCTTTCTACCTTCTCATGAAAGTGAGACCCAAAACACAATCTTAACACCATCTTTGTACTGCTTCCAGAGCATCGTGCTTAACTCTCATTCCAACAATAGTTTTAGACATCCCGAATCAGGTCACATGCCTACCCTTAAAGTTGATCAAACATCTCTTGTGCCACATGAAATCCAATGTACTCTAAAATAGGAAAGAAATTCAAATACCTGGACAGGACAAAATTATCTACCCCTGAAAACTCAAACTATCGGCATCCCTTGACATGACTTCTCCTTGTCCCAAATGCATACAAAACCTTTATGACAAAAGTGACAGCCTTCCTTACTCCTTCCCTCCTCCTCTTCGCTGACTGTATTTCTGCAGAAAAATTTAAAAAGTAGTACTAGAAATAATAACACGGGACCCTGCCTATCCTCTAAGACTAAGTTTTTGTTCTAGATCTGTTTGCTCACATCCTTCTCCTCTGGCTGGCGCCAACGATGTCCTCACACAGTGTAATTTTCTCTCTCTCCCCTCCCCCCTTGCTTTTTTTAAATCTACCTCAAACAGTACATACATACAGTCATTGTTTTGAGTATCAGAAAGGGTGCCTCAGCTCTCTGGTTTCAAAACCTATTAAATTTCACTCAGAAATAATAAACAGGTCTTACAGCATCCAACAGCTTGAACCACCAAGATGCCTGATTCACCCTCTGCTAACTGCATAGGAGGAAACAGAAATAATGTGAGTAATGTGGAGCTTATCTATGGGATTTGCTAATGAAAAATAAGACTCAAATGTGTAGCACAGAATAGATAAGGAAATAAGGATGGTGCACTATACGTATCAAAAGTAGAGAACACATAGCAACATACATCCTGCCCAGCACACGCAGGGCAGAACAGCAAATGCTATTAAAAAAAAAAAAATTCAGTTTGCCTGCTCTCATCACGTGTTTCATGAAAGAGCTGCAGGAGCCCCCCCAAAGCTCTACAGTCTTGGGAAACTTCTGAATCTCATGAACTGCAGGAGCGGTGAATCGTGTTTTGTGTGCAGTTAACTCTCAAATAATAAACTTCAAAAGATGGGATCCCCACCAGCTCCTAGAGGTGAGAAAGGGACAACTGGCTGCTCCTCTCGTTCTGTGGGCACAGGGGCTGCCAGGCCTGTGACGTCACCCCTCCTGATTGGCTGCCAGTGACATCATGTCGCTGTTCAGCTCGGTGTTTGCAGTTCAGCTTCCCCCTTTCGGGGACCTCCAGACCTCCCACAGCCCGGCGGGCCGCGAGGAGCGGCGGCACAGCCAGCCCGGCCTTCCCCACCTCGGGGCTTCCCCGCGCAAGAGCAGCAGCAGAACGGAGAGGCTTCTCCTCTCTCGAGGTTACGTCTCTGTTTCGGTTGGGTTTCTGAGCCGGGGAAAGGTGATAGTGCCAGGAGGCTGAGCAGGGGTCGCAGGCTTATAGCAAGGCAGCAAGAGTTAAAGCAAAACTCTAAGAAATTTGTTGCGGAAAAAAGACCTGAAGACTGGAAAATGGAAACCATATGCAGTGTAACAACAGAGGCGCAGTTAACACCACCCATGCACATTACACACGGATACGCAACATGTATGAAGAGAGTGCACAAGCAGGACAGATTCCTCCGGAGACTGCTGAAGAGCCCTCCAGCATCCATTCCCTTGTGAACATCCATGAGGGATCTAACACAAAGCGGCACCGTCCCCTGTTTACCCTCCGCCACGGCGAAGCTGCCTTTGTTCCAAGTTAACATCCTGCTTTCCCGTGCACGCTCGCCCCTTCTGAACTCGGACGCCTGTAACCTGATACGAAAGAATGTTAATTTCTCAAGTGATTTCATAAAAGCAGAGAGTGGAAGTAACTTGATATTTTCCCCATCTTGAAAAATATTATTTTATAGCACATACAACCGCAGGAAAATATATCTGGTCTACAACAAATCTTTGGAAAAATAAACTGAAAAAAATGGGCTGCTCTGCCTCTGTGTACCTACTAAACCGTAGGTTTTCTAGTTAGCACACACGCACTACAGTGTGTGTGCATTCATATATATAAATGCATGTATGTATGAATTATTCATGTGCACATGAACACAGATCAATCAGGCAGAAGATCAGTTTCAAGTAAGTACAAAAATATGCTAGTTAATGCTGAGCTTGAGTTCATAACACAGCACTGAGTAACTCATCTCAGACACAGCGTACTGTACTCATTTATTAACGTATCAAAACTTACCTACAGCGCCTGCAATTTCAAGTGTTTTATGAACAATTTGCACAAAATCAATTAAGAACATACACCTGTGCTCCCAAACTAGTTCCTGCATGTATAAAATGCATTTTCTGCACACTTCCAGCACCATGCATGTGAAGTGTATTTCCCTTAAACCACACCATCTGTGTATCCCATGGGAAGAGCACAATCCCAAAGGATGGCCACCCTACAAACGCCAAGCCTCTGACCCATTCCCATGCATAAGCACAGGCCAGCACCCCTACAACGGGACCAATTTGCAGACAGGCTGCATTGCTACGCTAACACAGCCTACGAAGAAAAGCTTTCAGAGAAAAGCTGCTTATGCAGGAAAGGCAGTACCACAAGCCACTGTATAAATTCAACCTTTAGTTCTACCTAAATTCACACACAGCATCACCAGCCTAATCATTTTTACATGTTACGATGCCACTATTTCCTCTATATTAAGAGGGCATGAGGACTTCAAGACACTAAATCAATGTGTTGGGTTTTATTTTAAAAAGTATCCCCAGAACCACTTTAAAGACTGTGCCTTAGTAGCTCAAGTTTTAATATATACTGCTTCCTACTTCAGCATGTTTTACTAAGACAGTAATTCAGCCTTCCTTAGACACAAGGAAACTGAACGCTTTTATGTGCAAATGAAATAAAAACGCTATAAAACTGTTCTAGCTTTAACTTCTAGACAGTAAGAAGGTGGGGGAAAAAACACCGGTGAAATTAAGCAAATACAGAAGTGAGATTTTCTTTTATTTACCTTGTGTGGGTTGGAATATGGTATTTCATAGGGGTGTTTTCCACCAACTGTGATCTCAGCAATCAAAGTTTCCTTGCTGCCATGTGAGAAATGACTTGAAAACGCAGAATCTACTCTCATGAACACATGTCGATTGGGGTTAACAGGGTAAACCCCACATGCATCAGTGACAACACAGGTACAGTTTAGTCTGTCTGATCTTCTGCAGCAGACAAGAGACAGCTGCTAGAAGATAGATATGCTCTTTGCTACTATCACAAGGGAATGCTTAGAGCACCACAGCGAGCCTTCTGGCTCAGCAAGCTTTTCCTGACTTCAGCAAAACAGGCTGCAATCGTTAAGCAGGACCTGAAACATAACAATCTCTTCATTTATCACACACTTTACAGAATGCTCTAAAAACCTGAGCGATCCATTTTGCACAAAGCAATGCATTTTCATCACACATTCTTCCTCGATATGTCTCACCAAGAACAGTCCCAGCAACACCGCACCTGAGCATACCTTGCAGCAGGAATGGCCTTGGGAAATCGTCCCACAGCTTCCAGGGAGATAGTACTTCTTTAGCTCCTTTGGCAAAAGGAAAATGTTTACTCTCTGATCTGATACAAATTTTCCAAAGAATTGTGAAATTGAGTTGCCCTCACTCCAATTTTGGCTGAGACTATAGAAGTTTCCAAACCTTTCCTACTAACCACCACGGTTCCCGATGAGCCTTTGTAACACACCCTCAACCAACCAACTAGAAGTTATCAGCCTAAAAATGATTCAAAGAGGAGGACTAGAGGAGTCACCGCTGCAAGAGGACTCTTCCATGACATGCCAGAGGCAACAACACACAAGATAAGGCATCACAAGACAAGTCCTATAGACAGACAGATCAAAACCAAGCATGTAAGTACCCAAATCCACCAGCTACAGTATCTCCCCAAAGTGCGCATGAAGCAAGCTCCCAGAATTCACGTGATGAAATAATACAATGAGTATCAGTCACAGGCAGATTTCTTTTGGTAACCATGTCATAGCAGCCCATCAGTCATCTCTAACGGAGTTTCTCCAGTTCAAACAAACCTAGAAGGACCACTTGGCCTTCAGGAAAATGGTTCTGAGATTTATTTGGCACAGCACTGCCACAAACTGAAAGGCGTTACAAGTGTCGAGTATTTATTCATAACTTTTAGTATTTTCCAGTTTAGTTCTCTTTTGCAAGCACGTAAAGACTTCTAAATATTCGTATTACTTTTAATCTGCACTACCGATGCCTTCTGTGTCACCTGCAGAGAGGACCCCAAGCAGAGAAAAACTGGTTCAAGTCATGTCATTTATTTTGAGCCTCCCCATCAGGATCATCTTCTTCTGAGTCTTCCCTAGCTCCTTGCTTCTCTCACTTTACCTACACTTTCAGGCAAAAACGAGGAAGATCTAACATTTCCAAATGCTACCACTGTAAAACATACTAGACAAAAGCACAAAGGACGTGAACCAAATCCCTAGAAGGAATTTGTGGGTATCTTTATTTATGACACCAAATAAACCTCTGTGGAACTGCGCCGGGGGGATGTGTTTTAATAGCAAGACTTTCACTGTAGCACAGATTACAGGCATGGGCACTCTCAGCTGTTTAGAAAAATTTTGGAACTGGACAGGAAGAACAAAAGGAAGAATGCTACTTCCAAACAAGAAGAGAGGTAAATTCAGTTTCCCCCGCCCACCTTCCACAAAAACATCAAATATTTTCTTTCATAAATAATTGCAATAGGATGCCGTAGCCTTTTCCAAGCAAACAATAGTGAGACTGTGTCATGTTTTGCCCTCGGCAGGGCCCGGGGGGAGGGGGACACAAAGGCCGGCTTTCAGGGCTTGGGGCCTCTCGCTCCTGCTCTGCCGGCATCGCTCCCTTCCTACTCCTTTGCCTTCCCATGCCATCCCGTCTCTCTGCTGGGACTTCGAAGCAGTAGCCCTGGGAGGGCTCCTGCTAAAAAAAGAAGAAAACAAACAACCCGCCCAAAACAACTGAAAAACCCCAAAACAAACCAAAGCTCATTTTAAAGCCCCTCAGGCCCTGCCACAGACGTCACACATTTCTGATTTCCCCAGAAGGGGACCTACGTGACCGCTGTGGGACAGTTTTGGGGTGCTGGGCACCTGTAACAACCATCAGTGGGCACCCACTTTTGCATGTCTGTCCCGTCTCGCTGCTCTCCCGGCTGAACAAGTGGCCTCTGAACTAGCATGGCCTCTCACTGCTTTTTAAGATAAAAGCGGTCTAAGGGCAGCCACTACAGGCCAGGCAGGGCTGTTCCGCGGGTATTAAAAGAAAACAATGAAAAGATCTTTTCTGCCTATAAGGTGTTTTGAGTCACTTATTTGAGTTGGGAAACCTGAGAGCTGTAATTCCCGGACTGATTCACCTTCCTCCTTCACGTCAGGAATTAGAAAACAACCCGCCCCAGCAACATCAAAGGAGCACCAGTGCTCCCCAGTACCCAGCCTGCCAGCACAGGCACTCCCGCCCGCCTTTCATGTCCCAGACAACGCCGCCGGTACACATCTAGTGATGAACCCAAACCCCAGCACAAGTCCTGGGGCTCTGGGCAAAACACTTCTTCCAAACAGATTATTTAGCTGATTACCCCACCTCATAGATAAGCACATTCAAAATTTTTATTTATATATATATATATATATATATCTCTATGTCAGCTGCATCAGGAAGTACTCAAGGCTGGGAAAAGACCAAGCCAGAGCAACAGGAGTGCCCAACCCTGCCTGCCTGAAATATGCATTAATTCTATGTACTACTAGCAGTCCGTACTAGAACCATCTCAGCACTATAATCTCCCCTAAGCCAAATGTTTACCATAGTATACTATTTATATAAAACATATTATTCTGTGTAAACTGAATATAATAGCATTAAGTCAGCTAGGAGGCCAAACAGACTGGTCTTTACAACAGAAGAAAGCAGAGCACGTGCAGCCAGTTGCAAGAGCCCAGTTATGCCAAGTTTGCAACAGATCAGGTTATTTTGTTTGGGTTTTTTTTGAAGTGGATCAAAACAACTGCAATAAATGCATCAGTGCAGGTAAATTGATCTGAACTACATACACTTCAAAACACCCACCACACCAGGCATAAAGAAAACAACAGACAGGTGCTAGCCACAGCAATTAAACCAAATTTATGACAAATTTATGCAAAATGCCGCCTGCTTCAAAACCTGCCGAAAAACACAGAATGAAAAAACATGGTCAAAAAAACCCTTTCCAAGATGCATCTACAGATGGAGACACTGCATAAAGAGGCATACAGAAAATGGGAAAAAGCTAATGGAGCAAAACCACCTTACCACTGACCTCACCTGATCGTGCTTTTAAAAACATGCTTTGAGACATGACGGTGTATTTGAAAGATGTTCTTTTCTACAAGAGGAGAGTTTAAGTCACTCGACAGCCCCAGAGCACACCCGAGCATCCAAAGGCTGAAGCATCCCTCCCTGCTATGCGTCAAAATTGCCTGGATTCACCTCTGTCAGCCCCAGCACGGCAGCACCGGCACCTATGCACCTCTTCACTCTGGAGATCCTGCAGCTCCAGTACCTGCCCACTCCGTGACCACCTGGCACATCCACTTACAACGTATTGAAAGTTTGGATGCTCACACCAAGTAAACTTCACTCAACCAAACTCCACTAAGGCACTTAAAAAAAAAATAAAAAAATTAATGAAGTTGTCTATGAAAGCACCTTTTTTTTTTTTTTGGTCAGAAGTATTTCCCTTGGCTCTCTAACATATATGTCTATTTTTAACTTCAGGCTCATTACTGACAATTTGCAGAGGGATTTAAACCCCCACCCATCAACTGAGTACTAACATGTTTCCACAATACACGCACTTAGAAGAGCTTAGTTTGGGGTTACGGTGATTCTCTGTGTTTCCCTCCTCCCAGGTAACAGAAGGTTCTGGCTAAAGTTAGGGCATTGATAGATATGTGTGACAGATACAGTAATGTATGTATACGTTACTCAGAGTGAAAAAACTGGATAAAATCAGTGCTTCTCAAGGGACTCTGCGGGTGATGAATTTAGTCCAAAACCGCTTTAGAAGTTCATTCCACAAACTACTCCCAACAACCTCTGCCATGACAAGCGCTAGCCTGGGCTCAGTAAACCCCTCAGCCCAGAGGAGCACAGCTGGTTTTGGGAGAAGGGTGATCACACGATCACTGGGACAGCCACATCCTGGTTTACAGAGGGCTTGGGAGATCAGGCCCTTGTGTGGATCACTAGAGCCAAGTGGCAGAAAAGGGCAAAATTTCTTACCCACCTGGAGATGCGAGAAATCTTCCCCTGCTTCTGTCTTCAAGCTTAGTAACAAGCAAATTGTTAAAATGTAAAAACCCCATGAATTTAGCAAGGCTGCCCTCCTTTTAAATAGCATAAATAGAAGTGACTTGACAATATGCCCGGATTACAATGCATTAACTTATCAAAAAGTATGCAAGTAGAACACAGACGCACGAGGAGAACAAAGAGCACCTTCGCACAGGACTTTCCGTACCTGCATTACCCAAGTTGTGGAGGTTATCTGGACATCAGCAAAACTCTGAGAGCATGGTTAAAAATCACAACAGCCCATCCTTCTGGCTGAGCCTGCTCACATTTCCTAAGAGAGTCAGGGGAAGGCAGGTAGCGGAGGTAACACTCGCACAGTGTGAGGGAGGCAGAACTGCTCTGCACCGTCATCTCCAGAGCCAGCCTTCACTGAAACAGCATCACGGACCGAGATCTGCCTTTCTACAAATTTGGGCATAAAACTTCTAATGAGCTTGGGAGACGAAGCACTCGCTTTTCCAATTAACACCACATTTAGTAGAAAGAACAATCATTAGACACTTTTTATTATAGCCCCAAGAAAAACTGACATCTTACGTAGGAACGAAGAAACGCGTTATAAAATTCTTATTTCTGACATGAAACTTGAAAACATGGACTCTCGTGCTTGCAGGTAAGCAAGTTACCAGTAGAATCAAGGACAAAACAAAATACAAGTTAGAATTAACCCCTGCCAACAGCTGCTCATAATTCCTAAAACCTATGTACTTTTACTGCCGTATATTTTCAATGCAAAAGACAATGATTGTCTAAGGAAAAAAAAAGGCATTATCCTGATCTCAAAATGAGAGTTCAGCACCTACTGGGGGTCTTTATTTATTTTTTTAAACATTACCACCAATTAAACAAGGTTACCTCACAAATGGTGTCCTCACTTACCAACCACACCATCTCAAAACGTCACTAGAAGTTAAAGGTTTCAGAGCAAGCATTACCTTAACACTCCGGGTAAAATGGGCAAAGTAGAAATGCTTCATACTGCAGGGGCCTCAACTATGAACTGAATGAAAAAAATACAGGTGTGCATGGAAAAAAAAAAACAACCCAACTTTATGTATTTTTAATATCTTTTATAAAACTGCCTTGGAAAAATACTGACTGTACTTCAAAATAGCTGACAAAGAAAACCTCCACAAATTATTAACGAAGCAAATCTCTACATTTATACCTATTCCTACTGGTTTTTTCACCATGTATTACACTTCAAAATAAATTCATGAAAATCATGAGCACCCGAAGAAAAGCATTTAGTTAACAAAACACTTAAGTTTCTAATACCAGATTTCATACTTCCTAAGAACTTTTATCCAGAGGCCCTAACTGTAACATTTAGATGCAAGGCACATCTTACACCACCTCTGTTCGGCACAGGGTTTCAATCCTTTAAATGGATGGCTAAACGTGTGCTATTCTTGACTGGTAGGAGTCTGGGCTTTACAAGGCATCTTATCGTGAGAACAGGCTCTCTCAAGATTCCCAAACCCAATTTCTAAACCAAAAAGATTCAGATAAGTATCTGAGCATTTGCAATGCTTATCTGCTAGCTGCTCTTCTCTTCATTTCTGCCTTGATGTTTTGTAGGCCTCCACAACGCATGTTTGCCTAAACTCTAAAGAGAATTTCATATGGTTATGCAAGTTAAAATTCCTCTACACATACAGATAATTTAGAGGGAAATCTCCAGAGTTTTTCTGGAGAACAGAGAAGCTACGTTTCCCTTCTTTACATGCGGTGCAGCTGTTCGACAACACCAACAAGCACCTCCCACATACCTGCATGACCAGTGTCGTGGTCTCCATGAAGTTTGCTGTTAACTTGCATGGACAAATTGACAGAAAAAGAGGCAGTTTTCCTTTATACCTTAAATTTTAGTTCAATTATTTAAGAGCTAATTTGTTGGCATGCTTTATTTTTGTGATCCTGTAGGATAAGCTACTTAACCATAGCAAGGAGCTTCTCACCATTCTCAATCAGAGCCCCTGACATGGCATTGTTTGACCTGGTAACTTTATTATTAATAATAATTAAGTTATTTATGTAACTTTATGTTTTTCCTCATGATCCTGATGTTTTTCCAGCTCATCGCATTTTCCTTTACAAACACAACTCCCAATTTCCAATAGCAAGGTATAGTACTTAGCCTGGGTTACAATCATGTGTTTAGGCTTATCGGAATGTGGAAATCCTGTTTCACAATGCAAGGTAGTATTTCACAATTACATAGCGAGGTGCTCTCCTTCAGAGGCAAGCACCTTGCTAATGAAAATACTCGGGGTGCAAAACCAGAACGACAGCACAGCAGCTCCCAACCAACCTGCACTACAAGCTGCGTGCTGTGCAAGCCTGGCAACCCAAGGGTTTTAAAACCATTTCAGACCTACAAATACAGTGCCAGCTGGGAGAGGGCAGATCGCATGTTTAAGCTTTATAACGAAGTGAGAAGGTAAGATACAGCAACTTCTGCAAAACACCTCCTAATGACAGCCCACACAGCCATTACAGAGGCCAAACATATCAGCATCCCACTCAGCAAAGCTGCCAGAACTCAACTCACAGCAAAATTTATATAAACGGAACAAACAGTATCATATTCAGCTATCACTTATGACTGGCTTCATTTTGAGAGCAAGTAAACCAAAGGATTTTGAATTACCAAAAGGGGGCAATGTCCTTTCCCACCATCACCAACAGAACAATCCTTCTGTTACCCCATTTTGAAACTTCTCAATACTCGAAAGCAGCTCTGCAGCCATAAGGACTTGCAGCGTTTCAAGATAGTAGTTTCTTATCCTAGAAGCAAATCAAAGCATATAACTGAATGTTCTTAACACAAATTCTCCTTGCTTTCACACCCCAAATGTCATAAACTTCGTTAGCATCTTATTGCCTGCCTTTCTTTCATTTCCCCTTATTCATTAGATCAGAACACTCTACGAGAGATGAGAATACTAAAACAGTGATTGAGGAGCATTAGTACCATACATGGAGAGCATCCTGGAAGCTCATGCTGCCCTTCCAAGATCAAACTAAATCCCTACAATAACAGTAAACATATGGTATTATCTCACCGACTGGCACATGTGGTGACCACTACCTGGATATTCTCAAGTATTACGTGAAGCAGGGGCTCACTCTCAGGGTCTCTAAAATTTGAGATTGGGAAAGAAAAATTTCTACGAGAACGAAAACAAGTTGCTTGTACGTTGGATGTTAGTCAGATAGAACAGGCTGGCACATCTAATACTATTTATTTTTTACTTTGAGGAAGGGACAAGGTTATGGAACTTAAAATTTCCAGTACTTTGTTCTTAAATTACATATTGCTGGCGTCAGCAAGTTAGTTCATGCTAGTCTTGCACCCAAAATACACAGAAAGATACAAGGATGAAATAAAGAGGGTGGTGCAAATAAAAACAAATGCTCCGTGAATAAAAGCATTACCTAAGAGCCAGCTTCCCCCTTCGTTATTTTCAAGAAATTTCTAAGAGGATTTGCACAGTTAAAGATAAGGACCAGAAGAGAGATAACAGATGGCAATGGAAGGAAAACAGCACGTAATAACTTTGATACAGTACATTCAGTACCCTAGTACATCAGGAGAAATCCAGAGACAACTTCCACGTGCACGTTGCTTGGTTTCCTATTTATGAACAGTAGCACCATCAAGGGCTCATCACATAATATTTAGTTTTGCATCTTGCAGTCTCTGTTTTCGCACCAAGAACTGTATTATTCAGACCCCATCATCCAGACCTTGATTATTTTTTAGGAAGAGGCAGCATCCCAAGCCCTACTGGAAGAGGTACTACTCTAAGTGACAGAGATGGAAACAAAGAACCAGCATGAAGGAAATGCTGTATATTGTGTTGTTCTAAGATTTCAGAGGCTGCGCGTTTAGAGTCTGAGCTTCACTCTGATTCCTCTCCCTCAGCTGCTAGATGATGCACACAAGGCCAATGCCTACTAAACTTTTATTTACTTCAAATTTTCCAGAGTCTATCAAGAGGAGAGACTCTGAGCAGCTCTGCCTCAACGTCACCTTGCAGCCAGCCTGGGCTCCTCATCCCACACAGAATCCATGCAAACAAGAGCTATGCCTTCAGCCAGAGACACCTGAGGTAGAAACAGTGCTCACAAACTTCTGATGTTGAAGATTTTTGTTTCTGTGCTGAGGCTGGTCTTTTGTTTGGGGGATTTTGTTGGTTTGTTTTTGTGTTTTTCCAAGGCTGCGCTTCAGAGCTCTCTGTTTCCTGAGAAGCAGCAGACAGTCTCCCAGTCCTGCCAAGCAGCCAAGATATCACTGGTCAACAACCTTCTCTGCCATCGCCACAATCATCACTTTTTCGTTTTGCTTAAATTTCCCAGGCTACAAGCCAAGACTTTCATAGGCAATGCATTGCCATTAAGGTAAAGGTTTACATTACCAGTCTCACTGCCCTGGTAGAAGCACCACTGAAAAACACAGCTACTTCTGCCCAACCTGTTTGTCCCAGTCCACTCAAAGCAAGAGGTCAGACAGTCACAGCAGGCACCCACAACCTCTACTCCTGGACCCCACGGTTGTTAGTTCCAGAGCTGGAGACACAGTAGTAGCTACCCTGAAAAACAGCAGTGAGCAAAGGCAAAGAGCGAGCACATCTCGATCTTGATAATGGCATAGGTCTGTCTGAATCTGTACCTGGAAAGCTGAAAGGTGAAGACAGGGATACAGACACAGCACACAGAGGCAAAGCTGCTAGCTGTGAACTGCTCGTCTTTGGATTATGGAGGAAGAAGACATACAAGGGAGACAGAACTGCCATAAACGTTTGCTGAAAACAAAATTCATCTCTTTCTGAACAGGACTCTTTCAAGACCATGTTACGGGACCAAATACCTAAACAGTACTGAAAAACTATGTAAACTGTACAATCCAAGGCTGCCAAGGCATTTTGTACTGCCCTTCCCATGAGCCTCCTTTGTAGAGTTTAGTCTTTCGGTGAAGTCAGGGTGCTCAAATTATGATAAAAGTCTCTCATCCCTGGCCATGAGATGTCAAGTCTCCAGTACAGAGTTATGATGATTTGAGAGAAGGACAAACTGCAAGGTTATCATAGATGAGGCCAGTTTTAACCAAAGCAAGTCACCCCCAATGGTAAGCAATTACAATTCTGACCCATGACCAAGCTCACCTTTTTATTTATGGAGAACATTGGGGCATGGAGAGAAGCTACAGTAGTGTAAAAAACAAAAACCAAACCAAAACAGAAAAAAAAAACCAAAACAAACAATCTCACACAAGCAAATAACACCCAACCCCACCCCCCAGCAACTACAACATGGTCTATAGGTCTACACGACCAGAGAAGATAGATGCGCTTACCATGACAAGCCAAGCAAGCACCTCCCTAACTGCACTTGTCCTTGCCAAGGTCACTTCAAAAAGCTCTCTAGGCTACCTGGTATAACTCAGGCTGCTGTACAGGATCTGCTCTTAAATAAATATATATATATACACACACATATATTTAAGAACCTCTGAGTACAATGCCAGCCATTTCTCATGTTTATTATGTTTCTGTTCAACCGGCTGGACCCAGACATGCTTGGTAAAAAATACAGCTGTGTAGAAATCCCATTAAAGGGAACAGTTACATTTTTAATTACCTCCAAGGCAAAAATTCCAGCATATAAAAACACAGAAGGGCCATGTTTTGCTTTGGTGGTGGGTTTTGGCTTGTTTGGTTTGTTTGGGTTTTGGGTTTGGTTATTTGTTGTTGTTTTTTTTCATTTATTTGTTTAAAAAAGTGCCCAAGTCAGTGGCAATTAAAAAAACTACTTCAGCAGCTTAGAATCAACTAAACCCCAGAACAATACATAATAATATCACACGGTATCACCTTATTTATCAGCCCATTGCTGCTGAAACACAGATAAAAAATTTCTGCCCCAGACATAAATAAGCGAGGGCAAATTTACGTCATGCAAAAAAAGCTCTGCAATGAAAGAAATCAGTGAGACAAGCAGAGATGCAGATAACATGTTCTTTATGTTCAAAACACCAAAGCTGTCTGGAAGCATTGTGTGTATGGCACAGGAAAAAGAATTCACGTGGAGATCACACAGATATTTTAAAAGCAGATGCAGTTAAGACGCGCGAGGACGGAGTTTCTTCTGAAATATGTGAACTGTGGACTGAAAACAGTATCCACGCCAGTAATTCGTGCAGTCTTAACCTGCAGCAAGGTCACAGCTCCACGTACCTACACACAACTCTGCACACGGCCAGCCTTGGCCCTCTTCACATGGCTTCTCTCTGAAGAATGGGAAGAGTCCATCAGTTTACCCCACAGGCTCGTTTTGAATCTTTAATTTTGTTATGTTGAAGCTGCTCAAATGGAAATCACCTAGCAAGCACAGAATAGAGGCTTAGGTCATACTAGATGTAAAGATCAGAAAATCCGGGATTTCCCCTATCTCCTTCTCAGTCTTCACTTAGTCTACCATTGGCAACAAATGAATTTAATTTCAAGAAAAGATAACCACAAAATAAAATAATATATATTTTCCACATAACAAAAATAACTGACAATTGTTATGGGTTTGTTTGTTTAATAATATATTAATATGAGGAAACTAAGAGGTATTTTCCTTCTCTGTTTCAGCTCAGTTTCACTAAATAGCTTACAAAACCCCCAAAGAACGTGTCTGAAACTGCAAAGCCACAAACACATCCCTCCCCATTTCCCTTCCCAAATCCTAGTCCCTAATGTACAACTAGGTAAATCTCAGAGAAGGAGAAAGGAGTTTTATTAGCAGAGGGCTCAGAATTGGAGGGCAACCACTGAACGCTGCCTGGAGCTAAACCTCTAAAGTTACTCGTTGGCTAAGCGTGCCTGCCTTTGATCGGCGGAGTTCAGAGTCCGCTTACTTAACCTCGACAGGAAGAGCTCACTTATGTGGTGCAAGATGAGCTCTTTCCTACACTTTCTTCAACAGTTTTGTAAAACTGGCAAACTGACAGGCTCTGCACATTTCCAAATATTAAAAATAGCAAGGCAAGAATTTACAAGTAGTGATACTGCTGACGACAACTCACAAACCATCTACCTCCCAAACTTCGTGGTTTTTTTTCTGTGAGCCAGGTCCGCAAGAGATCACAAGTTCCGGCATTAAGGGCATCTCCTGAACTAAACCTGATAAGCCCACAATCTCACAAAATACTTAAGTAGCACGTGCTTGGTTGAGCATCCGACCAACATAAATGATGCAGAACTGCAGAGAGAAAAGGTCCTTCCAGAAAAGAAACCCAAAACATTCCAGCATCTTCCTTGTTTGTAGAAAACTTAAATAAAAACTAGCCTGAAAAACCTCCCTGAAACATTTAGAGCAGGATTTCGCAGATGTCTGTGCCCCACTTTGGTGAGGTCATATTGAACACGTCTGCAGCCTACACTCACACGGAAACAAAGTGTTGATCTGGTTGAATCTCAGGGGGAAAAAATGCAAACAGGACTATAGGCTGGCTGGGGTGGAAGAACAGACACATCTGCCTGGTTCTGTTGCTTTAAAGCTTTCCGTCTGCCGGGTCTTGGAGGTGCAACTCCTATGCCCATACTACACCCCAAGTACTTAAATATTTAAATGAAAACTGATCTCAGCACTATATTCTATTATTTGTGTATTGCTCATCATTGAAAAACTAACATAATCGGCAGACATCTTTTGTAGCAACCTGAAGTCTCATTCCAATTGTTATTAGCCAGCCTTTCATTGCCCACAAGACTCTCAAGTCATCTCAGCTTACTCATCCCTTAAAGCTTTTCTTCAGACAGAAACTTGTGTCTACACTAAACTTGTGTTAGTGGATATGAGTCAGAAAGAGGCCCTTAACTCCAACACTAAAAAGGATACACATCTCGGGGAACCAGATTACTCAGTTTTGTATCATTAGAAGTTTATCCCTGCTTACTTTGGTATCACCAGAATGAAAAGTGGTCTGGCCAGATTTTGCTCTGGGGAGGGGAGCTCTGCTCAACCCTCTCTGCTCAAACAAACGCTGGTGTTTCCACCTTCCCCTCGCTTCACCACAGCCATCATCATTCGGAGCTGCTCAACAACACATTCAACCAACAGTTCAGCATTTGTCTCCAAAATGTAAAATGCCTACTCAGTTTAAAAATTATTTCAGAATCACAATATTAACAAGAAAAAGGCTCAATGAACCTCTACCCTCACTCCCGGGACAATTCATTCCCCCTAGATACAATTCTCAAAGGATCACATAAAAACCTCCAGGAAATTAGTTTCCCTCACAGTACTTCCCAACCTTTTCATCGGTTTCCCATATCCGGCCAAATAAGGCTTTTAAAGATTCTTTCTGAAGTCACAGGCCAGCTTGGAGATCCCAGTCTTTACTGAGATTTTTTGGGGGTTGGACTATATGACCTTTAAAGGTCATTTCCAACCCAAATGATTCTATGATTTTGCTTATTGGAAAATCTGTCTCCCTACATATATTAGGCACACCTTCCAATATCTCCTAGGAAATTGCCATTTACTTAGCACGAGTTAAGTGGATTAAATCCTAGCACATGCTCAAATGATCAAAATACCAACTTCTTTGGAAATACCAATATATAGTGGTTTGGGTTTTTAATTGTTTTAACCCAGTGTACACTATCCTTTACCTGAAGATGATCAGAAAAGACCAGGCTGTTATTCAGGAGGATGACGAGCAGCAGCATCAGCTTGCCACTAACCTCCACAAATATTTTCACTTTCCTCCAGCCGACAAACGAGCACTGCAGTGGAAGCGCCTTGTAAAACTTCTCATCTCGGCTAGGAGAATGAACTTACATATGGGGAATTTTGGCCACTTTATGGCAGTTCTTATGAGACTGGTTACAGAAAAATGCTGCACTTTATGTAGTAAAAGTGGAAAACTACTAATTATGTTTTGAGACTTCAAAAGAGAGGAAGAACAACAGCTAACACCATAGCTTTACTGGGGCAAATGAAAACTGCAGTACTGAAACAAGACAGTATAAACTCAACGAAGTACATGCTACTTCAATATTTTATGAAACTGCTGGCTTAGCTGTCTAAACTGAGGAGGTATTCTTGATGCTGGAACTTGTGATCTCATCTGGACGTGGCTTGGTTTTAAAAAAAACTAAAATAAAATTTGGTAAGTAGGGGTTTTGTGAGATGTCATCAGAGATATCACTACTGGTAAATAACTTTCAGCATCTAAAAACAGAAAGTTTTTTGAATTACACGCTTTAAACTAAAAGGGGATGCTGCACTGGCTTTAAAAAGCTTACTGTTGGTAATTAGGTTTCTAGTCCTAAACAGCCTCCAGTGCTACAGCTCAAACAATCAGCTTTAACTGAGTTGTCCATCTCTTTGTGTTTTTGTTTTGATAGAGGCTCAATTATGCTCAGGACAATGGCCTGTCTCTTCATTTTGCTGTGAATAGGAAGCAAGGGTGCCATTGTCACCCGGCTTCAATTCAGTCACAACAAAGGGGTCTGAAGTACCGAAAATAATGGGCTACCTAAAGTAGCTAGAAGGAGGAAGGAGGGGGAGCTCTGCAGTAGCCACAGTCCCCCTTCACCCAGCCCTCCCTGTGCCTCAGACCAGGCTGATGCTCTGACAGGAGCCACGTCAGGGCTGGTGACACAGGCCACTGTGCTGCTCCCACGCCTGCAGACAGGGCGGCGAGGGGAGGGGGGCGATGGGGTGCAGAGCTCTGCCCGTGCTTGAGAAACGGGGCGGCCACGGGTTTGTTTTAAAGAAAAAGCAAAACCAGGAGCCATGACCTGTAGCATGCGGGTGAGCTTCACGGAGCGGGGGGTAGGGGGGTGAGGAGGAGAAGAGATGCAGGAGGGCAACAGCGTGGCAGGAGAGTAAATCACAACAGATTCAATTAGGAAAAGGAGGAATGCATTTTGTTTAAAGTAAATAGGACATAGTATTATTAAAACACTGCATCAACTGCACCGAGACTGCAAGGAGTGAATGAAACCTAGTAGCAGGCTGTTACTGTATCCGCATCCCCTCCTCCCCCTTCTGGTGCCTCATTCATAAATGGCTGCTCGGCAGCTCCAGCTGCAGCCCCAGCGCCGGCAGCGCCCGCCTCCCCCCCCACGGGCTGAAGCAGCATTTCACTGCTTCCCGCAGTCCCTCGCTATTCCTCTCTCAAATCTCTTCCTCACCCTGGAATTTGGGAGGGTGGGAAGACTTTTGCAGGCTTGTTTCCCAGGAGTGGCTTTACGGCTGGAGGTGGGACAGGGGGAAAGCCAGCAGGCACAGCCCCGTCTCACCCAGCACCTCTCCGGCCAGCCTCGGCCCCCGCTCCCTCACAAAAAAAGAATCGATGTATGTATTTTTACGGAAAAACAATCAAGACAGACAAGATTTCAAGAATAAATTATCACCTCAAATTTTGCTAACTTAAAAGCAATGAAAAAGCTTTCCTATGGAACCCCAGCTTACAGGCGCGTACAGGTAACTGTTACCCCTTACATTTGCCTTCACGTCATCTACAGCTCAGAATTCCTTCAGAACATTTTAATTAGGTAGAACAAGACTCAAACGTGCCATAACAATATCAGCACTAATAAATCACAGGCAATACAGTACACTGTTTGTAGTTACAAAGGGGAATTTCCAAAATGTTAAAAAAAAAAAAAAAGAGGAAGACAAATGAAATAGAAACCGTGCATAGGAGTGAGGAAGATGCACGAAGGAGGGTAAAGAATGCACCTGTTGTGCTCAGGATTTGCACACACGTAGGAATGCTAAGCAAAACATTTATAAGCAATGCCCAAAAACTGAGTAACTAATGATAGATGGCAGAGGAGGCCAAGGCCTGACCAAGGACCTTATTTCATTATCAGAAAATAAATTATTGAAACCGTCACCATCAGTATGAGTTACTCATTTCTGATTCTCCTGCTAAACAAATCTAAATTCCTGCTGAACAATGAACAATTCTCCTGCTGAACAATAAATCAGGAAGTTTTAATCCACTTCTCACAAAGCCATTTAATAACAGACTTAGTTTTACAGCCAACTTTCCAAGAAGATAAGTAATTCCCTTAAGAAAGCAGTTCCTTATTCCAAATTTAGCATAATTTGACAATGTAAAAGATGACAAATAACATCTCTCTTCCGTTTTGCTAAACCTCCAGAGAGGCCCCCAGCCCGAAGAGCAGGCAAGTGACAGCAGGCATTTGACCAACTCACAAGCAGCAAAAGAAGGCATGACCCTGCTCATTTGTTCATTTTACACAGAGTAGGAGGAAAGGAAGGATCCCATTGACACTAGTGGAAAAATTACCCATAAGTATTGCAGAACTAACCCAAGATCCCAGCTACATCTTTATCACCAAAACAATTCTCTCTCTAGACCAAAAGGAAAAAGGGCGGGGGGGGGGAAGCCTTGAATTAACACAAGTCCAAACTTGAATCAAACAGATTAACAGATTAAAGGTGCAGATATTTCAGTGACAACATTACATAAAAATGCCCACAGAATACTGTGAGATGGTGAAAGATCCTCAACAGTGATCCATCATCTCGCAGGTATTTCGAAAGAAAATAGGGTTTCCAAACACCCAACCAGATAACCGTTACCACAACTTACCCACCTGCATGTATTCAGTTACCGAAAAGAGGTAGTAAAACTCCTGAGAGATGACTGTTTACTCCACATGTATATCCATCAGCTCAGATCCACAAAAAAAGCACTTAAAAAATGCAGGAGGTGTCCCCCCACTCCCACCCCACCTCTCAGGTTCCATTTCCTCATCTCACATACCCATGAAACCTGGAAGACATTGTTTTTACCCATAGCTGTGCCCTCTGAAGAGCAGGCATATTGCTATCAGATCCAAAGACACAAACCACAGCTGGCATCTCTCCCCAAAAAAGGTACTTGTAAAATATTTTGAGAGTTGCCTATGTAAGTCTAAAGCATATTTCTGGGGAGAAATTCCCACTGGCATTTGATGAATACCATTTGCAACTGTTGTTCCCCACAGGTGTGATCAACAAAGATTTCAGACTCCAGAAGAAATCGTTGAACCCACAAGCTCTGCAGGAGGACATTTCTTGATGAATACTCCAGCACCAATTTGCTATGAGCATCGTTTCCCTTTACATTTGTGAAACTGTTTTAATTAAAACAGCACTAGCTAGGACAGAAAATTCTTAGAGCAGAACTGTAATAACGAACTCTCATGTACATCATCTGTGCCTCCTGCAGCACGGGGCACTTCAACAGCAAGAAGAAATAAAAAAAAAAAAACCAAACACCTAACCATTTGCTAAGCAGAACACATTCCTGTATCTTTACTTTAAGCAGAACAAGAGATAAATCGGGGGTAGCGCTTGTTTAGCTGCTTGTTTGGCCTGATTCGTCTAAACCAAATTTTTTGTTTACCGTAGACACAGACCAAACAGTTACACTTTCTCAATGCACAAGGCCACATGCCTTGAGCTAAGCTATTGTGCACTGACTACATTTTAAAATCACCAACTGAAGTCAGTACTAATGTTTTTATTTTTGTATATATGTATGTATATATAAACATAATACTTATACACACATTATATATGTATATGTATGTATCTTAGCACTGCTTTAATGAACAAAGCAATGTCACAAGTTACAATCAAAGAACCACTTTTACAAGAAAACATACAACACAACGACCAACCTTTTCCACAGTCCTGGCTTGAAGCTTCTCCGTATAGAAACATCTGATCATTGCTGCATCGCACAACATCTTAGGAAACAACCTAGTAAGAAGGAAGTTGCTTGATTTTCCCTAGATTTTGCACATCTGCCCCTAAAATAAGTCCTTTGGCAGAGGTATTATGTGACAAGAGAAAGCCTCTGCACAGCCTCGGAGGCAAGTAAAATAGCCCATTCAGGTTACAAAAACCAAACCAACAAACTTTGGAGCATGGTATCCTTTAAAGCTCTGCCATACCCTGCTCTTTAGTATCAAAAGCAAATTAAACTTTTCAGATAAACAACATATTTGGTTGTTTTTGTAGCCTATAAATCACAGCTCTTCCTCTAGCTCATGAATCAGGTATTTTCACTACGGAAAGTATGACAATCTGAAAGAGTCATTCTCTGTCTTAACCTCAATCCTCCACAACTCCAGCAGCACAAAGATATAAGCTTTTTGTCCTGGAGGGTCCAAAGAATACCCACATCACATGTACTCAAACATTATGACCCATAAAAACACTCCCCAAAACCCTATAGCTAACTTAAAGCTTCTAGTACAAAAACCAGAAGTGACAAACTGCCAGTGATCATATTTCACAAGAGGAAACTTGGTATCAAATATCAGCAATCTACCAAGATCGAAGACAACATTTAGGGATGGAAATAACTTGTTCACCTTGAACCAGAAACTCCAGAGGAGACAGCTTGGTATTTAGTATTCATCAAAAGTAATAATTTTGCAGCCAGCCAGAAAGCCCACATGTTTTTCTATTTTTTTCCTGGGGGTGTCAGCTCAAAGTCCCTCATACAGCTGAGCACTGGCTTATGACTAGTAAAACAGCTTTTATACATTCCTCTTCCACTTAAACATCATTATGTACTTTCTTGCAACTTCACCATGATCAAAGTCCTCACAAAACAGCAAAACAAAATGACAAACAGGATGTACACTTAGAACTCCAGTTGTGCTGGCAAAATACACAGAATCGTTTACGTTTCATTTCCGATCAGTTTGTCCAAAAAGTAACCACTACAAATCACATCTTCACTTTGGCAGGAAAAAAAAAAAGATAAGATACACAAAGAAAGCAGAGCAAATGAGTTTCCATCTCTATCACAAAATAACAAGAGAGTATTTCTGTTAGCAAAGATATAGCAACTAAAGACAAAAGTAAGGAATTAACATTTCCTGTCACACTGGCAACAACCAGTAGCATCAGAAGGTGTACGGCTGGGAGCCAGGCTTCTCTGCAAAACACTGCAGAGATCACACGCAAAAATCAAGCCAGTGTCAGCTGCTTCCTGTGTCCTAACACTGAACCCCTGAGCACAGTCCTTGAGTCGCAGCTGGAACAGGAACGTCACTTACCTCCATTTTATCTCAGCAACAGGTCACCCATTTTACCGCTGCGTGGACACTGTTAGATTCTTGTACTTTCAATCTTTTCACTTGCCCGTCAGTCCGCTCCTCATCACCTATAGCCAGTATTTCAATGCTGTACTGATAACTGAGCCTGCAGGCGTCACCACTTCATCTAAAAGCATCTATGTGTGCCTCAGTTAAAAATTCACTGAAGTGTCCCAGTACTTTCCATAGCTGATACTGGAAAAGAGAAGCAGGACACCTTACAGAGCACACATTTGTTTTCATAGGGAAAGAACTGGTGCCAATTGAAGTTAGTTCTCACTTTCCTGAAGTACTCAGCTGATATCTACAGGGCTGTTCACAAATTTGAAGTGTAGTACGTTCCTAAAGCATTTGCTGAAGACAAACATTCAGATATCAGCTTGTTTTTTAACTGAAATTCTCAACTAAATGATTTTGCTGTGTGTGACAGTGACAGGCCAAACACAACAGTGGGGGAATTTGGTTTCTCTCTACGTATCATTTTCTAATACTGTTAGAGAGCTGCTTCATAATATGATTACATTCACCTGTCAACTTTCAGATTAATTTGTTGTGGTGTCAGATTCCTATAGGAAACTCCTTGGGCATCCTTTTTTCTTCTAATTCCACCGCATGGAAGATGCTGACTTCTGCCTCCCCAACTGTCTTCTAATTTTACAAAGTCCTCTTCCAAATCCTCTTTTTTCATGTTGATCACTGGTCACCCAACATAACATGCACAGTACACATGCAGACAGCTCACCCTTGCTGTACGAGCAAGATCTGGATGTACCTACAGGAGGGAGATCATACTACTCATGTAATACTTTATTCTACTTTCACTGCGGCTCAGTACCTCAACCAGCTGCAGTAACAACAGCAATCAAAATGGAAAACTCAGCAGGGCACCGAACCTGTTCTCCTATATAGCTCAAGAGCTACCCAGTGCATACAATAGTTTTAGTAATTATCATAAACCAGTTTTACCCCAAACTGTCAGCTCTAGGCAAGTATATGTCCAAGGTGGGGGAACTTCCCCAAACTTATTTGGGCATAGTATTTAGCTGATTTAATTTGAAGCTGCTTTTCCCTTCAAAACACGCACGCCTACTCAGCAAACCGTAACCACAGCTGACTCGGAGGAGGAGGACAGGCTCCTCAGCTTTTTTTCTTCCTGTACAAGAGAAAAACAAGAGGGCACAATATTCATTGCCTCCCTCCTTCCTCCCAATCACAGCCAGCTCAAACAACACCGGCTCCTAACCAGAGCCAGGAGAAACCTCTTTCTGGGATACAAGCAACAACAAAACCCCTGGTCTAATGGCAAACAAGCATCCTCAGTTCAAGTCTGGGGAGGCTCCGGGTTTAAAAAAGCTGCATGGAAAGCCAAACTCCATGTCATTCCTCTTCCCACACACACACACACAAAGGGCAGAAACAGGCCACCCTCTCCTTCCCCCCCTTTCGAGGTGCCTCATGCCGACACGCTTGCCGAGACGAGGTTGCAGCGCCTGGAGCAGCTTAAAACAGACACAGGGCCTCGCAAAGGCGGGAGAGAGAGGCACCGAGTTACCCTCCCTAGTCACCACTTTTAAAAGCACACGCTCCCCGTCTCCTCAGCACTTCATCTGCTTCACCCCTCTTGTTGCTGTTTGTTTTCATGACTTCTGAGTACTGAAAGAGCCGGCCTGCCATAACCACACCCTGAAATCAAAAAAAAGTCATGAACACAGACTGATTTACATGCATGCACTTCTTTGAAAAACACATCCTTGGCACGTAAACATCCTCTGGTACGGCAAAACACCACCTCTACTGAGAGAGCTGCAGCAGGAGAACCCGACTGCTCAGTCGGTCACCTGGAGCAGAAACCGCACTTCCAGCTTCCCAGTAACATGGAGGAAGAATCCTCCTCAGGTATGGGTGAAAGGGGCAGCTCTGGGGAGACATCACAAGCCTTTTTGAGGCAACGCTCACTGATCTTTATGCAAAAAAGCCTCCGACGTCTCAAAAAAGTGCAATAAAAAAAAATCATACAAAGAAATACAATCACAGAAACCTGTTCTCTGAAGCATTAAACAGACTTTCAGTCAACAACATAATTACTTTCCTTTCTAAGGAATCAAAACTGCAAATGAAGCACGGAACACAGCTTTTTCTGAGGATATGAAAGTGTTTTCTTTGTACAAGATTTCAAAACACTCCTGAGTGAAATTTTCATTTCAGACAGGGGAAAGCGGAAACACACATGACACAGTACCGTGCAACTTCAGGCCATCAAAACAAGCAGGAGCGAGGCACAGTTCCTGCAGACTTTGCCTCGTCACTCCCTTGCTCTAACCCCAGGCATTAAACCCGAACAAAGTGCAAGAATAAGATTTCCAGGTGTTTATTTATTGATTGGACTCAGGAAAAACACCTTACAAAGCTTTGACGTCCCGGTCACACCGGACTTGTTTCTCTGTGCAGCCGCTCATTCCCTGCAATGCTGAATACAGGACACAAGCTTTTGAACTGACCACCTCATGACAGGAGCAATTTACAAAACAGAGAGCAATGAAAACTTATTCCTGCACAGTTGATATTTTTATACTTCTGGGAAGTCACTAGAAATTTACTTTTCCTAGCACTTTTGACTTTGCAGTGCTTTAAAATCCACACAGCAAATATGACAGAAGCACACTACTCCTATATGGGGTGCAAATCCATTTCAACCCCACTTGGCCACTCTTCTAAAGGATTCATGGATTTTAATAACCCCTGAAAAATGTACTGTTACTACTCACAGCTACACAAGGAGGATTTGCATAGAGGAACTTGTCATTTTGCCCTTGCAAGACAATGAGACGCTGTGTCAGGCTGCGATAAAGCATCCAATTGGTCAGACACTTCGCTCCCAAGCCACAATAAATAACTTATTTTATCAGCACAAGGTTGCACGTTATCATCAATGCACTATCTTAAGGATTTTCTTCCAAACTATTAAACGTGGTTGTCTCAGCCAAAGCACAGTATCAGGGAAACCAGCTGATTTCAGGGAAAAAAATGTCCAGTTTAATCAATTTGCATATTACCAACAAACACGCTTCACAGAACTTCCTTTGGGCTGTAAGTTTCTCTGAAGTCTTAGCCCAGAAGCATTTTTAACCAAAAAACCCTGGTTTAAAGATCTGTCATACAAGTTATATCAAGTAAAAGAGAAGCTTTTGGAACAGCTTAAAATTATGATGATGTTATCCTTTTACAGGTCATAAACTCAATGCAGAAGAGTAACCATATCTGACATTTGGAGAAGTAGGTTAAAAGACAACAGCTCCTCCAAAGATGTCACACCAGCTAGAACAAGTCTTTTGAATTGAAAATGAAACAAACGAACATCCTTAGAGTACACCTATACCATATGCAGTTTTATTTCAAGCACTTATTTCTGCATTCCTCAAACGCCTCCCTGATTTTGAACAGAGCATTAATTTCCTTTGAATGACACAGTCAATGTTGTCAGCATTTACTGACACTATTTTTCAGGTATATTTCATAAATCACACCTCAGAAATTCAGGAAAAATAATCACCAAGGCTGGAAAGCATCTCCTGGATCTCTAAGCCTTGCTCACCCACTCCCCACCACAGCACGGACTCGATAAAAGCTTATATACCACCTTCCTCCAGTTTCAGAAGCAAGGAAACTTTTCCAGCTACTCTCAGGAATCCTCCAGTACAGCACAGAGTCACGCATGCTGTGAATGGGTTGCTGAAGAACTATCTCCAGCAACGTGACGTGAAAGATGTCCTGAAACCATAAGATGCTCGTATCAAACATTCCTCTATGACCAACTTTGATTTCTCTGAACTTCCCTTTGTTTTTTAACACAGGGATTCAGAGCACTCTACACAACAGGACCCATCCCCGAACAGCTCTCCTGCACGATGGGTTTCCTGGATTTTTATGTTTAAGGTAGGAGGAGCTGCTGGAGTTAATACGAGCTTAATTACACTACTGAACTGCTCATCATTATCAGCTCAATTTCTGGCAGCAGCAGGTCCCCACTGAGCAGACGCTTGCAGCTGTTAGGCTTGCTGCTACTCCGTGATGCTGAGATTAAAAGCAATTTCAGTCATCGTTGTGTCCCCCCCAGTGAATACAATACTACCAGGAAAAAAAATAAAAATTAATGTAACTGACAAGCTGCCATCTACTGCTCTCCTCTTCTGCCACAAGTTCTTACCAGTAAGGACTTGTATGGACTACAAAAGCTAGAGAAAACGGTGTCATCACCACATAATATAAGATATCAGGCTACCTGCTAATTTCAGCTACAGAAAGAACTTGTTTGTGGAAAAGGGAACTAATACAGAGCAGTACAGGTTTTGAGCAACTAGTGACTCCAAGACGCACAGCCAGGTGTTCAAGCTCAAGCTTTTCAAAAGCCAAAGACAAGCAGAGCTCAGGTCTCGGCCTTTCAAAGGCACTTCTGTGTACGGCAAGAGCCTAGAATCAGTAACTTGGAAAAAGCACATTGATCCTACACCCAAAATACCAGCACTGGTATCTGATCACACAGACATTGCCTATGTGTGGTTTTATACTTAGTAAAATACAGGTTGCTTCTGTATCACCAACGATCCCTAAGTTAAATTAAAGGGATACATGAGACCACTGCCAGCTCTGGAAAGATGGCATTCCTGACACAGGCTCATGCAAGGGTGGGCATGTGCAATGAAACTGCCCGCAGTAACTGAAAACAAAGCAGCTTAGCAGTCAAAGCCTTCGAGTCCTGCACTGCAAATCAAGTTCTCACATTTCCCCCAAATTATTTCCCCAAATTTAAATGCACAGATGAAGCAAGACTGAATTCATTATGTCTCCACAAAATCATACAGGCTCTTGCAGACACATACAAATGCAACACTTAGGTCTGCACGTCCTTTACAGCAGGGAAAAACAAGACACAACCAAAACCCACAAGTCCCCATTTCATCAGTTTTCTAACCCCAAACTCTCACTTCCACGCAGCTGAACAGTTAAGCAGCAGATACGCACTACACACTGCATACCCCTTCTGTAAGAATGATACCATTCAACATGTCACACCAAAACTAAGGACAGACTGTTCAAGTCAGGAATTTCAGGTGTTTGGAGTGGTGACAAAAACTTAAAATTTAAAAAACTGAAATGTTTACAGTGTATTTTGTTACTTCTAATTGCACAATGAAAACAAAATCCTCCATTAACAATTACTTTGAATATAAGAACCACCAAGACTTTTCAATAAGAAGTGACTGCTAATGTTAAATAGCTTCCTTGGGGGACTTTTTAACTCTTATTCAAAGGAAAAAGACAGTTAAAATTTTGTTTCCTGCAGACAATTTGGCTAAAGATGCATTTAACTGTCTACATTTCTTAAAGTCCAAGGAGTGGGAACTAGGGAGTTAGGTAATTCTTGAGCTACCATCTAAACTGCTGACTGTCCTCAAGATTTTTTTCCACACGCTACACTTTATTGTCCTTTACTTCAAAGCTCTGCAAATTCGGGAGCCTGAAATACACTGCAGTTTATACTACTTCCAGTTTCTTAGATCTAATTACAACCTGAGCCACCAATGCAAGTTCACTTCCACTTCTACCACCCAAAACAAAGTTCACATTTGTGTTCTTAATCCACTGACTACATTTGCCTATTTTAAAGTAGCAGAAATTATTTTTATTGTTAGAAGTAACTACCATAAATCAGTCGGGAGGTGCACTTAAAATACCACTTGACTGTATGATAAACAGACAATAAGAAAAATAGATGATACAGACTGCAACTAGACAGAACATCTATCAACTTTCATCTCTTTTCTAAAGTAAGAATCCAGAAACAAACTACTTACAGAGAACAAACACATTATTCATTTATATGTAACATTGTGCACATACATAGAATACACTATATACTCATACATGATCACAGTATCTTCAATCTGTAAATTAGTGTATTTGAGTGCTTGTATTTTGAACTGGACAGCAACACACAAACAGCAGCAATTAAACCACCAAAGACGGGGTTATCTTCACTCAAGTGAGGGGTTAAAACTGTTTCTACAAAATAGCTTATTAAGTAGATTCAGCGTCAGCAAACAGTTACCACCTGCAGCATTGCTTTGCAGTGGAAGGAATGGACTTAGCAATTCTGTGTTTGACCCCACTTGGAAGCATGTGCAAACAGTCCTATGGCCATCAGAGGTTTGGCAAAATTTAAAAACTTCATTTTAAACTGTCCAGGTGAGAAAAAAAACAATGAAAATAACACAAGAAAGGTAAAACAGCGCTACAGCAAAAGGATGGACAAACCAACACCCCATAACTGTGACTGGCCAGTCAAGTGGGTGGAGAAGAAAAACTCACCCCCCCCTTAGAAACAGGAAAAGTTATACTGTAGACCAGTCATCAGGAAACCGTAGAGGAAACGAGCAGGTTTATCTCATTGAGCCCCTAAAGACTTTTCAGGAAGTACTCCAGGAAGCAATGAAAGGCTTCCCAAGCCAGCCGTGGCTGCCAGGAGAGATCCAGCAGCCAAGCAAGCTCTAAGATGGGAGGGAGAGAGGTCCAGGTGGTAGATCTGAAGCCTCCTTCCCTCCAGGGAGCAATAAATAGGCTTTACCATGTGGGATGGACTCTATCCCCCCTCAACAGGCTGATTTGGCCAAGTGCAAAAACCTGCCACAGATTACGGGCAAGAATCTTAGCCAACATACAAAGGAACTGAACTTAAGGGGGGGAAAAAAAAGAAAATAACAAATTCACAGTCTATTTCCATCTCTTTTAGTAACATGAGACACTGCTTATTTCAACAGCAAGCAAAAGCTTTCAGTAGAGTGCACGAAACGTTAATGTTTTCTGTTGCATGGGTTTCAGAACTCCGCTATTGCCTTAAGGGAAATTCAAAACCACTGTTCAGGTACTGCATGGCTTGCGAGCCATCCAGCCCAGCTCGCCTCTCCTGCACCACTGACAAAAATGCAACATTCAGATGACTAAAGCCATCAGATATGCTTCTAAGTGTTACCAACTGTTGCTCCAACTGCTGCTCTGGCAAAGTGCTGAAATGGCATCTGACACATTTAAGGACATTTACCAGGCTCTGGAAATAAAAAACAAAGCAACCTTGCTGCTCTAAACGCAGAGCCCTGGGTTTCATACACCCGTGTTTTCAAGTGGAGTCAGGACACCAGTGAACAAGGCACAAAAAGGCACCTGGACTGTCTCAGCACCTTTTACAGACAAAAGGGAAGAACCTGCAACACAGCTCTTTAAACCTGAAAAAGACTAATTGCAAGAACACCTGCACTTTTAAGACATTCAAGCCCATTTTCAAAACTATTTGCTATTGATGTGTATATACACATCATTGATTCAATAATAAACTTGGAAAGACCAAAATGCATAGGTACGTATTACAAGCAAGTCATCTACTCCTCACAGATTTGTACAAAGTGAAAATCCTAGACACATACACAGCACCCTTGGACTAGAAAATTTGTTTCAGGCAAAACAGATGCTGTGCACTCTCTCCAAGGCCATCTTACAGGGCACTACTGGACACTGGAGGGATTCACTTCCAAATTAATTTTACCTAACACAAGTGTCTTGGAGAGATGGTGAAGACTTTTTGATTCGCTTCCTGTTGGGGTGTTTCAAGAGGTTCTTTAAAACATATAGTTATTCTAGAAGTCCAGAAAAAAAAGGGGGGTATGGATGTTTGCACAGCTCAGGACAAAATCCAACTACGAGTTATTCCGAAAAAAGCATTCTCCTTTCACTGCTCCCCTTCAAGAGCTGAAAGTGAAATCATCATAGAAACAAAACCCATCCGAGTCAAGAGCATGCTTAAGAGACAGCTGATTAGTCATAATAAAACAAAATGCCTACGCCAGATAACAGACACATAAAAAGCCCTGCCACACACACCAAGCAAGAATTTTTGCAATAAATTTGTGAATAAATGACACTTTTTTTTTTTAAATCACCCATTTTTGGTCTACCTTGGCCATGAAGTAGTATCACAATACACTATATCGCTGCTTGTTGTGTCAGGATTTGAAGACATTTAAATTTAAAGGACAGCATATCAAAATAATTTCAGATCAGCAATACACAAGGCTGGAAGACAAGTACTGAGATTATTAGAGAGCTGAATAAATGTGGCACAGGCTCTGCTTCTAATGCAGCCACAATACATCCTACAGTTCTTGGGGAAAACTCCAAATGCAAAAGCTACACAGGAAGCTGTGCCATCTACACATCCTTCTCCCAGATAAGCTGGATATATTCTGTACACCCAGGAAGGAGAGGAAGAAAGAAAAGGAAAAAAAAAAGGTTTATATTCATCTTATGAATTAGCTTTTCACAAGCCCTGTTACAAGCTGTCCATAGAGCAATGAATATTTACTACCCTTTAACCTTAACTCCTAGCAACATATTAAAATTCTCAAGTATCAAAGATGCTGCTTACCAAAGCCTATGCTGTCTTTAACAGTGAGTGGAAAACATATCTATGCATTGCAAGTTAATGCTTACTCATTTCTTCCATTCAAACTTGGCAAGTGATCTCTGCACTTAAAAGATTTTCGTTTTAGCCAAGCAAAGAAGGAAAGATTTTTGCAACACCT
This sequence comes from Chroicocephalus ridibundus, assembly GCF_963924245.1. Taxonomy (NCBI): domain Eukaryota; kingdom Metazoa; phylum Chordata; class Aves; order Charadriiformes; family Laridae; genus Chroicocephalus; species Chroicocephalus ridibundus. Next base: position 45,772,017 of record NC_086292.1, read on the forward strand.
CAATGAGAAAAAACAGCAGGCAGATCGCAGACAACCAGATACCAAAATAAATCCTTGGTAAAGACTACGTTTGTTCAAGTAATTCATGAAGAGGCAGAAAGAATTTGAGGAATACCTGCTTGATAGATCAAAATTCAAGTGAAGTGATAACAGAAACATTTAACTGTTTACATTCACTTTGTTTTCAGCCTTTTTTTTTTTTATTAAACTGCTGTACTATATTAAGCAAACTGACTCCCTTTGAGAAAACCGCAATTCCTCACCCTAACCCTTTTAAATGTGGACCATGTTTTCCACAGACATCCTGTAATTCCTGTACCTTCACCTGACCATATACTGCCTTTTCATACTCAAAACATACTCTGTGTATGCAGAAACTAAAACCGTGGCTGGTGAAACCTCCGTCGTTACTTCTCCACGCAGCTTTCTCATGTTCTCAAGTTAGGAGTAGTCATCACAGCTCTAGAATGCACTTGGGAAAAGCACGTCTGGTGGTTATGTCAGAGGACAGAAGGTCTGGCATCGGACTTCTATTTCAAGCAACGTCAAGGACCGTGACCTTGAACAAGTCACTTCACCAGACGTGAAGGTACAGACTTCATTCAATGTGCAAGGAGGAGTTGCAATGCTTCGAAGTTTTAGGTCCACCTTTCAAAAGCAAGGGCTCAGTCTGAAGAAAGGAGTGTTTTCAAGTACCGGGTTAATCATACTACAGGTATTAATTTTTTTCTTAGCTCAAATTGATACCTATCCTAGGAGAAAGAAAATATGCAAGGCTCATTACTATAAAACACTGAATTCTTGAGTGCTGGTGTTAACTACTGTTGTTCGTAATTATTCACCTATTTCTAATCAATCATCACAATTGAAATCGACTTGACATACATTTCACGTCTTCTCTGCAACATTTACTTTTTCCTCCTGCTTTTCAGTAAAGTTAAATGTTCTCCACCCCAAAATTCACACTTCCCAGTTTCACTTTTCAGCTGCAAACGCATTGCAGATCAATGCTGCTGGGCTGGGGCTGATCCCTCCATGGACGAGGATATAAACCAACAATTTTTGACTAAAACAGAAAACATTCTTATTCTTATCAGGCAATTCCACTGTCTGGTTTCTCTTCTTACTTTTTAAGTAAACAGGACTTAAATTTAGGGCTAAAACTAATTTGACAGTGACCCTGTTATAACAACAGTACTTCAAGTGCTCTACAGTCCAGTGCCAGTTCAAAGTTTCAATTCTGGCCAGCTGACCACTGGAGAACTAAATTAGTATTTCATTACTAAAATAAATTCAAATAAACTATTCTGGTTTGAACTCTACATCTTTATCAGGAACACGAGGCTAAGCAAACATATTTTTTCCAGAAAAAGAACATCCATAAGTTCAAAAGCAAACGGTAGGTTTCAATGGAGGAAAATATTATTCGAGCATCCCAGTTAACCACAGAACGTCACTGCCCTTCTGCTCCCAGCACACCAGCAGAGCAGTACTTCAGTCTTAAAAGGATTTGTTTCAGCCCCTTTACACTACATAGATTGGAGCTGCCAAATTATTAGAAACGAGTTTAAAGATCATTTATCAAACATGCAATTTTATTTGACCCCCCTGACCAATCCACAATTTTTATTTCTTTTTAACCGCAGAAGTGCAGAAAACACTAGTCTTAAACGCAGGGCTGTGACTACAAGCCTCTGACAACACAGAGGAAAAGGTTGCCCTGTCCTTGCGTGGATTCATCTGTCATTCCAGACAAGGTTCCTTTATTTACAAAATTTGCGTGGCGGGACACAGCTTCACTCCGGGATTATTTTCTATTTCCAGGTAGCAAAGCTGTCCCCGAACAAACTGCACTATTTCACAGCTATCTATAGCACACATCAGGCAGCAAGTAATTTTAATCCCAAATCCTCTTCCCCCTTCATTATCCCTGAACTGACACCAACAGCTTTCAGAAAAAGCATCTCTAACTGAGAAACTTTGATGAAACAGAGTCCATGAAGAAAAACACCCAACTACTAGATTATTCCCTGGGCTAGAACATGAACCTTGCAGGCTTTGTCAGAGTCTCTACTTCTGCTCCTGCTATCAGTTAGAAAGGGCACACCTCCAAAAGCAATGCCTTTTGTTTGCATCTGGAAAATCTGAATCACTAAGCTCCAGAACTCAAACAGCTTTACATAAACATATCTCAGCCAATGATAAAAAATTTTAAAATCTAGTCTTCATAATGCATGTAAAAATAACTCTGCCTGTACACCTGAAACCAACAAAACACCCTGCCACCCTCATCAGCCCATTCATACCCTTTTAGATGTGATTATCTATATAGCACTGCTGGTCACAAGTGCCAACAGCAGGCTCAGTCACAGGAAGCTGTTTTGGTGCTGCCATCTTACAAAGTCTGTGACTTGCCCACAAGCTCCACATCTTCCTTTCTTGCTTTCATACCACCTCACTCCCAGCAAATTTCCCAAAAGGAAAACAAGGTGTGAACAAATTTATTTGCCAAGTTAAGTATCCATAACTTGTTCCACATTCCTAAGCCCTGCTCAGAAAACATAACCTTCATAACTGAGAACAAAATACACGCAAGAACATAAACCAATGCAAAAAGCAGACTCTAATTTTAGATATTCAGTTCATATTAAACTAAATCTATAAAAATTATTTCAGCCACTTAACTTCAAAAGGCTTTTTTGCAGTAAGTCCTGTTTAAGTTTTCCTTAAGTTTTCCCCTACTCAGTCAAAACTTAATAAATAGTTTTCGTTTTTTTTTTTTTTTTAATTTAGTAAGAGCATTTACAGAGCTGAGATGTGCCCCAAGAACAAGATTGCAAGAATGGTGAAAGTGATGCCACTTGTAGATTTTATTTATTTTTTTTTTTCTTATTTTGAAGCGTTCTGTAACTACATTTTATTGACTAGCCACTGAGTGCTAGTCTTCGTGTAGTTCAGCAATGGTCTATTTTCTTGTATCAATTACTAAGAAATTCAAAAGTGAGAACCGAGCTTTACATCACAAGTTCTCACACTCCCACTGAGCAGCTACTACAACTGAAAAACTGCAGAATCTCAGTATTACAGCGCAAGCAGGGGGAGAGAGAAAGGAGGGGACAGAAGAAAACGTGAAGACAGACCACATACAAGCTCCTCTGTCCACAGAGTGGCAGAAGCTACACTGAAATCAATGTCACCAGCCTTAACCTGTGTAACTAAAATTATAGCCGATTGTGAAGGAAGATTTCTTTGAAGAGTACAAGAGTTAAAAACTTAAATTCTTCTCTAGTTTTCCTCCAGGACTCAAAAAAACCCTCCAGTATTTGAGAGATTTCTGACTAATAACTTCTACATTTATGCCTAGTCTCATCCCAGCAGAACATTTAGTATTTCATGACTAACACAGACCAATGGATAGAGAGATGCTCTAAGGATGGCTGCATTTCAGTAACAAGAGCAAAAATTTGGATCGCCTTCTCTGTTTAAAACCATTTCCAGTCTCCCAGTTAATGAAGACAAATCTATTCCATGCACCTCAAATACCCATGGCATTTTGTTTTCTTTGTTTAGCTGAAACAAAAAAGCATGCTGTCAGTCACTTTTTGTAGGTGTTGATACTCTAAGCTAAAATATCTAATGTATGGTTACTCATAAAAATTTGAGTAATAAAAATTTGTTTACCTCTGTATATACACAGTAAAAAGTGCATTCCTCACCTGTATTTCAAAATGAAATTGCTAAAGGAAAAGTTTAACAATGGCAAGTTTTTCCTTCTAATTCACAGCGCCTCTGCTGTACTACTAGGACAGGACAGCAACTCCCCATCACCCAGCCAAGGCTAACTGAATGCAGACTTAGAGGCTTCCCTCCAGCCCAGGCAAAAAGGTCACATACAAACAGCTTAAGACCTCCAAACATTCAGAGCCACAGGCCAGGTTTCAGCCCTGGCTCTCTATTCCTTGCATTTCAAAGCAAATCATAACATAATCCCCTAAGTACTTTGAGTTTCCCAGGCTACGTTTGTTAAAAAACAGAGCACAAATAGAACTTTCTAGGGATTTTGTCCCTGTACTTTGACTACCTCCAAATTAATAAAAACATTCTGTCTTCAAAAAGACTGTTTACTGGAGACGTTTACTGAATCAGAGGGACAAAATAACTGAAAAATTGGCTTTTCACCATGACAAATAATTCATGGGAAATGTTGATTATCTTTTTCTTCGTTCTTCGAAAAAGAAATGTGAATACATTGTGTAGTACACCAATCCTATAGGACTGCTTTGAATATAGAAGTCATCACTGAGATTATAAACTGATCTCTACAAAGCTCAAATTCTCCTCCTCTATTAACAAAATGGGGCAGAGGATGTTAACCTGGATAGTACAGCCAGCATATTGAAAAGATGAACAGAAACCTTAACTCATCTTTCCTCTTTTCTGGAAATTCACACTCTCTGGGATAAACAGCTGTTTAATCTCCTACTCTTTTACTGAGGTCAGTCTTCCTACGACTACATGCAAAGGCCCTATTTCACATAGATTTAAACATTACCATGGCATTCCCGTCCCTTTCTGCCTCCAGAAATGCAGAAAGCATTCCTACTGTTTCCCTCCTCCTCCTCTACTCCAGCAAGCTGCTACGGCACTAGAATCAGTGCATTTAAGCGTATACAAAAGACAAGGTCTCCCAAGGATATCAAAATCACTTTTCCAAATGCAATTAATAGCAGCAACAGAAGCCACTGCCATTTTTCTCCTGCTGAAGGTTACCATCCCAACTGCAAAGATGAAGGAGGAACCGCAGGAGCGCTCCCAACCCCCTGCAGAAGTTCGGGCCAGCCCCGCACTTCCCATCACTGAGGAGGTTTAGGCAAACCTGACTGACTTTGCCTGGAGGAAGCGAGCACTCCAATTATTCCACCAGCTCTTGAGAGGAGGTGGAGCAACTGCTGGCATAGGAGCAATAGAAAACAGCTGGGAATCAGCAAAGTCTCAACAAGCACAGGATGTAGATGGACAACAGCTAAATTCATTTACTGAAATGACTTAAGCTCTTTTGTAAGCTTTAGCACTGGCCTCAGATATGCCAGATGATACCCTGGTTACTCAATCTCAAGCATTCCAGGCAAGGCAGAAGTAAAACACTGAACACCCTTCCCCTTCTGCACCTCCTCCCACCCAACCCCCAAAAATCCTCTCTCACAGACTGAAGGCAGGTTTAGGGTTTCGCCAAGGAAGAAGAAAAAAAAAAAAAAAAAAAAAAAAAAAGAGTTGGCAATTCCCACCACACTACTTCCTAACAAGGACTTATTTAAAAGCCTTAAAAAACCCATAAGCTATTACATCAGGGAGAGGTAACTCATTATCTTGCTTAGCAAAGTCAGAAGTAGCCAATTTGGGCAGTCAAAATTTCTGCTGATAGTTAACCCTCGCTTCCACAGCATTTGGAGGGAAACAATATCTGTGCCAGATAGCCAGAGTTGCAAGGAGGTAATCCAAGCCAGGCGTACGACTTGTCTTAGTGAGAACTCTGTGCAGAGGCTGAGACAACTTGAATTTCCTCCAGCTCAGCTGCAACCTGTCATCCTTTTTATCAATGCACCTACCTGACCCCCCGCAATATAATCATTATTTTTAAACATTGCAGGAAGCGTTAAAGTGACAGCTTCATTTGATATATGTAACCGATGTGTTTGTGAACAAGCCTGTTCACCCATCATATGAGAGAAAGCATGACAATAATAATCATACCTCAGTACGATGTAGAAGCTTCCAACATTAGAGTACTTGTTCTGCCCTAAACAGTTCAAGGGACTGAAGTGTTAGCAAGAAGATTACTCCTAGGGTGGTATTCTGGTAACAGCAGCATTTTTACTACACTTATCTCCTACTTCTGCCTGATATGTCTTAACTAAATTTAACCCACTAATCCTAACACACCTGAGAGAGACAGCAGCAGCTAACACTATCACCCCTACCTTAAACAGGAAAGCAAACCACAAAGTAAGATTACTCAGATTAAGCGATTGACTTGAGGTCACAGGAAGTATATTGTCTATCCTGAATTTGAGCTTTGGATGTGGTAACCTCCAGCCCTGAGCTTGAACTAACAGACCCCTCTGGCTTTCTGCAAGCTGCTGTAGCAACCGGACATCTCTTTTCCCATTTCACTTCTCAACATATGCTCACGCGTCCTTGCCTCTGCATTTCAGCAGGGCACATTTAGGGGCTGTGGCTGCCTCCGTTCCTATTACTTGGGCCAATGCATGCCCTGAGGAAGGGCCACACAGCTCTGCAGTCGCCCTCAATGTGCACCACAGAGCCAAGGTTAGCTCTAACACCATGCAGCCCCACACTAATTGGCTTTTTACAGACAGTGGGATTTTGTTTCTCCTTCTCAAAGCAGGTTTTTTCACCACACACCAGCCTCAGGCACCGACCCCTCACTGTCAACCTCCCTGTTCTACCAGCAGCCACCCAGTAGCCAAAGGAGAAGGAAGAAATATCAGTGAGCCCACTTAATGTGGTTTGAATGAACTCACTGAAGTTTCCACCAGCCAGCAGATTTTACAGGTTTTTTTTAAACCATTAGGAAAGAGAGGTATTGGCAGCACCTTACCGCACATCAGCTTGCAGCAAGAGTCCAAAAGTGCAAAGCAAAAATGCTTATTTCTAGTATGCAAGGAGGAGGAAAGAGCTCACAGTTTGGAGAGGCACTCAGCGATTCAACACATAACCTGCATTTCCAGTCACCCTGGAAAAGACAAGAGACCTCCACATCCACCACAGCATTTCACCATATTGACCACTGCAACTAAAGGGCATCTGGGCATTGTGGGTTGACCAGAGAAGTCTCTGGTTAGGACCAGAAGTATAAGCAACAATTAAAACAGAGTAACACCAGACGTGATCAATGACTATTAGCCTGGAATTACTCAGCCCTGTAAACTGGTAGTCTTTGGGGTGACAGAGGGTAATTAAAATACAAAGGATTCACTAGATTCATCATCTTTCACATGATATAAAAACATTTAAATTTGTGTGCATATTATGTGAATATTTCTTTCCAAATATACAAAACGAAAGTGCCTGCATTTATTACACAAACCTCCCCTACACCCAAAAACATGAATGTAACAGTCTGTGGTGAGGTCCACAAGGTACGTCAAAATTCTTTAGACTTGGAAGGTTGCACTGGGCCTACAAAAAGAAAATGCTGTGCATCGAAACAGATGTAAGCTTTTGCTTCTTGCCTGACAATGATGATGTTCTTCCCTGTGAGGGCTGTCAGGCAAGTGCCATTCCTCAGCTACAGGTGCAATTGGAGAGACACCCTGAAGTCCCTGTTCGAAGGATGTGTTGTAATAATATGACCACACAAGCCAAAGAAGCACTCAGGTATTCTGGAAAGGTTCTGCTGGACAAGATTCATAATGAAACTAGATTTTTAAAAGACCTTTCTTATTTCTGCTTGACATAACAGGAACGAAGACTTTAAAAACTTTCCTCAAGAGACAGAACCCATATGTTGTATTCCTAAAGGAAAAGGCTATATATTTTATTCACTAGCCACCTTTTTTCTCTCATCTCTTTTTCATTCCCTTCCCTGCCAAAGCATCAAAATCATGGGAAAAACAAGTCCCTAATACTGAGTTTCATCAAGTAGTCATCTGCACACCACCACCATGCCAGATGCCTTTGAGGCACTGTGCTCTTTACGATAATCCAAATTATTGAGATTGGTCAAAGAAATAAAGAAATCACAGCTCAAAGTCACCAGATATATCAATATTTTCTCATCTTATAACTTGTTCCCCTTTTACTTTTCATGATGGCGTAGGAATGAATTTTTTTAAATCACTGATTTTAAAATCGTGTCATATGTAGTTGCTATGGATGCAGTATTTTGTTCTACTCAGATGCTAATAGTTTGACTGTTAACTCGTACTTGACTCATGCACCCTAAAAATGCAGAGCTGCTGGAAACGCCTATCCTTAAGCATAAAGGAAGTTGGGACCATACAGTATTCAGCACTAATTCTGTAAATTCATGTTTCATCTTCAACAAATTATTGTGGTGCAGACACTCTTGGTGTAGAATTTTGAACATGAGGAAGGAATACACTTTAATATTAAAAATTCAAAGGCCTAACACTTTTCCACATACTTTTAGTTCAAATGTGCTAGAAGAAGCAAAGGAAAAAAAATACAAACAGCTTTTCTCTTGCCTGATGCATCTTAGTTCAACAGCTTCCTGCTGATTTCTGTAGTTAAACGTTTGACCCTTGCCAGAAATGGGACCCGAAGTGAAAAGAGTCATAGTTTGCCAAGTGAAGCAGAATCCACAAACAAGCATCTCACACTGGCTGCAGATTGCTTCCTTTGAGAAATTTAAGAGGGAGAAGGGAAGGAAATCATACTGTGTTAAGTCTGCGTATTCTTGTGAAATGCATTATTTACAAAACAGAAATTAATGCACAAAAATGTACTAGCGAAGAGAGGAAGGCACCCAACTTACTCTTCAAGGCCTAGTATGTGTTTTTCATCTCATCTCCCCCCGCTTCCACAAACACACGTTCGCTCCCCAGCAAGCCTGGTGTAGTAAGTTTGCTTATCTGGCAGTGCATTACCACTGCCGAACACTGTCTAACCAGAGAAAGTTTCCACAGAAGAAAATTAGTTTCTCAAGATAAAGTCTTTTCTGTGTGTACACACTGTCAAGTTGTACAAGTCCACTGGAAAATAATGTGCATTATTTATTACACATAACACTAGGAAATCTGTAACACTTACAAAGACCATTATGATGCCATTAAAAAGATTTCATGTTCAGCTTTCTAGGCATCTTGGGCACACAGCCATTGCTACAATGATTATTATATTTATCACTATGTAAACTAACTGTAATGCTTCATTAAGATAGAGAAAAATGATATCACTGAGGTCCCTGCAAGAGCTAGTAACGTTCTCCTCAGTTATACGTAGGTTTCCTATCTGCAACCACTTACTGTATCTGCTGAACTGCTCAAGATTTTAATCTGGTAAAACAACACAGCAACACATGCTGAAGAGGGTCCTGAGCTACGGTGTACTGGCCTCTCCTGAACACCATGGTATATAGTTTTAAGCTTGGGTGGTGTACTGCTCATATAAAGGGCCCCAACCTATAGCCATATGTCTTTTAATACCAAAAATCCTTCACAGATGCCTTTTAAGAAGAGAGGGAAGTCTCAGTGCTCTGAACACATGCTGTACATCCACGCTGCACTGGGAAGACAATGGTTCTGGCTCCCAATGGGTTAAATGAGACGGATGGGCATGGAAAGCCACAGCTTCCTGCTATCTATTTGACCTAACAGCCTGGCAGGCACAGGCAACTATTGTAAACTGAACTGTCCTGACACATGCATCTAGTTTGAATCAGAAGGATCCCTTCTAACATGGAAAACAACTAACGTGGACTTCGACGTAAGCTATAAGCCTTGGAGAGGTTTCAAACACGTTTTGACACTGACGTCGTACTAATTGTTCAGAACTCTTAAGATCCATGGGGACAAAGAGTTGCCGGCAAAGCCTCACTCTCCCTTTTGAGTTTGTGCAACTGGAGCCTTCAAACACAGGGACATTTTCCGGAAAAAAAACCACACTGGTGCATTCTCTGTTCTCCTTCTCCCTCCCCAGAAGATCCTGGTGTACGTCAGAGAACAGACTGAGCTCTTTGCTGGTGGATTTTCAAAACCACTCAACACCAGGTCTATTTCATTCCTTGCCAAGTAAACGATAGGGACAGTCACCAAACCCAGCTGCAGGACACTGAGGCCTTGGTGCCTGCCGTTACAGGCTGGACATTCTCCACACGAGTTCTACTTGTTTTATTAAATGAATCAATAAAGAAGTGTAGCTTCTAAAACAAAATTTATAGATGTGCCACCTTTGGAATTTTGTGTGATTAAAGGGGAGGTGGTGAACAAAGATACCGGAGGCAACCGTCTTGAATCACACCAGCATCACTCAACTGTGTCCTCTGCACTAATACAATTTATGTCAGCACAGCCACCACGGGATGCTGGATCTGCTTGAATTTACATTAATGGTAATGGCAGAGATGTTTACTGCTCCCATATTCAACCACCAGAAAGGCATATAGTCTGAAACCCCCAACTCCTTTTCTTCTTTTTTTAAGGGTTCTTATCTAAAAACTGTTATCCTGCTTCTAAAGCAGGATTCAAACAGCTGGACAGTCAGCAAGAACTGCAGTAATTTCCATTTATGACCAGCAGAACTTGCTCTCAAAATTAAGTCAATGTGGCAAGATAAGAGAGAGTAGCCACCCAGACCCAGATCAACTGGTCACTAAAGCCCTGTCACTACAGATAAGGCTCATTTAGGAAATGCAAGCACACAAGAGAAATGGGGATTTGCAGCATGGGGAATTCTTGAGGAGTGACGGTTTTAAGCTTTTAAAGACAGGAAAAACAGGAGGGGTGATAAGTGCTGCAGTTCTTCCCTGCTGGCACCCAGTAAACACTTCTAACCAGGCCACAGTGATTAAGCTTTTCCAAACGGACTAGATTATCAGAGAAGGATGGGAAGATGCTTCCTGCCTCAAGTCAACCCTCTTCATTACTGTCAGAGAGAAGAAAGGATCAACTTCAGTGTATTTTGTTACAGAGAGCATTATGCCACAGAACACCGAGCATCTACCCCAGTTGATAAAAATCCGATTTACTTCATTTCATCCTGCACGAAAAGAATAAGGACAGTGAGGTGTTTCTTTTCCAGAGGGAGAAGAGGGAAGACAGTGTAAATTTCAAGCACGTGATAAGCAACAAAGAGCTCAAATACAACCTTACAGGCTTCACAGCCTGCTCTCTCCCCCTGCACAGAAGGCAGACCCAAATGCTACGCAGGCCACAGAACGAAAGCATCCCGATTCATGCATTTGGGCCTCTCGTGCATTTCCTCACTCAAACCCCAAATGGTACTTTACAGTCAAATACTGTTATTTACTGAGGAATGCAAGACCTAAAGAATAAGACCAAGATTCCATAAACATTCTTGCTTTCAAGGGCAGGATTAGAGTAGCAGCAATGTTATGGGTATTTCTACTGCTTTTCCCTCAAGAGAGGCACTCAGGCATTTGCACGGTAACTGAAACACAGACACCGCAGGAGCATGCCGCATGCCATGCAGCAGGAGTGGATTTCTGTACAGGAGAGAACACTACCAGCAAAAGAACTACTGCAATGTTGGTTACAGGCAAGACCGTCAAGCAAGAAAGCGGTGTTCAGTTCTTATAAGTGAGAAAAAAATACACACACTCAGGTCACAGATAAAATGGTTATGTTCTAGGCTGAGAGCAGCACACAGAATAAGCTCATTATCTACCCCAGGACAGAAAATTCCACGTGTCTCTGCTCTAAATCCTGCTGTCTAGGTAAACTGCAACACGCTATTTTCTAAGCAAAGTCCATAATTCCAATACCATGATTTTTTTCCTATCCCTTCATTATCAGTAAAAATACAAGATAAATACTGGAAGCTTTAGAAAATTCATCTTATTGCAATCTAAGTCTCTTCTAGCTTGACACCACAGGGATGGGGACATGAGAATCCACACATACATGCTACACAGCTCTCCAACTGCACTGTTTTCTTCAAGGTAAAAAAAAAAAAAAAAAAGTCACAGTGACCTGGACTTACTGCATACCTACTGCTAACCACGTAAGCATTTACAAAAAAATGGTGATTATCAGTGCTAAACTACCATTGTGTCCAACAGGGCTTCCACTAGCTACACTGTTAGTTCACCGTAACACTGAACTTGATGGAGTCTCCCCGCTCCCTGCCACACTGATCTCAGTGATGCTGCAGAGCAGGGACATCTCTAACTTTGCATTCAATGAAAGCTGCAGTATCTGAGATGGAAAGGAAGCCCAGAGTAATCAATAATTCATAGAACTATGTGAAAAACTACTCCTCTATCTGTAAATGCATGAGTGGGAAAGCAATTTGGTTCAATTCTTCATAAAAACACATCAGTAGATTAATTTAATTGACGCACAGTCTAACCCTAATAAAGCTAGGCTGGGGAAGGGAAGGCAGCAGGCAGGACAGGCAGCAAGGCTCAATCCCCTGCCTTGCACGGTGGTGGCAGGCAGCACCCAGCATGGCAGCCTTGCTGATAGCCTCCCACCTTCCTCACTGGCGACACAGGGAGCTCCGTCTACTCAAAGGAGCAACATTCAACATCCCCCATGCTTGGAAGAGGGAGTAAGGGTGCAGACGATCAGCTCCCAGCCTTGGGCAGTAGTTCTCTGCCTCAGCAACATTCAAAGGAGCTTCTCAGTCCTGGGTGACTCCAGGGGAGATGACAAGGTTGAAGTACAAGAAAGAAAGGCAATGATCAGTAGTTGCACCTGATCAAGTGGAAGAAACTCTGCTCCACAAAGTTAACACGCATTTCTGAGTGACCTAGATGCTTACAATAGTCCAAAAGTTATTTTTTCACAGATTCTGGCTTTATTAATCTTAGAAGTAAAACCAAACATTTATCAGGGTGCTGTGCCTTTCATCCGCAATGCCAATTATGCCTAATTTCTGAGCTTCTCCTAACAAAAGTAACTGTGCCACAATTGAGAGAGTCTGCGACAAGTTCCATTTCATTGGCAGGGCAAGCTGCTGCTGATCTCAGAGATGCAGGACAAAGAAGAAAAATGAAACTCCTAACTGGAGTTTGCATTTATTGCCTTTTCTCTTTTTAATATGAAAATTAAGCAGAAAAAAAAAAAAGCCTGGAAAACGCAGTGTTTTTATGACAATCAAGTCAAAGAGAGACCTATAAATGACAGACCTAGACACTACACTGAGCAGAAGCCATTACACTACCCCCTCACCCCTACAGCTACAGCCAGAAGTGGAATTTATTTCTGGGACAAACCAAGACCACATTCCCCAAACAAATGGCGCACAACAGCTTCCAGTACTTATGTCTTCCTAGTCACTATCATCATTTCTCAGGGTCAATAATGACCATGAGAGAAATCCCATATGAACTGAAGAAGCAACGCAAACCCACTCCGGCAAGAACACGGAATCTCACAGCATTTGCCTCCCAGAAATCAAGACAGCCCCATTACAGTTCACCCACTGTTCAAAACCTTTGCATAAAACTTGACAAACAAATTTCATAAACTGCATGAACTTTACCTAAGTGAAGAAAAACAGTGAGGCTAGCGTAACTTGCTAGCTTCTCAGATGTGGCACAGCACTGGGAGATACCAGCAATACAAAGTCTGCCCAAAGCATTCCCTAGCTCTCAAATGACAGAGTACCCTACGCATTAGCTCCTGCAGCAGAGTGCTGGCCTTTGGGAGAGCGAGCGGGAGGCAAACTCATCATCTCAAAATAAATCACAGCTACTTGCAGCGTTTGCCTGTCCCGTTTGCGAACTGCCAAAGCTGAGAAGCTGTGCCCAAACTGTTGTGCCCACCCTGTGTTGGAGATGCCCCAAGGCCCTCCAAGACTTCTGACTAACACCACCTGTGTTTTAGCACTGCAGTTAAGCCGAATTTGGCCAGTGAAACATGGGAAAACCCACCCTTCCTTCAGGCTGCAGAGGGAGAACTGCAGAAAGCCACAAGGAAAGCTTCAGAAGCACAGTCTGAGGTAATGCCAAGCAAACCGATTTTCATTGCAAGTGGGGCCCCTGCTCTGTCTTTCACCTCTGATTCGGGTCAGATCAGCAGTAAATGTGAACGGACAGAGACAGACTAGGAGCAATCCCTAGAGAAATACCAAAATCTGAGTAGGAGCCAGAATTAACTCTGCAAAGACTATTCCTGGTAAAGACTAGAGAGAAAGAAGCCAAGGCAGCTGCAGTCAAGAGTTCAGTTAGAAAACGATGGCCATGACTAGATAACTATTCTTACAGCTTTCACTCTGAAGCCATGGCCCAAATTCAGTGGTTTCTTCTGAACTGCTACCATGGCTTCCTTTTATCTATCCCACAAACTTTCATTCTATTACCCCACCAAAACCAATCTGATGCTTGCTACTACTTTCCCATCTATTTCATACCCAAACGGAGACCTTACACGTTAGATGCTTATACCACCCACCACATCTATGTCAGCACACAAAATTTCTCACTTGGATACTACAAACAGTGTTGCTTCATCTGGTCAGGGAAACAATTTATGGCTGAGATCTGATCAAAGGGTCAGTGATTGAGAACTACTAATCTTTTTTATAAGTAATCAAAGAAGGACCCTCTTGAACTTGACACAATGTGGTCTAATAAGTGTATTAGACATAAACCCAAACATATTTTTGAAATGAGCATTTTGAAATTACATAGATGACCCTACTAATGCACCTCACCAGCTGCCCCATTACAACAACAGTTCAAAGTTTTGAAACAGGTTGCAAGCCCAACCACAAAACCAAAGAGCACGGCTCAAAAAGGAGTTTTCAACAGTGACACGTAGAGTCTGCTACGGTTAAGTAAGAAACATGGACAAACGTCAAAGCGCAGGTACAGGAAAAATCTAAGAAAAAAACCAGAATTTAAACAGTTTGCAAATGAAACACTAAATCTGGGACAACTCCCCCACACTAGGAACAAATGACTAACAAGGAATTCTCTCCTTTGATACTGGTAACCAAAGTGCTACATACATCAACTGTAAAAAAGAAAAAAAAGACTGCTTAGAAAAAAATAAAATACAAAAACAATCTGTGTGCACCCTTATTATAAACCCATACAGGTCAATCTCCAGCAGAAACTAGCCCCCAAGGAACCACACTAATTAGAAAGACACAAACAAAACTACACCAAAGAAGAACTTTATTTATTCTGATACTATCATAATAAATTTCTTCTGCAGGCTGCACTGATCTTCAAACAAACATTATTCTCCCCATCTCCTCCACTGTTGCCACTCCGAAGTTTTTTGTCAAACATTTTAGTGTCTAATATTGAACACACATTTTCTTTCAGTAACAGACATCTATAAGTAGTTTGGATTTTCACACATGAGAACTTTCAGGAATTGGAATTTTTTTTATTCTCACCTAAAAAAAACAGAAGGGAGCGTAAAATTGGGATACCTCTGAAAATCATACACATCTACAAAGCTAGAAGATAGTCAGCACTTCTTACAACTGATTACTTAAACTTACGCTCGCAACACAGCCAAGAAAACAGATACTTTTTGACTACAGCAAAATATGATAAATATTGCCTAACAAGACAAAAAAAAATCAGACATAAGCCCCATGGCAATTATGTAAAACAAAAAAATTAAAGCCCTGAAGAATCAGATTATGTTCAGGTATTGACATAAAGAAACTTTCTTCAGAAAGTCCCCTCACTTGGAACACTCTGCCAGTTAGCAATGCAGATAAACCTTCTGTAAAACCAGCCTTCTCATGTTTCACCCCAAAAACAGTAAAATCCATGCTCAGGCTCCTATCAT
Organism: Chroicocephalus ridibundus; assembly: GCF_963924245.1. Lineage (NCBI taxonomy): Eukaryota > Metazoa > Chordata > Aves > Charadriiformes > Laridae > Chroicocephalus > Chroicocephalus ridibundus. The sequence continues at coordinate 45,787,496 of NC_086292.1, forward strand.
GCAAAACAGAGTTCCAGGCTAAGTGCTGCCAAGCAAGCTCCTCATCACCCCCAGACAGCATCACTTTAAGCCCTGTCCACTTGGAGTCCCCGATTACTGCGTTATTCCAGACCATGGGCTGAAACAGCCTCTAAAATAACCAGGGCCGGTTCCACAAGAGCTTTGCAGATTACAACCCAGACCTAAAAAACACGTCTGATAACATATAGGAAGCAGATGCAGTATTTGCCATATTAGGAACGAAGGCATCCCACTGCTAGATCCCTAACTGAACCAAATGTAGATTTACTGTACTAGAAGAGTCTTGTGAAGTGCAAGGAAAAAAAAAAAAAAAAAAAAAAGGAAAACTGTTTCATTCCAGTTTCCAACACTTGGAAATTACCTCTCTAAAAAGACCAGCAAAATAAAAACAAAGTAAGAAAAAAAAAAACCCAGAACATCCCAACATACACTAACTCTCCTCCTCCCCACCAAAAAACCCCAACCCTCCATCATACATGGTCCCATTGATTCCAGAATGCTGGTGGCTAAGTTGTGAGATGATCCTGTCTTCTCAACTTTCATCCCTCCATCACAACATTCAGGCAGAAGCAAAATTTTAAGGAGGCAGAAGACTGACCCAAGGCAGACTCAGTTCTCTCAACCAGATGCATTCTCAAGAGCATGAGGGCAAAATCCTACAGACCCATGATGTGCACTTCCACCCTCATCCCCATCCCCTGAAACAGGATATAAATTTAAGCCAAGAAGTCTGAAATTAAGATCCACATTCAGATGACTGAACCCTGTGGCAGAACTTACACGTGAGAGGGAGGATGTGTCTCGCTCCTTATCAACTACATGTTCTTTTTTTTCTTTTCTTTTTTCTTTTTCAAGTGTAAGGTAAGTAGGACTTGACTTTTTGCTAGAATTGAAAAGGAAGCATTTTTGCCTGCTAAAAGCAAGTCCAACGGAACTGGGTTGCTTCTATAACACTGCTGGGGCTAGAAGATGGCTCAATACATTTTTTTCTAGGGAGTGGAAGACATGTGAATAAGAGGCCACCTAGGGTGGGTGACAGGAGACAATAGACAGACAACTCATGAACTGGCACATCCGATCAAGTGGATGACACGCACTTACACCAAAGGTCTCCACTGAGTGACACACAGATCACTGCCAGCCCTTCGACATCTCTAAAAGGTATGGTATTCTGTCCCCACTTGAGAGGCCCTGAAAACCATCCTACCTTTTCAGCAGAGACCCACCAAGTACCGGAGGAGAATGCAAAGCGTAGAACTGCACTTCATGAGCCTTCGGATTTTACCATTTCTTTCCCCCACCGCATACCAGATGCTCCCCAACTCATTCCACTAAAATACTTCAGTATTAAAAGAGATGGAATTTTTGAGAATTATTATTGCTGAAAAATACGCCTTATTGGTTAAATGACAATGTAAAACACACTAACAGAATACTTAGCACTCAAAAAGGCCCCAAACACCCACAAAGTACATCCCTCTGCTGCAGGCCTCGGAAACAGCAGAAACTGGTTTCCATATCTGCTTGCCAAGCCTATTGCACTCCAGTTATAACGTAAAACCTGGGTTAAACTGCCTCAGCTGCACCCCAGGACCCCAGCAGCACCTTCACACTTGTGTCACTACAAGCGTTTGCAGGGCTGCACAGTGTTCTGGATCAGGAAACTTGATCCAGGTTAAAAATACAGTTTATTTTTTGGGACCAAGTTATTTTTAACCCAGATGGAGTTCTCCGCTCCCAGTCACTGCTCAAGCCCATAAACAATTGTACCAGCACAGAGATTGGTACAGGGCAAGGAAGCATTTAAGCCAGCCATGCTACTGAGAGAGGGAAAATAAAAAAAATGGAAAAAAGCACAGCTTTTTCTGTACAGCTGTGCTTGGAATTGATGACTGGTATCTTCGTTTAATATGTATGAAACATCAATTTCATTGCCACTGCACTAGCCCTCGTACAACTTTTATATTCCTACTAGAGACTCATCAGATGTTCTATCAACCCACCACCCCTCTAAACATTCACTCTTCTCTCGTGATCATTAACAACTGTGGGTCCATTTCAGACAAGATCCCTAGAATTCAAAGCGGGACTCAAGAGAGAAAAAAACCAAATACGACTACACTCAAAAAAACCAAACCCAAACAAAAAACCCACCCACACATCAAGATTTATTTCCAACTTTGCAGGTTTCAGTTTCCTCACCTTCTTTTGAAGGTTTTGTTCACAGTGGTAACAGCTAAAGAATTTTTGGGATTTCCGCCTGACTCTGCACAACAGATGAGTAACCCATCCCAGCCCCACGCTGGGAACCATCAGCTCATGTCCTCCTACCCAGCAATGAGGGGGAACATCAGCTTCAATGAAGAGGTAATGATGCAAGTATGGCCTTCATTTTGATACCACATTTAAGCAGTCACAGGGCCTAAAAAAAATTTCACTACTGTTTCAAACTTACACCAGTAGAGAAGCATGTCAGTAAGACCCTAAATCAACACTGAGTGCCACCAATCAGCCTTTTTGGCAGAGACTGTTTTGTTTTAAAGGAAGTAAGTGTCATCTTTTTGCAGGTGCTCACATGACACACACAAGGAAAGCATACTTTTCTTCTTCATTACATACTTATAAATAAGATTAGGTCATGATTCTTCAAATAGAGACACAAACACTACACATGTCTTTACTCTTAAGAACTCAAAGTGCTTTGCCTTACTTTTTTTAATATTTCTGATCTTGCACCTCACTTAAGAAGTAAATTTGCATGTAGCAAGAGCGGTTCACAGCTATTTCAGCATTTGTTATAAATAAAAATAATGCCCAGATGAAGTTGTTTTGGTTTTGGGGTTTTTTTGGGTTTTTTTTTTTTAACTTCCAACACAATCCCAAAAATCCACATTCAACGCTGACTTACGTAGGTGTGGTCACAAACAGCAACTGAATGCATGCAGCTGCTGGAGCACGCTTCCCTGTGATTACACTGCAACCCAGCACAAAATTAAGGAATTTATCTTGTGGTGGGTGTGGCAAAGTTGAAAAAACAATGCCTTTTTTTTCCCCCTTCTTTTTTTTAAAAATAAATTGCTCCCAACTACAAGGATGAAATTTATTTGTGCATTTCAAAGTTCAAGACATTTTAAAGGCAAGTATGGGTAGATGAATCAGAAAAACTGATGTGGATTAGAGTTGAAGCAACAAAAGACTCTTCTCACTCAATAAATGCTTTTATGATTACTTCAAAAAATTACCAGGTTAAGTATGACCTATTTGTAAAATATGTAATTGTTTGAAAGAATGTATTGTTTTTGTGCGAATCTGACATGCAAATACTTCATCCATCTTCTACTTAAATGTATATAAGCATGGCTTTTTTTTTTCCTTTTTACTTGATTGATTTGCAATGCCTTTTTTTGAAATAAAAAAAAATTTCACAGATACAACTTCACGCATTTCACGGTTTCAGACCAGGCAATATGCAAAGGTAGTCTCTGGCAGAACTTTAACATGAGCCTCACGTAAAAGCACTTTCCAACATTAAATTGTTGGGGTTTATGTGATGTGGATACTACTTTTTTTTTCTGCAAAATTATCCTTCTAATCCTAAATTCTTGTCTCAGAACAGCATCCTGAAGCACAGGGCTCAAATACTTAATAAAAGGATTGTCTGATCTAAATAATGTTTATTAAGTGCTTTTCATTTCAAAACATCCCAACATGCTTTGCAAACAGCATCAACTGTTTCCACTCACTTCTTGGGAGCAAGGTGGCAGCTGCTCTGAAAGCGATTAATAGTACATCACGGTTAAGTCTACAAAGCCACAGTGACAGTATTAAATTGAAAAAGCAAGGAAAACATCAAATAGCTGCATACTCTGAACTACTTACACTTAGTTTCTAAGATTCTAGAGAAAAAGTACCTTCCATAAGCGCTGATTCAAGCAGTGAAGATCGCCGCTGAGCACTCAGTCAAAAAGATACCATTTGGAATACAACAATGCCTCCAGTACTAAGCTGCAGCATCAGTAATTAAAAATAGAATACCAATTTCAATCAGTCACGTTCTTCCAAGATTTAAGCTTGCTTTGAAGTTCTCCCTTCCAGAACTGAGTAGGTCTGAGCCTCCTTCGCGTGCAAGATCTGACAAGGCAGCAGCCCAAGGTAGCACGCCTGCAGTATACAAATAAGCCCACAGCACACCTTAAAATGGTACTCTTAAAATGCAAAAGACTTTGTTTCTCAGCACACTGGTACTCACAAGCTTTGGAATGCTTCACATGTTTTTAAAAGGTTTACTATTTTTGGCAGGAAGATGAGGGGAATTTAGTAGTCTTGCGTACAGTTCTGCAAATGTTGCGGGAAGAAGTTGCAACTTTCACGTTGCTGGTGCATGGAAATGGTAGCGCTACCCTACTCGATTTAGAGGAAGGAGAAGCAACTAAAATAGTTTCTTCCTCACTATCCAGAGTTTTTCTTTCATGTAAGTAGCATCCAAAAAGCGTAACAAGCCAAATGAAGTGAATAAATTCACAGAACTGTGCCAGTAATTCTCAAATTGGCCCAGTTCTACTAACACTGAACTGCTTTCAATAATCAGCCACCTCCAACCCCTCTTTTTTTCCCTTAGGGATTCCCAGGGGAGTCTTCCATGTAAAATAGGGACAAGGAAGATTATAAAGTAAACTTTTGCAGGTCACAGTTCAATATTGCCCAGCCCTAGACTTTGGCAGAGCAGCCATCCTAGACCAAAGAGGTAAATCCACGTGTGTCAGACAAGAAGAAAATACCAAGCTACACCAGAAGAAGAGCAATCCAGATGCCTCATCTGCAAGCCCCAGAGAACTGTCTGCCACCTATGAGTTGCGAAAAAAAAGCCCATTGTTTCTCCACTTGTTTGGATGCACTTTCATTGCATTGATAAAAATTTTGCTGGCTGAACTCATCTGCTGCACAGCTAACATAGGCTTTCTTTGTGAGTAAACTAAAGGATGATGCTCAGACAGTGGATTACGAGCCACACAAAAGCGAAGCGCTTTCCAGCCGTACAAACCCAGCTACAGGGAATCCAAACAGAGCAGAGAGACCACTTACAGCGCTCCAGCCAACTCACAGGGAAAAGAGCCTTTATAAACAAGGCATTATGAATTATAACTAGGGTCTTGGAAAACATGTTTGTTTCTACAAACGTAACCCGACCAAGTCAATCTTTCTCAGTCAATGCAGTATACAGAGATGGCTCCCCAGAGGATTTATTTGAAAGACTTAAGCTTCTTCAGAATTCAAGTTTACTGCATCTTTATTTTATTTTCAACAAATGAAATGCTCACTATCCACTCACACTTCAGTAAATCCCCAATTCTAGCAGGTGAATAAAAGAGCAATAAAAACAAACCCATGCCACCTTCTCATGTTAGTTTGTAGACTACAGTTACACATAAAACATATGCACAGCAAAGTGGGTTTTTTTGTTTAAAAACCCACGGGTATAGCAAATTCATGGAGGGAACTCTCCCAGAAGGCCATGCCCTTGTCATTGCTACTAAGCTGGCAAAGCACAACCTTCTAGCTGGATTACCAGACAAGCAGCATGTGATTCTCCTTCCGCTATTACTGTCTTAGTGAATCTGATCAAGTCACTTAAGTAATCTGTATCTCATTTTCCCCATACACGAGCATAAATTTCCTCCTGTCCTTCCAATGGCATTATTCCTCAGCCAAATGCTTCTCAGAATCAGGATGTTTTCCCTGATGCGTAGACCTAAGCTTCACTCATTTTAGGTGACTTTACCTTTTCAAGACATACCATATTTACTGAGAAAAGATCCTACGGGACGAAATTTGCTAATGCTCAATCTCAGAAACGTTCATAGACCTCTGTCTTACCAACATTCTCCCACCACATTTAAATTTATATATTTGCTACCCACAAACCAGTTATTCATGAGGGAAATTGTTCCATTTAAAAGAAAAACCCCTCTCAATTTTTTGCTTGCTAAAGGCTTATTTTATTACAGGAAAACCTTTCCCAATTCTTCTACACCCCAAGGAACAGTCACGCTCCTAGAAGATTACAAAAGGATGCTCATAGATACCAGGTGACTAGAGCAGACTGAAAAAAAAAAACCCAAACCAAAAACATATCAGCATTGCTTTGCTTCTTTAAATTGAAAATAAATATGCACCAAAGCCTTATTCATAATATACTCCTGAGCGATACCTGGACCAAATGATTCTGACCAGATTTGTTATTTCATGTCAAATGATGCTTTTTCTGCGCTGTTTGGAGCGGCCTCTTGCCAACCAACAACAGATCAGTAAGTCAGACACTGCAGGACTGTGGCGTGGCTGACACCTTTATGAAACAACAAAAGTAAGTCACTCTTCCTTTCTGCAGGCTACCCACCAACTGCCACTTAAAGAAACACTTAAACTACAGAACTGACCTGTTTTCCTACGCCAAATATACATTATTCTTTCACAACTGAACTTGGTTGGATACAGACACAAAAAGGAGACAAACAGCTTTGATACCACTGTTAATCAAACTCAAAAGCCGGGGATGTTTCAAGTACAAGTTCAAGAAAAAGGATGGTTCATTTGTGAGGATTTTTCCGTGGTCATTCTACTCCCCCTCACAATGAGGAAAAAGGATGTCAGGATGCATACACATTGCAGGATTCTTAGCAAATACCACAGCAGCCGTCCATGTTCCCAAAGACATACCTGAACCAACCTTTTAGCAGATAATTGATTTCACCTTCCCAGTCACCTTGACCATTCAATTCTGGAGTCACATTGCTTACATACTTTCTATGCCTAACTGGATTGGGCTTGAACATGAGAAAAGGGTCTGAAATTTGTCTCCTTTTTAATGCAGATAGAAGTAAACAGATCGTTTCCTAATGAGCTGGATCATGAATGAACTATAAAATAAGATGCTTATTTCCAACCTTTTAGAAGAGCTAGAGTTTGATTTATACACATTTCATTCAAGCTGCTAACAGGTAACACTAGCATCTCTTGCAGAGATGCATTTTAAAAAAAAATTTTTTAAATTCTTTTAAAAAAAAAAAAACAGGCTTTCCAGAGCAAATATAGTTAGTTCACATTAGCTACTTCCCCACCCATAGGAACAGAGCAACATGAATTATTATGATAAAGATTAAGGTAATCAGAATATTATCTAAAAAGACTACTTTTGTTCTCTTACTCCAAAAAACAATGTATTCTGTTCTTGCCTTAGGTATAGGAGTAGGAACATGACAGAAATCAGGGAGTTAAAAAAATAACAGAGAAGCAGGTACTCCTTCTTGTGTACATTTCCTTCCTCTACAATACCTCAACTCTTTAAAAAGCATGCTGGAAGAAAAATCTGTAAGCTTTCCTGTTGGATCTTTATACCCAAGTGATGAATTTAAGTCTCTTTTGCTTAATATGCTTTACATGTGCTTCCACAAAAACTCTAGCACACGCACCCAACCAGATTTATTTTCCAGAAGCAGCAAGCTGCCTGACTGTAATATAGTCATGCGCACCACTGGTCCAGTGCAATATAAGAAAATAGGGTTATACAGTAACAAAAAAGCATTTAACAAAAAATTTTCCAAGATGCTCATCAATTCTTTATGTTGTATTTAAAAGGCACCTGCAACCACTCACAAACAGTAATTGGTGCACCACAGTACTCACGTTAAATAAGATTATCCTCCTTATTGGACAGATGGGACACTGCAACTTAAGTGACTCTCCCATAAAGCAACCATGGGACAGAGATATAAACTGAACCCAGCCTAACATCATAAAGTACAAGACAATTTTAAATAGCTGCCCATACACAGAAAGACACAGAGCACATACAATGCATCATCCAGAATATAGGTAAAGACCTTCAAAATTCAAACACATGAGAACAAATTCAGATTAATCTAAATACTGTGATATATTAAGCATTTTAAAATACTGAAAAAGGGAACAAAAAAAACCAGTTTAGGGATTATTCAAAGTATTTTATGTAGAGAACAACAGTAATAAATTACCTTCTTTCTCTTACCAGGGATAGTCACAACAATTTTAAGCCCGTAACTATGTAAATTTCTGTACACAGAAAACATAAAATATCAAACAAGCTGACATGTTTCAAATCATTATCAACAGTGTTTAGCATATAAATTAACACAGACACAAAGCATCTACAAACATTTATTTTTAAACTGTTTGGAACACAGTAAATAATTAAATATTTTTTCTCTGCGCCTACAGGAAAAAAAGCAATAATATAGAGTATAAGGAGCATTGCTCAGCATAATTTTAAAATGAATACATTTAATACACATCAAATGTGTGTGACAAAGGGCCCTTGCAGAAAGGTATCTTTCAAAAACAAACCTCAGGACTAGACATCCAAATATCTGTTGATACTTTAACAACACCAATGATCTAATGACCGAGCTTTTGAAAGATATAACAAGATAAAACTAAGTCATTCTTTGAAGAAAAACATATAAGACTTCTTTCACAAGCTTCAAAATGAGCCACTCCAGCCTTCTGCGCTTTTTTGCTTTAGATGCTTAAAAGCAGGCAGCGTTATTTTCCCCCTTCCCAAATCAAAACTTTCCAAATGAGGCATGACAAAACAAGCTGAAGACCCGAGTTAACTTACAGGGCAAGCTATGGACATGCAGGGGAATCTCAACAACATTGTTATCAAAGAAAGCGCTGACATCCAACATTTAATCTACCATCAAAACTGAAGTCTACGTTCTCTCTCACCAGCAGCTCCAAAGCTCCTTTGCAGTACAGACCAATCTATGCTTTAACAAGACATATTAGAAAGTAATTAAATTTATTTTCTGGTTGATTTTTGGACTCAAATAAAACATGTCCCTAGGCTATAACCAGCAAGAGATTCTTCACTTAAAATTAAATTACTGGTTACTTTTCTGCACTCCTTCTTGGGGTTAAAAAAAGTGCCTGGGGTTCCACAAGGCCTTTCTCCTACCATAAAACAATCAAAGCTCCATGGCCATTTTCCCACCCAAACAATAAAAGCAATAAACACTATTCAGACATTCCCAAAACTCATGGATTAACAAAAGAGTATGAAGGGTGTGGGGGGTAAAATGAGGTCTGACAACAACAAACCCTGGGGAACACACAGGACTGGGGAGATTCCATAAACCCAATTACAGGCACATGACCCGCACATAGGGCAGATTTGTTCTCCAGCCCACAAAATTAGAAGGGAGTTTACACGTAGGAAGAAGAGAGCTTACACCAACTCTCCATTTTCATCGCGTATTTGCAAAGGGCAGCACGAGACAGACTCAGCTCGGGTGCTGGTCTGACTCTAACCAGGTAGACATGGGAGAAAAGGCAAGAGGAGAGAGGAAAAGCTCTCCAGTAGCTCATACTGCCAAGAGACACCGCCTGTTACAAGAAGGCTGTACGAACTCCATTGCGAATGACTGTTTTCCCCCAAAACCAAATTATTCTGGCTGCCAGAGGAGAAGCAACTCTGGAAAGGAATGTTTCTAAACAGAGCAGCAGCATTTCTGATGAGATTGCTGCCCACCGGGACACGAGTGCAGCATCCTTCCCACCTCTGCTTCCAGGGCAGATCATAGAGATCCAGATGCTGGCCTTGGAGCTTCCAGCATGAAACACAGTGAAATCAGAGTGTATACCCACCAGCTGGCTCCAACAGGAGTTGAACGGGACCTGATTCGACAGTTAAACTGGGTTTTTCTCCCAGCTTAACTGCAGAAATAGCTGCAATAATCAAAGGCTCTATGCCTTCCAGACTTAAAAAAAGAAAAAGGAAAAAAAAGCAATGGAACAGCCCAATGAAACTCCTGTTGAAGCCAGCTGGAAGATTAGTTTTAAGGTGCCTGCTTAAATAAATAAATCCAGTGTAATTGGACAATCTAGGAATTACTACTATAGATTAAATAAACCACTTTTGGTTGGCCTGCTCTAAACCAACCAATTTAAAAATCGATCAGATATACGAATTGCGTAAAAGCCTGGGTATAAACAGCCATGTCAAGTGCATTGTCTGTCTTCAAGTAAATTATATTAATGAACTAAAATTGTTTGGTTGTTTTTCACACCATGAGACATTGTTTACACTTGGCAAAATCCTCTGGCCTAGATTTTCAAATAGGACTACTGGTTTCAGGCACCTTACATTTAAGCTGTACACCACCCATCAGAGCACTGTAGACAAGAACAGTTCTTAAGATAAATAAAATTAATTAGAGTATCTCACTGAAAACCCCAAACTTCACCACTTTTTTAATCAACATATCCAGAAAGAGCTGAGCCCCTCTCCCACGAAATGTTCATAACGCACATAAATCACAAAAATGAGAACCCAAATATTACGTTACAGTATAACCCCACTACTTCATATGAGAAAAAAAAAAAAAAGCCCACACTGATGACACAGGGAGCAGGAAACAAGATTAGAAATCAGTGGCAAAGCTGCAGGACAGTTCTGTCAACGACAGAAAGCTGACATATATGAAAATCTTTCCTATATATTGGCAAATGCCTTTTATTTTATCAGTCTTGTCCTAGGATGGAGGAAGATGCAACATGATGCATTAATGGAGAAATACTTAGCATTAATTTAGAAGCCCTAGTTTGCAAACTGGTTTTGGCAGAATGTCCAGAGAGTAAGAACATGACAGGAGCAAGAGATGCTTCCACAACGAAAGTTCCCTTGACGAGGACAGACCTCTACAAACTCATCTCAGTCTATGCTTTACCTGAAGCCCCTGGTAAGTGCATCACTGTGACACAAGCTGCCAAGTAGTTTGTCCACCCAAGGCACAGCCCAAAATAGCTGCAGAAAGGGATGTAAAAAAAGGCTTGTATATAGTAATACAAAAGACAACTTCTTTGTCATTTCAGTTGGGCAGCAGTCCACAGAGGCAACCTTTCTGCAGATGGCTTGCACTCTTTGTGTTTCATCAATATCTGCAAAAGCCTTTCACATCAGCTAACCAGAGATCAGCACTTCCTTCATTTTGACAGGAAGCAACAAGTTTGCCAGTGATGTATCACTAAAGTTATCCAACACTACAGAATTCAAAGTTTTCATACAATTACTGTTCTCTGGAAGCTTTCTAGAGCTCCAATTCACAAAATAGTGCTGAAGATAAATCAAACAGCCCTCTATAATGCATGCTACAGAGCAGACCCTCTGGCCCAGAATATTTTTCTCTACAATTACTATTTCCTTGCTTGCTCCTATACAATAGGTAGAGAGAAAACAGACTAAAACATGTCAATAGATGTCTTCCAAAGGAAATGCATGTAGAACAGACCCTCAGGAATACTTTCCTCACCTGGAGACACGACTGCTACAGATGTAAGATTCATTCAAGTCTAAATAATGTTTTATCTGGAAGTCATTTTGAGAAGCAAATCCCTCATATAATTAAGGCAGCTTGGCTCAGGAAACACAGAGGCAAAGTCAAACAAACAAGTTTGCAATCACCGTCTAACCTGTATCCATTACTTGCATTCAGAATAGAACGGCTTGCTAAACCAGAGTGCCTGGTCCCTGTTTAACTGGTTCATCACTTGCCTCTGGGTGTCCCATTAGCTCTCACATCTGCAGCAGCACAAACACTGTGTTTTTATTATTTCTGCTAATCTTATTTTCCACATATTACATACAACAGTATAAAGTGCTCATTACTGCAGCATATAGGCAGGTTAAACCACACCTGCTTCACAAGAATAGAAAAAAACCTACTAGCACAACAAAGCACTTAACAAGAAAAATCAAACCTGCTTTACCTAATTTTACTCAAGAACACATTACTATAATCACATCTGTAGACTCTTCCTCTATTGGCTACTGCAACCACCACACTTCTTCACTTATCATATCCTATAAAGCTATTGTTTGCAGACTGTCTTTCCAACAGTACCATGACGAGATCTACCTTCTGTACTCTCTCCTCTAGGTAACACAGTTCAAGGTCTCTCTCCAGATACTTCAAATGTTTCATGGCCATGGCCCAAGCTACCGGAGAGATTACCTCTCACTGCTGCGACTGCAACCTCCCACAGATGCTACATTTCACTAGACAGTCACTGGGAACCAGAAGAGAAAAAAAAAAAAAATATATATATATATATATCAGAAGCATAGAAAGCAGAACCTTCATGTAAACTGACTCCATAAAGTAAAATGACCAAAGACCTCATGACTTCCAAACTAATGTAGAAACATATTCCTTTGACTCCAGCTCTCCTGCAATTACTTTTTCATCCACAAGACACACCCACTCACCCACACAAACCAAAACAAGCCCAACACAAACCCTATAAATTTAATCAAGGAAGGAAGAGCAAGTATGAGATGTTTATTTCTATTTTTAAATACTTGGGAGGTGCCTCAGTGCTCCCTGCCTAGATAGATAACTAAGTAGGTGCTCCAGAACAGTGAGATCCACTGCACGATCTGGCACATCCAAACAGCAAAACATCAGAGCAGCTCAAAAGGCTATTAAAGAAAAGCTTTTGAAATAATTGTTTCCTCTAAGCCAGGACAGACAGTAACTTGGGGTGTTGTTGCAGAAAAATACATACATATATATATACACACACTCAAGCACACCAAAATGCTCTAAGCAGCACTATGGTTTACAGAGAACAAGACAGTCTCATTCTTGTTCCCACAGTTCGTTTCTGCCTCAAGCAAAGTTGGTTGCCACTCTGGTTGCTCTCTCCCTCACCCAAATGGTTTGCATAGCAGATTCGCTGAAACATCAAGTTTTAGCCATGCCCTAATCCTGCTGACTTTTCTCGCAAAACTGCTGGAAAGGAATTCCTCCTGGCAGCTGCAGTGCCTCTGCTCATTAGTTTACCAAGCAGCAGCAGAATGGAATAGACAGGCACATCATTTCTGTACTGCTGCAGAGAACAGCGATAAGGAGCAACCAGGCAAAGGGAACGCTCCCAGGTTCACAAAGGTGTATCGGAAGGGGAGGACAGAAAAGGCAGAGGTTTTAAAAGGAAGACGGGAGCACAGCTTGTGAGAACCCAGGCAAGTTACTGCCACACTTGCTGCTGCTGCTGGGATAACAAGCAAGGAGGGAACTCTCCTTTTCCTTCAGCCTTTACTAGTACGATTTGGGGGTGGGGATGTTTTAGGGTTGTTTGGTTTTTGTTTGGTTTTTGGGGGTTTTTTTGTTGGGTTTTTTTTTTTAACTCCTGCTTCAAGGCATTGCGATTAACTAGGCATGGCACAGAGTTATTCACACCAACTCCAGTGTCTCCTGGATACTAGAAGAATGAGTAGGATAACACCGCAAAATAGCTGTCCACTTGCTCATGACATTCTTTGTCCAGACAGCACCCTCCCGTACAGGTCAGATCATGCAGCCCACTAAGCAGATACAGAAAAGCAAACATTTTACTTCTTGCTATGCAATTTCATTGAAGTAACCCTATTACAGATATTGTGTATTAAGCATGGTTAATGTAAACAAAGTACATCTCTTGAAGGATCTGCACAGAGCTTTGCACAGTTTATGGTGACTGGTAAGCCCCACGTCGTTCAATACTACTTCCTCCTCCTCCCTCATCCCGGGCCAGCTACCATTTTAATAAATATTTAATAAGTAGACAAGAAAAGCTTCACAGCTTGAAGTTTTAGGGTACTACATGTATGGTGTTGAATTTATCCAACCGGGAAGCATATGGACACTGCATCCAGAGCCCTAACAGTCCACCACAGATACAGCACACAAATCCCAGTACGATTAAAACAGTGCCATGCTACAGCAACGCCAGTTCACAGAGAAAAATGTTTCTTTTAAACCAGGCAGCCCAGTTCTCAAGTCACAAGAAGCTAGAGGCTGGGACCTGCAATTGCCACAGATTTCAGTGGCCTACAACTTTCACCAGGCAGCGCCATACTGAAAGATTTCCACTGCATTCCCGACTCCAAAAATGCCGCCTCACTCTCTCTTACCACATATTTCACTTTTCTCCTAAAAAGATAATTTGCCATGTGCAGATAATTCTAACCATACCAAGAAGCTTCCTAAGGGTAGAAAAGAATAAAGTCTTTGCCTAGAAAGAATATGAATTTTTCTAATTGTAAGATATATTCCAATGACTTATATTCTCCTGTAAACAACTTGATCCTAAATCAGCCCTTGAATTTAACGTAGTCTACAGCTGGTTTGCTGGAAGCTGTATTTGTTTTCCCTGCCACCCCTCTCTATTCATTTCCTGGAGCAAAGTATTACTATTATTTTAATTTCTCTTCTGCTGAAGAGAAATGGATGCACACAAACAACTGCAGTGAGCAGAAGAGGAAGAATGCTTCACCTCTGAATTAAGGATTTGCATACTGGGTTTTATCTGTAACACCCACTGCAGTATTTTATCCCAGACTCTCAGATCACAAAAGGCAGAGCAGACAGTGACTCACTGCAATTTCAGTTCTGCATGTAGTGTTTCACGTGGACCAGTCAATTCTGATTCTGCCAAACAGCCTTCATCAAGCACTTAAAAAGTAAAGCATCTTCTCTAAGAGAGAGTTCCTATTCACGTGCTGCCTTCATGAGGAAAGCTCCAGAGGTGGAAGGGAATTTAGTCAATGTTTCCCCTTTGTGTTGTAATGATTTAAGATTCAATTAATACTACATAGGGAGGCACTAATTCTGAAACACCTGCCTTAGTGATAACCAGATTAAGACCTCCAAACTTGCTCCACTCCAAACAGCAACAGCCTGCCAAATGACAGCAGTTGTCAATATCGACCAACTGGAGGCCGTGTTTTCTGTTAAATCCTAGACCACTCTTTTAAAGAGGATTCCCCACAAAACAGGAAGGGGAAAAAAAAAATTTAAAAAATAGTCACTTGACAGCTCTGAATTCATTTAGCCAGAAGTCGCAGCTCCTCCTCTGCACTCTTTGAAGGCTGGAGACTGGCAACACTCCTATCAGATGCTTTCAAATCCCTTAAAGGGAAGAGATAAAACCAAATAAAGGGTAACACCACCCACAGAGACTGAGCTACGTGTCTCTCTAATCAATACACTGTGCACACTAGAGAGAGCAGCTTGAAGATAGATTTTTGGGGAGAAAGGCTGGGCAGGGTGGGGGAAAAACGAGCTGAGCAGCAGCTGGTTTCATTGTGAGAAGAGCCAATAGGTTTGGCCTTGGTTTGCTGTTTTTGTTTCCACCCCTAAAAAACAGGGGTTTCTTTGCATTACTCTGGATAGCATGAAGCTTCCCAGACAAACACAAAGTGCCTCAGAATTAAGACCATGCTTGTCTGAAATCTATAGAGAAATCTTTAGACCGGTGTGCCAGCCCAGTGATTAACAAAGCAGAAGACCTTCCTGCCTTTTTAATGACACAAAAAGTATTTCAACCACATAACAAGGAGCTGGTTGTTTTGGTTTGGGTTAGTGTTTTTGGGTTTTTTTTTGTTTGGTTGGTTTTTTTTCTTTTTTTCTTTACCTTTACACCCCTTCATCACATCCACATATCGTGACCTATTCGAACCACACTTAAAAGCTCAATCTGAGTGCTCAGTGATACATAACTTCCATTTTAGTGAAACAATCCATCTGCTCCATGTGACTCAGAGCCTGCTTTAAGAATGCAATACTGTTTAGGCCAACGGTTGCACCGCACAAAGTGTTTTGTTCACATGCATTCCTTTGGGATGACAGAGCCTATCCACGCCGTAACGGTTGGGGCCTGTGGTTTTTTTCCCCTCATCCGCTGAATGCTGCAGTGACTAAGCTGACAAAAATTCCTAGCCAATTATAAACCCACTTAAAGAGACAGGCAATCCCCCTGCAACCTTCTCTTGCCATCCTATACGGGAAGTTTCTATACATAGAAAAACATCTCCTCCTCCTCCCAAGGCCTGCATTGATATAAAAGATTTTCTCTGCGCGCTTAACACTTCGAACATGCTTCCTATATGGCATCATTTCCCAAAACTACAAGCTTTACATCCATCACACATCAACCCGGGGGGGGGGGGGGGGGGGGGCGGCAAAGAGGAGAAACAGGCCCCTCAATTGAGTTATGCTAGTAAAAAGTTAGAGAAGCCATTAATGGAGGGACAATGAGTATGCTGGGAAGAGATGAGTCTCAACAGCTATTAGAGCACTGTTTATTAAGAAGGGAACAATTAAGCAGCTATCAAGCCAATATGTTGCAACAAAGAAAAAACACATCAGAAAGGTCACACTGTGTACAAACTAGAAGTTTGATCCACCTAAGAGCGTAATCTGAACTTTAACTAGCAAAAACGAGAACTCTGAGTTGTCTCTCGAGTCCTTCTGAACATGCAAATCATAACCAAATTCCAAAAAACATCAGCTTTTCCAAGAGGGATCCTCAATTCATATGCTGAATTCATTCTCGCCTACATCGTCAAGGGCTACACAAATGCATTTAATACTTTGCCAGGGCATACAGAACTACACTTTGGGCAGGTAACTGCAAGTTCACTTTGCCCAGCAAGAAACAGTAAACAAAAAAAATTAATAATTGAGAGACTGGCATACGGTTTCTAGCTTTAGAAAAACAGGTTATGGGCACCTCAAACCCTTACCATTTTATGGTGGGCAAACTACTTGCTAAATCATTTTTAGTGCTCGTCTGATAGCACATGCACATTCCATTCCAAACGCTGAAAACTTTGCTGGGGAGGGGAAGAGGCAGTCGACAACTGAACCAGGCTGAGTTCACCTCGGAAGAAAAAGGCAATTCAACAATCTGTATTAACATACTATTATCCTAGCATCTTTTTATTATAAGTTAATTCTCAGAGTCATAAACAGACTTGAGAAGGAAATCACACTATTAGTGGGAAGGAAGGCTAAACAAAGGCTGTTTCATCACTGTTTAACACTGAAAAACTTGTTTGCCACATGAAAACAATTTATGAAAATGCTTAAGGACAATTCATTCCAACATTCATGTCTGTTTGGGGAAGGAAAAAAGGAAAATGGCACCTACTATTCAAAATTTTAGAGGGCATGATTCCCATCCAGGGTTGAACCTAAGTTTTACCTTTACTGCTAAAAAAAGCAGGCTGGCAAGTTCAGTGAGTTTGCTCACATACCCACCTCCAAATCTCCTTCAGCCCACTGCACACAAATTCAATCACAGATCAGTCATCACGAAAGACATATTTCTATACATTCCATGAAAACAGACAGTTGGATGGAGGACAGATCTTTTCAGGGCCCCCACCAAGATAAAACGACTGGTTCAAGTTCACCCCTTGTTAAGACATCCACACAAGCATTAACTGTCAAAACAGAAATAAAAAACAAAACAAACAAAAAAAACCCACCCAAAAAAAAAACCTCAAACCTTGCAACTCACTACAAGACGGACTCTTTGCATGGTTAAGAGCCTCAACAGAGAATGTGGAAAATGCTAAGCCAAGCTGAGTTTGCCTTGTCCCTGCAACATTTGCAAGAACACAGCAAAAATACAGCTTTCTTCTGCTTTTACACTTGACATTTCTCTGACATTTTCCCTATAATGCTGCTAGCTTTTCCCAGCTCCCAGTTGTTTTGCAAATTCATCATCAAATTAAAGTCTTACATTACATGTAAGTAACTATCCAATATAAATGTCTAATCTATTAACAAACATTTATCTAACATACATCAATGGGGCCTGGAAGTCCATGTTAAGCAGGTTACTCAAAGATTTGGTTCAAGTTTAGATGCATATTTGATTTCATAGTGGTACTGCTGCACAGAAAGGTAAAACAAAAAGTAATTCACTAAACAATGCATCATCCTGAATCTCCTCTAGGATGAAAGCAAGTCGCTAAGAACAGCAAGTGATGCAAGTAAAGCCAAAAGCATTCTGTCTGCAGTCCTACCTAGCACCAGATTACCAAATTTCTGAAACACCACTAACATATAGTACCATTGAAAGTACCTTCAGTATGTTACTGGGGTTTTAAAGTACTTTTTTTTTTTTTTAAAGTTTGAAATAAATAAGCAACATCTTAGAAACTCACTGAATGTGATTGCAGACATCATCTTCCTGTCCCCTTCTGCTCCACAGCCTCATGCCCCTCGGGCTACAAAGCCTATTCCCTTCTCTTGTTAGCCTCCATATAACGAGAGGTTAGACAAGGACTTTTTTTCAAGCACTACAAATTAAAAGATTGCACACTGTTTGTGTGACAATCTAGTGATGCTTCTGTATCTTCTTGTAAGAAGGACTGGTATTATTGTTCTTCCCTACCCTTTACCACACAGCATCAGAGAAACTCAATCCATAAAACCAGGGAATGACTATTTCCTATAAGTGATCTCCAATTAAATTTTTATAGTTGTTTTTCTGACAGTGAAGAAATTACTTGGCATGAGACAATTCAAGTAAATCCATATTGTTGCAGCAATAAAGATTACTCAGGATTTCAAAGTCTCAAGAGGCAAATATCTGAAGCCATGGAAAACAGGCAGTGTGGATCCAGAAGGGCTTTCTGTCCAGCCAGGTTTCAATCATAGCACGCTCTTGTTTAATTGCAAGTATAAGATGTATTTACATAAAGCACAAAAAACTCTGCCTCCACTTCCTAGCCTGAGCAAGGTTGTTGGGGTTAACTTTAGCACTGCTAATCCTCATTTCTCTTAAATCAAAATGTCTCTATGCAAAACAGAGCTTATATTACTCCGAATAAATCAGCATATACATTTAACCACCCTGACTATCACTTGCAAGGTATTCTACTTACACTGAAATCAGGGCAACATTTACTGCATCACTCCACAGTGCCTGGATTACCCCTCCCCATTATCAGGAACAATAGCAAAAGAAATAAGTTTCTCCAATAGTACGCATGGTCACTAGAACATGGCTACACATCACCTGGTGAATATAAATACACGTCTGGACTGACAAATATAAAGCAAGTTGAAGAAGCAAGCGTAAAATACGGTGTTTTGTAAGGAGAAAAGTGTGTAACGTGTATGTACATGTGAGTAGAAAAGACACTAGGTATTTTCAAAAAACCTAAGAACACTTCTAACTTTTTTTTTTATTCTTTATTCCAAAAAGCAGGGAAAGGGTCTATATTTTTTAAAGGATTTTTAAAAGTGTTTTTGTTTTTTTTAAATCCATAGCAAGGTGTCATGATGGACCAGTTAATTGCATCAAGGCTTTTTAATACCGGAAAACAAAACTCCAAAATTTGAAGTCCTCTCAAAGGCACTACACATCTTTCTGCCACAAGAAACTAGGAAGCCAAGACAAGTATTCAACGTTAGCACCTATTTTTTGGCTACTAGTGCAGGCTGCAAGATTCAAGATATTCTTCCCAGGTTATGGCAGTTTGCAACAAAACAAAGAAAAACAGCAAGTATACATTTGCTTAATTTTAGCCATTTTCTCAGAATATAAACCACTGCTACAGTAATTAACTGCAGATTGGCCTAAACTGCTCTGCGGCCGTTCAAGCTTACCAATTAAATATGCTCTCACAGCCATAATAAAAATTCTGGGAAACCTCTGGCTGAAGAACAGGCTTCTCAGGAGGGGAGTGAAAGTCAGAAAAAAAAACTTCATTCAGAATGAAAACACTAACAAAATTTTTTTTAACATGCTCCAGATTTTTCTAACTCAGTGACACCAACTGTGTCTTTTACAATTTATTTTTTTTCTGTCTACCCTTCTGTTTATTCCTTTCAGAAGACATTCATTTGCTGGAGAGTTTTCATACCAATCAAATGGACAAAGAACCTGTCTGTTTCAAAATAAATTCAGGTTTATACGATACTTTTTTTTTTAACCCAACAAAAGTAGGATTGGCATTATACAGACTAGCTTCACTTAACATTATACCACATAAAATTTGCTTGTTAAAAGAGTAAAACTTTTAAAGCATGTTGTCCTCTGCTGATATACACTATTTTTGCTATATTTCAGGGTTTAAGAAAAAACACAAAAAACCTTAAATGAAGCAGCAAACAGAGAAAAGCATGCAGATGTAATTTAAAGCAAATTAAGCACAATTTGATTCGGCATCTCCGGCTCCCAACTTCTTTCTCTCTCTTCATGTCTACATAGTTCATGTATAGACACGGGAATATAGCAAACACTCCTCAGAGAGGGGAAATAAGACGGGGGAAAAAAATAAAAAAAATCCTAGCACATGGTTTTCTCCACTACTCTGCTGAATCAACAGGGAGCAGATTCCCAGATGGCGTACACTGGTAAGTACCGCACAAGTCAATGAAGCTATGTCAAACGATACCACTCAACTGCATTATCTTTTGAGCTCCATGTAAACAAACAGGAGCAGATTCCGAATATTTGTGAGAATACATCATGTTACTGTCTCCATATGTTTAAACATTTTAGTAGAAGGTACATATGGACCACTCTTCCCACTCACTGTCATTCTCTCCCTCCTGTTCCTCATTCCCCGCATACACCATATCTTTTCAGGCCACTGTCAAACCAATTCAAAAAGGAATAAGGATACATTTTCATTAAAAACATTTTGTGCTTAGCTGCCATCTGCTTCTTTATCAGCCTCCAAATCCCACATGCCTTTTCCATGGTCTGGAGTTTCACACATTCGGAAGCTGAAAGTTTTCTTCTGTTGTATTGTGAAGTGCAGTCTACGTGAGCTATTGTTTTTCATGTCAAATTCGCCTCTTCGGAAACAAGTGCTTAATGCTTATGGCCCTAATCCATGTTCCCTCTACAATGCCAATTTAAACGTACTTTTTTTTTATGCTAGTGGCAAATCTAATCTTAAAGGTCCCTCATGCACTGCAGATACCCCCACCTGCACTGTTTTTACGGGAAGCGTGGCTATTTCACCCCCTTTGCACAGCACTATCATCTGCGCTCTCACAAACGGAGAACCCAGACTTCCAGACTGTGCTCTTGTCCTTTCACACAGAAGCTGCAGTTGAAGCCATTACCCCTTCAGAGCAAGTATTAACAGGCTGTCCTCCCCATAATAAGACCCCTAGTCTTTCTTTATTCTGAGTAGGAAAGGAAGGGTTTCAGCTAATACTTGACAGAGAGCATCTCCAACTTAACTGGGGGGGGGGTATGGAAAGCAGACAAGTAATTAAGATGAAGTTAAAGAGAAATTAAAAAAACAACCCATACACCATAGATCTTATATATGGATCACTGGCAGTTTTGCTATTTCTTTCCCACATAACAGTTTGGCTAGTTCATTTCTTGTGACCCCAGCAAAAGCAAAAGCGTCTTAAGAAGCGTTAGCTGGACTTGTTCAAAAAACAACACCGAGGTTATGGTAGACAAAGGATCCTGAACTTCCAGGCAGGCTTTCCAGGTTGTAATTTACATTTGGTTTCTGCAGGCTTACAAAGCTAAGGCAGCAGACCTCAAAACTTAGTCATCAGCAGAAGGAATACAGAAAACAATGAAAGTTTTCTTTACAGTAGACCAATGGACAGGCAAAGCAAGCGTGTCAAGAGACTAGTCTTTCAAGGGGTACAGCAGTTCTCACATCAATCACTGATTAAGATGCAGGTAGCTTCCACAGACATTTCCAGCAGTCACAACTGCTGAAAGAAAAACAAAAGGCCATAATCTTATTTGTATGTCTGGACGCTCAGTTTTTATCATCTTTTCCATCTCTACCTGTGCCCCAAAGCACAACCACTGATGCAAACAGCTCCAGTACTCTCCTTTTATCTTGAGGGATTCTTCTATGTGGACCTGCAACCCAAGTACAGCTGGCATTTGAGATGCCAAAAGAAAAGTAGGTGCAAGTCAGAGAGATGACAGCATGCCAAACCTAACATAGCATGCCACGGCTCCAAAGCGAGCAAACGAGTAAGGCTGCTGCCTCAGGGCACTCGAAGGAAAAGGAATGTATACTCCACAGAAACCAGGGCAACAAAACTGGCAGAGAAGCCACTGACGCTTTACGCTGAACTTTAGAAAAAAAGTTTTTTTGAAAGTTATAGCTTCCTTGTAGCTTGTCCTACTATAGAAATGTCCATGGATTATTCTAAGTCAAACACAGCACATCCTTCCCTCTCTCCTCCCTCCACCCTCAACATTGTTCCTGCACAAGTTATATTGAAGGAAGCAAGGGGTTCTTCCTTTGTTTGTGAGCAAGAAAAAGGAGGAAAAAAAACAACTTCCACTCAACAGCAAAACTAAACAGAAGCCAGGCTACTTAAAGTACTAAGTGTTCCCACACAACATTTACCCACCAACTTGAGATCTTTCAGCATAAAACCTAAACAAGGACAAAAGAGATTTAATATACACTCCTCCACAGATCCAGAGCGAAGAAAACAAAAACGCATAAAGGAACCCTGAGTGATAGGCAGCACTTTCAGTTTAACGTTACTGTGACGCACAAGGAGAATGTCAGGGTTAAATTAGATACTACACTAGAAAAATAGTCCCTGGAAAATAACGCAGGTCTCGTATCTCTACTGGTAGGAAAATGCAGATTTAAACACTCAGTAACTTAAAAGTCCTTGCTTCTATTCTTTTTCATGTCTTGTGCAATTTTGTACTGCAACAGTCCTCTCGAGATCAGGAGTTCATTGCCAAAGCATCCAAGCAATCTAGCAGGATAGACAAAAAGCTTCCTTTTGAACAACTGCACATTTATACCTCCCTTGTTTTTCCTCAGAATGGGAGTACTTTTGAGTTTGTTATTTTATGTAGATGAATGGCTGGCAAATTTAAAGTCTTGTTCCTTGAAGCCGGTGGCTTATCACAAACAACAGATTAAACAGGTCCAACTTTCTCACTCCTTTTATTGATTAGAACTTGATCACTTCTTTATACACTCTGCATCCTAAAATAATCTAAACCTACACTGGTTTTCCACAGTGCAATGCTCTTAACAAGCCTTTCAAGACACTTTTCCAATACTTGCTTTCTTCTTCACTATCTCCCACGAAAGGAAGATGAAAGCATATAGCAGAAGAAAAACATTACCTACACCCTTGCCTTGAAAGTGCTGCCATCACAGTATAACTATGACCTCATCTTATTTAAAGAGATATTTTCTCACTTTGTGATCCAAATTATTTTAATATTCTGCTAGAAGCCAACAAGCTTTTCTGGCACGTTACTTTTGTCTACTCCAAATAGCCAGAGCACACAACAGAAAGTAAGTAAGTTGTTGTATCTCATTAAATACATTCTAGTTACATTCATTCAAACCACTAAAGGCAATGAGGTTGCACAGGAATCATCTAAGTCACCCTCTGTAGACAACAGAGTTACACTCTTTTAACGAAGAGATAAATTTGGCCTGCAGAAGCATAACGACTCATAGCAACACATAATAAGAAATCAATGCAGCTCACCTCCCTTACCTTGGACAAATCACGAAGTTTCCCAGTAACAAGCTGAGGGGTTTTCTTTTCTTTGTTTAAAAACAAACCTCATTTCCTGTGAGAAGTATTGATAAAAGCACAGCCCCACAAATGCCTTTTTTTTTTCAGAGATATTTTTGGCATGTGCTGACTGAAACTGCCCTACAAGGTACTTTAATTTCAGTTCTAATTGAACATGATGACTCCACAACCAGGTGATGAGCCACTTTAGAAAAAACAGTCTCCCCAAATGAAGGTAACCTGAATATAGCCCTGTTCCTGTTTTCTCTCACACTGTGGTGCTTCCTATCATTATACCAGCTTTGATCAAGACTGCAAGTGGAATTTAGGAACTGTTCCTCCCAGTGACGACTGCTTGTAATTAAGCCCTACTGATACTGCAGGGCTCAGCTTTCGTAAAGTTACAGGATGAACTCAAAAAGCCTGCCATGTAATCATGTTATTTGAGTAAACTATGTATTTGTTTACTCTATTTTTAAAAAGTGAGAAGAGATCAGGTTTTGTTTTTGCTAATACTTGCTATCAGAAAGACATAAACCCCGTCATGGCAGATAAGAACAAAACAGGCAAGGATAATTTCACTGAGAGTCAAGATATCCATTGACTCTTTGACACTACAGACTGTACTGCACAAACTGATTTCAGTAAAAAAGTTCTTACGTACAGAATTTATCATTACAGGAATTTCTGAAGGTGCATGCCAAGAGAAGCAAACAACAAAGTAAATCCAGTTAACAGCTTCAGTACAGCAATGACTCTGGCACACATGTAATGTCACTTCAGCAAGGAGGAGATAGTATTCGACAGCCGCCTCCCGACACAGTCCTCAAGGGAGGTAAAACTGGTTCCAGCGTTGCTATAATGACTTTAGTTCTAGACTTACTCTGCATCTTTTCCATAGGGAAGTAACACAGAAAGTTTGTGGGGTTCTGTTGTGTTGCTGTTGGTTTTGGTTTAGTGATTTTTTTTTTTTTTTTAATCAAGTGAGACGTTCCTTTACTGGTTAGGGAGAAATCTATTCTGGATAACTTGTTATCTGGACTATACACAACTAGAATAAAGTTTAAATTGCTAAAGAACTTAAAATAAAACCACAAAACTAAATCTTTACTTCAGAAAGAGGTAACGAAAACACACTATCTACACAAATCTTACTTTTCTGGCAGTGGTTGGTGGTCCAGCAGCGGTAGTTGTACTCATTGTTAATAGATGTCTTCTCGCACAATGGCTTCTCTTCCATTGTTCCTGGACACAAGTCCCCACATTCCTTTGGAGGTTTATTCCCAACAATGTAGTTATTGGACACTGCATCTAGGATGAGAGACCAGTCCACCGTGGAGAGGTAACACAGGTCAGAGTTCTTCTCAATCCGTATGGCCCCGCGGGTTATGTTCCTCAAATTGTGAAGCCCAATCTCTTTAAGATTTGTCATTTCAAAGATAACCAAGGCATAGTTGTAGAAGAGGTTCCTCCCACGAATGACTGTAAGGTTGGGGAAGAGGTCACTGAGGCTTTCCAAGCCTGCCACACGGAACAGCAGCAAATAGTCAGTTATGACAGTGAGCTTTGGGAAGCGGAAGTTGCGGTAATCCTCTGCTTTAGAGATGAGCAGAATTTGAAGGAAACCCTCAATTACCGTACAGTTCTCCAGGCGTTTCAGCTCATGGATATCATTGCGAATGTCAACATTTGGCCCGCAAACTGAAAATGTAAAAGGAGAAAGGAAAGTTAGTAAATAAGGCGCTTTTAAGCCTTTTGAAATCAGAATGCAAGTAGGATATTCTGACAGCCATAAGATTTTTAACTTTTTAATTAGGTTGCAATGTTAAAATAAAGAATGAGTATTTGATTAACACCCACATTGAATATTCATCTCATTTACCCTACCACTGTAAACACTATCAGGACCAGCACAGAGATACAACCTATCTATATTCTTCAGCAGACAGAGAAATATTTTACTACTGCTGTTCAAAAGAGCTGCATTAGATTGAGGAACATAAAGGTAGAACCACAGAATAGTTTAGGTTGGAAAGGACCTTTAAAGGTCATCTAGTCCAACCCTTCTGAAATTAGCAGGGACATCTTCAACTAGATCAGGTTGCTCAAAGCCCTGTCCAACTTGACCTCAAATGTTTCCAAGGATGGTGCATTGACCACCTCTCCGGACAACCTGTGCCAGTGTTTCACCACCCTCATTGTAAAAAAATTCTTCCTTATATCTAGTCTAAATCTACCCTCCTTTAGTTTAAAACCGTTACCCCTTGTCCTGTCGCAACAGGCCCTGGTAAAAAGCTTGTCCCCATCTTTCTTATAAGCTCCCTTTCAGTATTGAAAGGCTACAGTAAGATGTCCCCAGAGCCTTCTCTTCTCCAGGCGGAACAACCCCAACTCTCTCAGCCTGTCCTCACAGAAGGGGTGTTCCACCCC
This sequence comes from Chroicocephalus ridibundus, assembly GCF_963924245.1. Taxonomy (NCBI): domain Eukaryota; kingdom Metazoa; phylum Chordata; class Aves; order Charadriiformes; family Laridae; genus Chroicocephalus; species Chroicocephalus ridibundus. Next base: position 45,813,316 of record NC_086292.1, read on the forward strand.
TCTGACCATTTTTGTGGCCTCCTCTGGACCCATTCCAACAGGTCCATGTCTTTCCTGTGCTGAGGACTCCAGAGCTGGACGCAGAACTCCAGGTGGGGTCTCAAGAGAGTGGAGTAGAGGGGCAGAATAACATCCCTTGACCTGCTGGCCCACAGCAGGTCGAGTGACATGATTATGATCCCAGTAAGAAAGGCATAAACCAAATGCATTTGCGCACCCTGCTTCAAATTACATCATGACATGCGTGACCAGACCAGGGGTTCAGCCGCATGACTCCAAACAAGTCAGGTAACAGAGTGATCCACTGGTCACACGTTACTAATTTACTCCCCACCACCACCCAAGATACATGCACATAAAGGGCAACACTTCTCAGAAAATTACAACTTATTTCTCAAATCTCTCTTTCTTCCCAGGATCACAAGCCAAACTAGCCCTAATTCTTGAACACTTGTCTTGCAATAGATTAGCAACACCACAAAATCCATGGAAAGCTGGTCAGCACTTCCCGCGCTGTAACTGGGAAGAAACGTTAGTGCTTGAACTTGTAGCTAATGCACTGAATTCCTGTTTGCATGTTCCAGCGAACCAAGTTTCACTGATTTTGGCAGCAAGATACAAGAGAGTTCATTGAATTTTAAGAAACACAGGATAAATTTATTTACAAGAACACACAGCATCCCAGTGAAGAATTCCCCTTGAAAACAGAAGACTGAACTCAATACACTCTCAGGAAAACAATGACCAAAAGGATTATTCCCTAATAAATCTATGTATTAGGTCTTCCCATTTTAGACACATATCACCATAAAAATTTTACAGCAGCTTGGAGAAAAGTGTACTAATAATGTAATAATCACATATAGTCACATAAAATGCACTTTGATGTAAAAAAAAGAACTACAGTTCCTGGAAACCCTCAGAATTGGTCTCTTCTGTGGAAAACATGGAAAAAAGATTCTCCGGAATAGGCAGTAAGTTGCTTGTAAGCAAACAAAGTAAAATGCCAATTTATTTAAGCAAGCCAAAACTTAAACAAACCCCAAGCAATTCAATTTTGTGGAAAGGTTCTCTTTTTAGGCTTAATTATTTTAACAACATCTTTTCCTCAGACAAAGAAAAGGTCTAAACAAACACTGGAGCCAAAAAACTTAAATTCTAACCCAGACAAATTGTCCAGAGATTCAGAAATTGCGCTGACAATAGAAAGCAGTCCTTCCATCCCACAACACTTATCTAAGGCTAATAACTTCAGCTAACAAAGGATCCAGAACATGAGCATGCTAAAACCACAGCAACTCTAATATCCAACACGGACTTAAAGACTTTTAAGTTTTTTAAAAGACTAAAGGACTCTCTTATTAGAGGAACAACATAAAAAACAACAGGGCAAGATCTTTTTTAAGAAACAGATGTTTTCTACACAAACTATTACCTAATCTTCCTTCTTGTAAAGATCTGAGCTGAAAGCAGAGGCTATTAAAATGGGACTTCCTGCACTAGAAGCAGCTATGTGCAAGGAAGTTCATTCCCTAAACCGCTAAAAAAAAAAAAAAAAAAAAAAAAAGACCCACACAAAACAACAAAACCCCAAAACCAACTAAACACCAAAAAATAATGTACAAACAGTAACATTTGGCCATCACGACCAGTGAGACAGGAAATCCCCATTTTAGTATATACTGCTGCTTGGAATATGTGTCAAGGCTTTAACTTCAAGAAAATATTAGAAAAGGTGAATGGGTTGGCATTACCCAGCTTTAGAAGCCAGATGGGACAACTGGAATGTTAAAGAACTCCCAAGACAGTAGATCTGATAAGAGATGTACTGGTCAAGCATGGCAGAAGTGCAGGCTGCTCTCCCAAATCTGTAGGAAAGACAACCTCAACCCAGACTAACTTCCTTTAATAAGCTGTCTTGCTTTCAACTTCTGAAATTTTCTTCTGAAGCAACTATCCCTCCACCCACCCTCAAGAGACAGTGCCCTCTGCCCAAAGCACAGCCCAACAATAACATAAGCATATTTACACGTCGACTTTGGGCTTCTCTTTTTTTAAAAAAGGCAAGTTGGAACACACAGTGTTTTTTCCAATTAAACTGTTTTGGTTTCTGTCTCTACCTGCTGGCAGGACAAGGTGAAGAATACGATTCCTGTTGCGGCAAAGCAAAAGTAGCAAAATTTATTTTACTGCCATAAAATTTTAGAAAGCCTAACTGCTCCAAGCCCTTTACTTTGTTAAAGAAATAAAATTTGCACTTGCGCTGACATTTTGTAGGCAAGGTTCCAGAGTGATGGGTTTAAAAACAGCTGAGTTACAATACCCTAAAGAACAATTTGTAAGAGAAATGGCAGCAACTGTTAACTAAAGCATTATATATCAGTTCATGCGTCTATTCTGAGGCTGGGCTTTAAAAGTCGTATTGCTCTTAGCTTTATGTTTGTTTCAGCTTGAAAGTTACTTAATTTTAGATATTTAATGCTTTTATAAATCAATGAGATTTCTAGAACTTTATGGCAAAAGTATGCACTCACTTGCCTCAATTATGAAACATCATCCCCTTAATATGGAAACGGATAAAGTCCAGTGGGCTTAATGTTAGAAATTGATTACAGATGAGCATGCTGTTGACGTTTTTGGTTTAAGAACTCATTAGTTTATCTAGTGAGCTGTGTTTTGCAGAACTTCATGGATCTAATGAGAACTGCAGAGACCCAAACATGGAATAGGACAAACATCTTGGTCCATACTGACATTTGGAAAAAAACAGTTCCAATTAAAGAAGATGGAATTTTTCTTTTTTAAAAAGAGATGTTTCTTTTAAAAATTCACACTGTTCACAAAAGTTAATTACACCACAGCACATCACCATTTTCTCACGTTTTTCTCGCTGTCCTGAAAAGGATTACATGAGAAACAAATTAATCAGAGCTCAAAGTCAACTACAGTTTCCATTTGGCTGTGCTGTGTTTTCTTTGGATCCCATTTTAGAGAAAGCGTATATGGACTTAGAATATAAACTGGTCTGTCTGACAGAATGAAGTGCATATAAAACGCTCTTTAGAGCATTTATATTCCATTTAACAGTTTTTTATATTCCAGCTTATAGAGCTTTTTTAATATGACTAGTATTACTTACCTTTGTTTCATGTTCAATTCAGAACTGGAAATTAACTATTATGTATTTATTTTGCTCACTAACAGAAAATAAAAATGCAACATCTGTTTATTACTCTGCCTCAATAGTTTTGTGTAGATTATAAATACCCAGGATAATTACCTATAGTCAGATTCATGCTGGTTTTATTCAGCTGCTTGCAGATTTCCAAGCCTTTCCTTAAACTGCCTATCATTTCTCAGGCTTATTCTAAACTAAGCACCCAATTCTGAGTGAGAAATTAGTTCTTTAAAGAAATATATATTTAATTGTTTAAAAGATATCTCCCCAACACAGTAAAATAGCAAAGAGAAGCAATGCATTCTTTACCTAGAGGAACACAAATGCCTCCCTGGAAGCAGCACTCTAGTCCAAAAGTACTGAGTTTCAGCTACTATGGAACAAGAAGCCCACTTGTGCTGTTCTTTTCTGGGAGCATCCCAGGGTCAAACAGCAGGACATATAAACTTCCAATAGTAACAGAAAACCCCACTTCACAGTACGGTCTTTCTGAAGACCTGCAGCCCATTCCTAGTCAGAGGACACATCCAAGCCTGATCACGCAGCTGAGATGGGGTCAACGAACTACGAGGAAAAATGATTGCACGTAACAGGTTCATATGATGGGAGTAATTAATGTGACCTGCAGCCTATTCTTTAGTCTGGCAGAATCTCCAGGCAAGCCTAAGTGCTTGCTCTTAGTGCTGCTCCAGGCTGGGCACCAAGGAACAGACCAGAGGCTGTGAACACGCATGCACCCTGCACAGCACATGGGTAGTGAGCTGACGCTACTGAGTACACGCAGATCAGGCAGAGTAAAGCAAAGCTCTGTGTGACACAAAGAGCTCAGGGTACAGTGATCCCGTATTTTCTTCTCAACCTTAACTGTGACTTGCTAATGCTCATTTTCATCTCAAAAAACATTCTGGAGAAGAGAAGAACCTTGCCACCTTGAAAAACACCTGCTATTTAATCATCATTTATCATCAAATAATCATTTACTCCATCCATCCCGCAGGTCGTCATTCTTTTTATGTATCCATTAGTTATTGAGGTCACTAGCTACTCCTAAAAGGACTTGCCTGTTGCCCCTCAGTGTTTTGAAGGAACCATTCTCTTTGCAAAATGGCATGCTACAAAAGACAGATCAGCAGAAAGGCTGATGTTCACCATTCAGCCAATAATAAAACGTCTGCTTGCTACCGCATCTGTCACAGCTGTACACACCTTCATAGCAGTTAATTTGTTATCAATAAGGTGTTAAGAGGGCAGGATTGACAGTTCGCACATTCACTGTTTTTAATAAGAGAATTCATTTCTTACAAGAAACCTTCATCATGGTGTAGTTCTTGGAAAAAATACACACCTTCACATTTTAAGCCTTGCCTTTGTCCCTTTACTTTTCTGGGTAATGTTAAAAGGTTGTACTACACTGAATGGTTTCAGTATCCTCTCAACTAGCCAGAGGTTAATGATGGAGCAACCATGACTATCTAGCTCCCTCAACACACACACACAGAAAGAAAAAAAAAAGAAAAAAAAAAAAAAAAAGAAACAACCACACCACACCACAACTCTTAGACAAAGCAGCACCATGGCAGCTCTGAGTCATCGAGTCATCCCAGCACAACCCTTTCGCAAGTCTCAGGCCTTTTCAACCTAAGCCTGCTCCAGCTGGGTCAGGCTTTCCCTAGCAACAGAGACTTGTTCAGCCTGTGCAGTCATTTACATTTCTGAAATGAGAACCAGGATAGACTGCTTGCCATTAACATCTAACCAGCAATCTTTAAATCAACTCCCGTTTTATATACTCACGGTGTGTTAACAAAGCAAGTTAGGATTTTCCTTTGTTTCCCATCTTTTGACTTCCCTTCTGTGAAAACCATTTCCTTTACTTCAGAGTAGAGATGCAAAGCTTTATCTTAAATAAGGAGCTCGGACACCGGCAGCTTTTCCATTTAAACAAAAAAACCCCAGAACATATCCCCTTATACTGGTTGCAGAAAGAAAGCACTGAAGGTGCACACTACTTGTTCTAATTCCGTATTGTCTTCCTGCCCGACGGGTTAAAACACACATTCTGAGGACAAAGTCTGTGATCCACAAAGTTCAAAAGGGTTCCTTTAACGGAGGGCACGGGGTTGCTCAACTTCTTGTCTACCCTGGAATTCTGTACAGTGGTAACAAGTACAGTATGTTACCATCAGCACTGGATGATTTCCTACACAAAGAAGGAACTACAAGGCTTAATACAAAAAAACAATTGTGGCTAGCTCTACTTTTAGCAGAGTAGCTTGCTCACGCCACCACCACAAGAAAAATCCCACTCTGCCAATAGTGTTTTTTTCTGAGCACACTCTACTTCAATGAGAGGTTTGCATTCCCAGACAGCTACTGCTACTCCATGGTCAGCTAAGAGCTGATGTTACTGAACACAGTAACACTGCGCTCTCCCAAACTCCTCTAATGACCACATCCTCCTTCAGTAATGTCAGCTCAGAGCCATGGGTCTTTCTGGGAGATCAGCACACCTTCTGAACAGTGTTGTTATTTATTCTCAACAGAGACGCTTCCTTTTCATCACATATTTTTTGGTTTTAATCTACGGCGGGTCCCTACTGAAAAACAGAGTCCAAAGCAGCTACTGCATATGGCCACAGGCAGCAGCCCCCATCCCAGATCCACAGCATGCAGCGCGCTTTTTAAGGCAAACATCTCCAGAGTTACCATCCCTCTCTCGTAACAACAACCAACATGTTTATTGCATTGGGTGCATTTAGATCTGCATAATGGCACGTGTATTGACATGTTGACTATATATTGCATCAACTCAATAGAGGGGTTGTATGGCACATTGGAAAAAAACCCAATGGCTCAAAAAAATATCTTGAAGACACTTGAAGGTTAAAGAACTACTTTGGCCAACGACAGCATCCTAATCTCCATGTTATCTGAGGAACTGATTTGAATTAGGTTAGGAAAAAAGAATTAAACATATGATAAAGCCCACCAGCAGATTTAAAAGGAGTCTCTTTTCTACCTGACTGCAATTGTCCAGAAGAGAAGCAGGACACATCAGTGGAAACAGAGAGGGAAGAGTTTGAAAATGGTACGCCTATACAGATTATAAACAGGGAAAAGTAAAACTTGACCTTAACCTCTCTCTTGATTCTTACTGCTAAGTATTACACTTGTTTAAAAAAAAAAAAAAAAAAAAAAAAAAAAAAAACACAACAAAAAATGAACACACACATCAGGATTGTCATACAGCCCTCAGGAAGAAAATCTTTAAGTGTTCTTATTCACTCGTCTCTGAACAGGGAGGTACTGCAGTCCATGGCCCGGTCTTAGGCCTAGTTTGTCCCTGTAGTTTCACACCAAGACTTGGAAGGCAAAGGTAGAAAAACAGAAAAGGAACCAATGAGCAACCACAATTTCCCTTCAAGGCCATGAAAAGTTTCAGCATACTTGCACCATCTGCAGATACAGGGAAAAAAAATTACTACAGAAGTCTAAGGATTCTTTAATTGCATACTATGCAAAGAAGAAATTAAATGTGGAGTTCACAGAAATCAGTGGTTGGAGAGATTGCTTATGACACTTTACATTAACACAGGATTCCACCACCCACTGAGCTCTTGGTTTTGCCTTCGTAGTGACACTATGAATGAAATATATATTTTAGTGTCTTTAATGTACTTACACAACCTCCCACAAAATTTCTGTACTCTCTAAGCTCACCTATCCTGCATGTGTCACATCAATCACTAGATCTCTTCCCAGGGAAGCCAGCTTCTGTATTACCTCTTGGGATGTCAGAACCGGTAATAAGGAGGGAACTAAACGTACACCACATGATTCAATCTGTCTCCCTAACCACCAAACTATTCCTCTTCATCAAATATGCTACATAAACTGCTCTACATTTACCAAGATTTTATGAAGATACATCTCTTGGGGGGGGGGCTCGGGGTGTGTCTGTGTGAAGAACAGGTAAAAGGCACCCCGCAATTCAGAAAACATCAAGCATTTTAGCTTTTGCTAAGCAGGTACATAATTGAATTTTAACTTCTGCATTTCTAGCACCAGCACAACACTGACATCTTTGCAAAACATGAAGGGGAACACTCAAACCCAAACAAAAACCCGACTGTTTCCATCTGAATATAAGCCTTAAGAACATTCTTGTTTACACATCTAAGGCGCAGGAAGAGGGCTTGGGGCTTTTCTTCATTTAATTAGAAGTTAAGCTTTGGAGGACAAAGCCAGACCACTATAACCTTCTAAACACTCAAGGGACTGGAGATTATATTGCAGTGTACCTTGTAATTTCTGAGAAATATAGTCTATTATCATTAATTTACCTTGTGTCACTCATCGCTCTTAACAACGTTTTACAGAATTCTCTCCCAGATTTGGAAGGAAAAAGTGGTGTCACAAGAGGCCAATTAAATTTGGCACGAATACCTTAAAAAGCGACTGGATTTCCCTTCTCCATAGATGTTCTCGTCTCCCATAGCCCTTAGAAAGACACACATATCCTACTTTAGTTTTCTCTTTTACCACTCTACTAGCTATATATTGCAAATCCAAGGGCCACTGTGTTACCAAGCTGGCCAGAACAAAACATTCACAAAAAATAACACACAGAAGGACTACAACCCACATCACAAACTCAAACCGGCTCTGCCTTTTCGCTCTTGCAATTTCAGCTGTCATTGGCTATAGATATCTCTGGCATTGCTGCTTTCCATGAACTTCCTCCAAATTGCCCGTAAGTTTACACAAAAAGATTTTCAGAATAAATCACTTCTCTGTCCCTCATCTCACTTGCTTTCTTCTCTGCCAAAATTTTACTTTGAAAGTCAACAGGAACAGCAGCTTAGCAAAAATGAAGCCAACAAAATGAACTGAATCCCTTTAATAATATTGATTGATGTCTTCTCTACACAGCTCACCAGAGCAAGTGGGTCTAGATTTACCCTAGCTCACATGAAAGCATCCTCATGACGAAGTCATCTCTAAATTAATCCTCTCTCACCAAGACTGCACTGACCCAGCACAACCCTCAGGGGTTCCTCTGAAGCCACATCTGTTACGTCCTACTACTGAAATAGCGTAACACAAGTGAGTGGCTCAGTCGGCACGGATTTCTGTTTGTCCTCACGGGTACACAGGGCAAAAATGGAGGAAGGTGTTGTAGAGCTAGTAACACTCAAGTGGCTGAGCTTGCATGACCACCCCAGAACACCTGGCTATCAAACCAAGTAAAAGTAGCACCAAACTTTAAAATCTGATCTGCAGTGCCCAGGTCACGGACAATGCCTGCAAGATTCTCTGCCACTCAACCAAAGCAGAAGAAAAAAAGACAAAAACCTGACACAAAGATCAAACCTACAGTAAATTCCTCACCTCTTAATGCCTACTACATGTCAATCGTTGAGAGCCATTGTTTGAGTGTTAAGGCTGGAGCTGAATACTCCAACCTCTGGCGAGATGTTTCTGTGTATTTACAAGGAAGGGAAAGCTGTCTGAGTGCAACTCCAGAACAATTCCATAAACTACACTGCAACACTTCAGAGTCACAGATTGATCAAATTTTCCAGGTTGTGAGAAAATTGTCGAAGTCAAACAGACAAAAAAAAGAAAAAAGAAAAAACAACACACAAACTTGCAGAAGAAAGCAGGTAATGCCTAAATCACTAAAGATGAGCTCCATCCTCACAGGAAGAAAGACAAGACTTCAAACCTCTGTACCCTTTCTTACCCTGCATTATCACTTTTCAGACAGCACCACAAAATACGAGCATGCCATTCAATACAAAACACATAACATAGAAGTGAGTAGGTGGCATGTTATGATCAATAACTATGGGAGTAAAACATTTTTTTTAACTGTGATAATAATGTTTAAACCCTATGCCAGTAGCTTCAGTTTAATGCCTGCTAAAGCAAAAATGGAAGTCTGAAATTACAAGCTGTTTATAACACTGAATTTGTGTTTCACAATCTGTGATGACAATGGAGCTTAACAGAAATTGTCTCTCCTGGGGACTGTTCTTCTCCACCTTTAAAAAAACCAACAGTTGTGTGCATGATTTTATTTATTTATTTTTAAAACACTTGTCTATGCATCCAAGTGACTCGGCAACTGGCTGACAGAAACCTATGGGATATACACTTAGGTAGTCAGGATAAGCAGCCAATTCTTCCAGAATGAAAATTCATCATGTGGCTGGGCTCAGCAACTCACACTTAAGGAGACTTGCATTTTTAGCTGCCTGCTGAGTTGCCATCCTACAGTAATCTAGGAAACCCACCTCTCTAGAAAGCTTTTTGGGAATATTTTTTTTTTCTAATTTTTAAAAAGTAACTGGCCAACCAAGCCAGATCGTTCAGGCTTCATTAGAAGCAAATTGCCAAAACAGTATCGTAACAGATAATTGCATCCATAATGGTCAGCTAAAAGATTTAACAGAGTCATCAGGAAGTTATACTTAGATCCACAGAAAAATTACAAGTCTGATGCAATTACTCTTAACAATATGCAACACATGGCCCTACTATCCTGTGCTAACCATCTCTTACATGATGAAACACAAGAAATCCTACATTCTCTGGCCTTCCATAGTAATGTTTCTATTTTAACAAACTGAACTAAAACCTCCCTTAATCCCGTAGTTCCACCTGAACAGAGATTTAAGGTAGTTGAAAAAAAAAAAAAACAAACATCTAATTGCACAGAGGAAAAAGGCAGCACTATGAAACTTCAATTAACAGAACAGGGAGCCCTCCCACTCCCCCCTTCCCTACGCAGCTTAAAATCACATAGGTCGTGCTGTAACCTGCTTTCTCAAGGCAGTTGAAGTATGACCAACTTGCAATCCCCAAAAAGGGTTTTTAAAGGTATTAAATTACATATATGCAGGTGCTGTGGGGCTTTCCAGTCATGAGCTAACCAGATTGAAAAAAGAACCTTCGCCTCCAAAGACAAGGTAAAGCATGTGGATTGGCACCAAAGACAAGGTGACTAGTAGTTCAGGTCTTATCAACAAAAAACAGTTACACCAGAACACAATTTAAGGCAAATATAAACCAAAGTAGCTATACCAGTAGAAGTTCTTATATGAACTCACTTTTCTGGCCAACTGGATGCTTTTAACTCGCTTTTATCATCACAAACACAGCCCAACAAAGTAAAGTGTCCTTTATATGAGAACAACAACATTCACACAGGGTATTTATTGTCTCAATAACCAGGGGTTATTGAGCACAATAACCAGGGGGAAAAGAACAACCACCCACCTCTGTGATACCAGTCAAGGTGAGTCTTGCCATAAACAGAGCACTATTAAAGTACACAGGTGAGAAATAACCAGATAAACAGGGTTAGCATGGAAAACTAAAGCCCTTTTAGGGAGAGTCAGCCACCAGAACTCCAATGTTTTCACTTCTCTGAGGACTGGAAGCTTTTCTTTATCTTAAGTAGAGGATTTTCAACATACCTACACAGATATCCTGTTTAGCAGTTAATTGACATCAACTGTAAAACAGGAAAAATAATAATAAAAAAAACCAGTAAATATACACCTTCTTAAAATAAAGTGCCGACAGTGCTTAGTCCCGGTCATTTGTCCACATTTGGCTTTTAAGTTCAAGGTGACATTTCAGCCCATATTCTCAATTTTACATTTATATACTACCCAAGACATTGGACTTACAACCCTATATACAGGTTTTTAGACGCTGCCTGTAAGCATTGTGGGTAATGCACAATGCTATAATTTCAGTTAACAAAATGGTTTAGGTATTTATTCAGCCTCGCTGTACCGAGTTCTATTGCTTGGCAACTGCAATTATTGTCACAGTATACACTTTTATTAGAAGAAGACTGGAACGGCAGGGCAAGCAGGAGAATTATCATTCCTCCTCTGGCTGGTACTTTTGGAGAGTCTGGGATGCAAAAGGTTGCCCCAATGCATTTCTGACAAATCCACCCATGAGAAAACACCAGGTCAGAGAAATACAGCCACAGCACATTTTATTCAACAACTCATGATCAGGGATCACCTATTCTGCTCCTTGGGGGAACAGCGTTGGAAGAAAAGGGATCCAAGAAGTTATAGGAGATGAGCCAAACCAAACAGCAATATCAAACCTGGATGTTTGAGATGCTCCCAACTTCAGGTACCTCCCTTTGCTGGGATCTGTGGCTGAAGACACTCATCCCAGATGGTAAATCAAGGCTGAGATGGAGATCTCTGTCTTCATCGTTATTTTTACCCTATACAACCGACTCCTAGATAAAGATACAGCTGGAGAACATATACTTAAGCTGAGTTTTGCTCACTCCCCAGTATTATTTCACTATTTGTTCTGGTCAGGAGGAAGACGGCATAAGAAATTAGAAGAAATCTGAGTCAGACAGAAGAGATGGAGAACATCAAGAAGATAAAAACTACCAAGTGAAAGAATAGAACAGTAGGCTAACTCTAACCAATGCGATTCAATCACTAAGTTTCAGTTGTCACTTAAATACGAAAACATAATATTCTTACACAAAATGAAAGTTAACTATTTTGTTCTGCATTTATATTTGGGGGTGGGGTGGTGCGTTGGTTTGTATTTTTTTTTTTTTTTAAGATCAGCTGTATTTAGTAACTACTAAATGATACTGATTTTTCACTAAATATGGTTTCTCTCTTCACTTGGTACTTTTAGTAAACCAAAAGATGACTAATATATTTACTTAGTACTAACATCTTTGTCCAATTCCACAGCTCTACATTTGTTTAGAACAATACAAAATTAGAAATCTGATTGGAAGTAGGGAGTGTTACGTGGGACACATTTTTTTAAAAAAAGGCTTCAATTTAGTATTATAGTGGATATCTACGAAGGGAAATATACAAACCAAGATTTAACTTGGAAAAACAACTTAAAAGTTACATGCACTCACTACAAAAAGTGGATCTAAATATGCTTTACTAAATTTAACCTGACAGATTATTGAAAAGCATGATTATTGAAAAGGTCATTATCTTGAAGATCTCATCCTCTCAAAAATCAGTTTTCACCTATATGGGACACACACCATCTTTCCAGACTCAAGCCTTCAAAACTGCAATAGAACTTACCAACCACCATGACCTGGATGATCGAATTAAAATAAAAATATCCTCCCCAGATACTTGTGGAGTGAGCTACTGCTGTCAAAAGCTGGTTTAGCATTAGAACACCTGGAACCACGCAGCCTGCTGAGCAAGCGTGTTTCTCCAGCAGAGCGCTCTGTCTTTGTTAACAAGTGTCTACCACTTAATATTTAAATTATTATAGTAAGTAGATTTATAATTAATCTATGATAAGAAATCTTTCCTTAGAGAACTTGAAATTGAAAATCACTTTAAACAATGAACTTTGTTCACTGCAACAAATAAGAGGAGCTAGACAGACAAAGGGAACAAAGAGAAACCACGTGAACACAGTAATACACTCTTAAATATATAAACCTGAATGACTTATTCTTTAGTTTCACTGCATTCTGAAATTCTTACCATAAGTAACAATACAGCCACTTTGTACTGTGCAAGACAGAGGAAAAAAAATATTACCTGATGTTCAATAGATACCATCTCTTAAACAGAGGGACCACCAGCAGAAATAATTCTGCACATCTCTTCACAGGAAGGAAACTGTCATACAGGCAGAAGCTGCTCACAAGACTCATAAGGCCACAGGACTGCATCAGAGAAAATCTCTCTCTGGATCCAGACTAGTTTACATCCAACAAAGCTTTGGCAAGACTGCTTCCTTAGGACACAAGAAAGGTTTCACCAAGCTCTGAAAACCCAGAGTTCATTACAGGATCCCCCACCACCAACACATAGTAAAACCAGTTGCCAATCCTGTAAGGTAAAAGGAAGAATCTAATCTCCACTGCAAAGGATATGTCACTACAGACACCCCCAAAACAACCAAAAAAAAAAAGTCTGTCTGCCTGTAGTTATGATTTGCCTGCCCAAACACCACCAAGTCACACCAGCCAAACAGCTCCTGCCAATATAAACTGCACCTACGGGGCGGGTGTTCGACGGCATAACTACATTGGGTAACAGTGCCATATACACATTTAAACACAGCTATACTGCAAAGCTTTAAACTACATGTGATCTGAGAAAGAAAAACATGAATTAATGGAAGACATAGGGGAAAAAAAAAGCATAGGTAAAAAGGATCTGAAGGATCTGAATAGGAAGACAACAAAAAAAACGCTTTTCCAACTGCTAGCTTGAAAGCAAAATCATCTGGAGAGCACAGCTGCAGGACAGTCCTTGGCCTCGCCTCACTTGTCTGACAGCTCTATTGGCCTCCCATTGCTGTTGTGAAAGAAAACCACCGTATTTATGCAAGGCTAGTTGGTTCCATGTTAAGAAAACATATCTGAGCGGACTGTACTTTGCTTTACCACATGCCAGCTTCATTCAACTCCAGATTCAGAAACCAGGACTTGGTCTTTTTATTTCCTCCACAATTAACCAGCAACTGGGAACACAAAGAGAAGAAAGTCCTGAATTCACAAACCGCCCCCAGATCTGTGAAAGGTCACACACAGTCTTTAACGGAAAATTTGCTAGCCAACTTTGGAAGAGGTGACCAGCCAAAAGACGGAGTCCTCCAGCGACAGGAATGACTGCGCTGGGTAGCACCACAGTCACAGTCATCTCTGGTGTCCTCAGTGGACAACAAAAGCAGACTTGTCCCCACCATCATCTTCCCTTCCCAAACTCAGACTGAATCCGAACAGAACTTCTAAGTGCTAAAGTGGAGTCACTAAAGTGGAAACATCTCGTTTCCAATCCAAGTCACATTTTGATATTCCTTGTCAAATTAATCCAAAAATCCCAACTAAGACAACTTGTGAGGGAAAAAGAAAAAAAAAAAAGAAAAAGAGGTAATCTAAACTAACACACAGGTCAGTGTGTCTCCTTAAAATGCAATGCATGGAACAGACTCTACTTAAAGAAGTTTATAATGGAACAAATAAAAAACAAAGAATTTAAAAGAAAGAGAGACTCAGAAGTAATCTTTGTTTTGGTGTGAATATGTACACACCCACACTGGGGCAGGGGGGAGTGAGAGACGGGAATGGGTCTTTGTGGAGACTGCTAACTTATTAAAAAGTCATAACCAAAAAAAGTAGACATTGAACTAACAGATCAAGTGAGCTCCAGCCATATTAATGAATCCAAAAGGTGACATTTTATCTAAAAGGAAAGGCTGGTCAAAAGGAAATAATGAAAAAGATCTCCATCAAAGAACAAAAAGCAAGTCTGAGCACACAGCCAGCAGAAAGACTGCACCAAAACTTACAAATTATAGAATCATAGAATCTTCATGGTTGGAAAGGACCTTTGAGATCATTGAGTCCAATCAAACAACCTACAATCTCTGCCACTAGAGCGTGCCCTGAAGTGCCACATCTAGACGTTTCTTAAACACCTCTAGGGATGGTGACTCAACCCCCTCCCTGGGCAGGCTGTTCCAGTGCCTGACCACTCTTTCAGTAAAGTAATTCTTCCTAATATCTAATCTAAACCTCCCCTGCCGCAGCTTCAGACCATTTCCTCTGGTCCTGTCATTATTAACCTGGGAGAAGAGGCCAACACCCACCTCTCTACAACATCCTTTCAGGTAGCTGTAGAGGGCAATGAGGTCTCCCCTCAGCGTCCTCTTCTCCAGGCTAAACGTGCCCAGCTCCCTTGGTAATCCTGCTGCCAAGGAATTATTTACCACATGACAATCAATATTACAATACACACAGAGATATGCATTTTTATCTCAACCTCTATTTGACCCAGTGGGAGCTACAAGACACTTTCTCACACTAATTCATATTCTTCAAGGAGAGGCAAGATGGGGAAAAAAAAGTTGGAAGCATTTCAGGTTCTGTCCCCTTTCAGCCCATTTCCACTGAATAGTACCAAAACTATATTAAAATGAACAGTTCAGAACAGATTTGTGCTACTTGAGCACCTGGTCAGTAAAGCAACATATTTCAGGATCACAGCAAGAGGTTTCATTCATGCAATAAGCCAAACCCTTGTTGTGCTGTCAGCCCTTTCAAGTCCTTGCCCTTCCTTCATTGCATCAAAAGCAAAGCATCTTTTAAAAACTCCTCTGAAAGGCCTGAACAAGTGCCTAAACTTCCAAGATCTATTCTCTATAGCCTTGAGCAAAAGTGACAGGAAATAAACTTTTCTCCTCAATGGCTGCTTTTAAGTGCCTTTTTTTTTTTTTTTTTTTTTTTTAAGAAAAAAAAAAGGCCATCAGTACTTGACTTATTACAAATTTGGAAAGTGCAGATCAGGAAATGAGGAAGAAGGGGAAGGCAATGGAGAGAGGAAGAAGTAGTTTGATTTTCAGACAATCAACTTGAAAAATCCTTACTTCAATGAATGGGTAAACAAGCAATTTCAGATGTTTTTGACGTCTTGCGTTACCCTTTGAAACATAACCAAGCTAAAGGGAAAATGGTTAATTATATCCCTTATGCTCCAGAGTATTTCAGCAGGCTACACATTACGTTCTTCTGAAGGGCAAGTTGTTCTTTTATTTATTGTTTAAAACACAAACATAAACACAAAGTGTCCAATTCTAACTTGGTCATTACCAGTTTTAGTAAAACAAAGAAATACAAAGCTGCAGGCTTTCTGCTATTATAAAGCATTTAAACCTGTTCTGCTTCTCTGACATTTTTTCCCCTCGCTCTTCTCCGATACAGATCACAAAAACAACTAAGACATCTGACATACAGGAGAACATCCCGCTGATTAAGAAAAAACAAGAGCACATTACTCTTGAGAGGATACAAAGCACCACTTCCTAATGCATTCTACTTTGTCAGCACAACAGGCTTCTTGTCATTTCAAAGGGAAACTGGTCATATTGATTTTTCCAAAACACAAGTATTATAAAAATATTACACATTTAATTGGTTTAACAAAATGCTTTTGTACTGGGACATATCAACACAGATCCTACAAGACAAGGTATAAGGTATCAAAGTATTTTAAGTATTTGAAGATTCTCTGCAAGCGACAGCTTTAAGAGCTGCCATGATCACACCCTAATAAAGCTCACTTGAAGCTCCTATAACCCACAGTAAGACTGAGACATGTCTTTTTAAGTGTGGCAACTCTTAGCTCTGAATTCACAACACCCTGAAGAAACATCAAACTTCTTTGAAAACTAGTGTCCTTTCCACGGTTCACCAAATTTCAACCACGCAACTCAGTGCTCCATGTTTGCCCAACTTTTTCTAGAGGAAAGGAAAGTTCTTTATACCCTCTCAGAGCAATTTATTTCACTAGTTGTTCCCTTGCAAAAGCCAAACCAACTGAATCAACTTTTCTGAATGTGAAAAACCACACACCTAGCCTGTCAAGAAGCCTTGAAGATTTTTTTTTTCCTGAATTGTTTATAAATTTGAAAACCAAGCTGTTCTCAGACAGCAAGATCAACTGTCTCTTTTTCCTGCTTCTCAGTTTTCTATAATCCTAAATACGGCAACACTGGGAAAAACTCGTACGCACTTTCCAAGGAAAAAAATACATTTCTCCTTCTCCTCATTTTTCTGTTTTAACACAGCATATCAGAATGTACACCCATGACATGTTTCAACGGTTCAAAGACCATCTGAATAGTTATAAGACAGAACACAGACTGTTATTTTGCATTCCAAATTACCACTTCAGAAAAATTCTTTAAAAACAGGATTTTGTGAGGGATGCAACAAACACAGGAGAAGGGACGGCCTTACCTTACACCTCCTCTTATTCCTCTGGGGAACAAAACTAAGTTTTCTCTTCCTGAAGCAATACTTCAAGGCTTCCTTATAGCTTGTTTCCAAGTGGAACAGCATATATCCTCCCTTTAATTTCTTCCAACAAACCCCCTTTCAGCAGAATTTACTGCCACATAATCAATGTGGGCAGAGTCTTGTAATGTAACTTAATAGTTACTAACAACAAAAAAGTTTTGCTAACAGTAAGTACTAGGAGAAAAAAAAGAAACTTTAAATCTTACCTGCACGTTAACACATTTCTAATTAGTATCTGTCGAAAGAGCATTAATCCCATTTCACCACAAGAATAAAGCTACAGAATGAGGAGATCAAGGATTCATCAAAAGATAATTGCAAACAATAACCAAGATATGCAAGATTTCCTCCATTGCACAACACTGCTGTCCCTACATCCCATTCTCTGCCATCGTGCCGTCTGACGTCCACTCGGTAGTCACGCTGCAAAAGAGCAGGAGGCTCTCACAGTAAATAGTACCTGGGAGCAAAGGGATTTCAAGATAAAAATCTTCTGAGCTAAGTGACAGAAACACAGGTCAATCAGAAGATATTGCCAATACCGAGAGGACTAATGAAAAGTTTCATCTTAAACGTCTATCAGTAGCTACTTAAGAGACCTCTTCCCCCCCACCTTGCTGAAGAGCATATTTTAGTTTATTTAGATTATCATTACTTCATTTCAGATTTTAGATTCTTCATTTCAGATTATTTAGATTCATCATTTAGATTATCATTTAGATTATCATAACTCAGCAAGCCAGACCATCACACTTTCTTCAAAGCCTCCCATCTCAGACACACACCTGTTCTCACTATAGACATTTTTGTACTAACACCCAGGGCAGCATTGAATTACTTTAGACAAGAGTCACTTCCACATTCCACCCCCAAACTCCCCTCCAAGAAGTCATCAGTCACTCTCAGCTTTCACACTTCAGTAATTTTGGAATCAACAGGAAATGGAGATCAATTGTGATTTTACTAACTCAATAATGAGTCATCACTCAACTCCCCTTAGCCTTCAAATTCATCTGTGAAGAGACACGATAGCGAGGCCAAATTAAAAATAGCAAGTCTGGCTTGCACACAATTAACACTCCCTTGTCCATCAGACTTGCCATGGATTGTGACATGTTCAGGCATCTTGAGAAATCACCACATTATGACCATCTCTCTTATCTCCCTGTCAGATTCCAAACGCAGTTACAATCTGGCTTTCTTAGTTTAACCAGGAAGAACAAGCAACAAAAAAATTTTTTTTATATAAACCCATTGTACTGCACCCTATTAACATCCATCACTCAATTTGAACATGCCTAAATAAGAGTTAACTCTGCCTAGCAGTGCCCCTAGCTACTGACAACCAATCTTCTATTCTTTATATTATGAGAACACTCTCATATCATTAGATTTCTTTCTGCTTACATAACCTCCGAGCCAAAAAACCCACATTTGCATGAAATTAAAAGTCAATAAAAAACTATTATTTCATTTACAAAAATAGAAAATCATTTTATATAAACCACTTACATGCATTCTTCTAAAAATAAACTCAATTACAAATCTAACATGAAATTATAACAGCATATATTAGGGCAAATGCCTACTGTAATTTAAATAAAATAAAAATAGTAAGCATATAATTTATACAAGAAAGTTTGGATTGATGAATTTACTGTTCAGAGCTCTCTTGGAGCCACCCTTTGTTGAAATGCTAAGATAGCTTTTACGTTCAACAGCTACTTCTGCAAGTGCCTCTCAGTTTACTCAAATGGTTCAACGAGCAATTATTTCCAAATTAAAAAGGACTCTTGCATAGAAACCTGTGAAACAGCGAGCAAGATCTATTAGCTCTAAACTTTTGAGAAACAATAACAAACTATTTTCTCTATTGATTTTTTTTAAATCATGCCTGTCCATCACACTTGAAGTTTTAATTAAGTCTCAAAATTCAGATCTGCATTTCAATTAAAATTCCATTTTCCATTCAACTAAAAAAAAAGTAACACAAATGAGAAGTAATCTACCAGAAAACACATCATTTGCCATTTTGTCACTTAGAAGTGTGAAAATTAAGGATCTGAGTAAATGTATCCAAGGCATCCAATTATTTAGATGAATGTGCAGAAATGGCAAATGCTATTCGTTGGCAAAAAAAGCCTGTATTTTCCAAAAAGGTTGTATCTGCAAATCAAGGTGTTCTAACAGTTGTCAGCCAATTAAAAAAAAAACTCCAGACAAAAATATGCAAAATGAGATTAAAACTGTGTATTTAAAGCAAGCTCTTCCTGCATGCTGTTTTAAGTCATTATGAAAATCACTCGCACTCCATCTCAATAAAAGAAAAAAAATTATAATATGGTAGAGTAGTGTTTTGAGGCCTTCATACTAAGGAAGAAACAAACTTTGAAGGACAAATGGGACTAAAATTCACGACATGTCCACCAGAAGGTTACGAAGCTATGCAGAGTCACAGTGCCCAGCGGAAGCACCAGAATTGTTTTTAATTCTGTAAAACTATTTATTACATTCATCAAGCACTTAGCCTACAGCTTTCACTGAAGCCTGTCTTCGCTAAACAAATGAACTCCCCATATTTCAATAAAAATAATTCAGCGGCTTTGCAAAGATGGTTGGATGGTAACACGCTACTCCTCCTGTTGAGATTCACAGCCGTTTCAGGACAAGCCTCTGTCTTTGCAGCAGCTGCCCCTTGCCAGCAAGGGGTGGGCTGCAATGCTGCACCTCAGCACCAATGCAGAGAGATGTCCATCCACATAGTGAATGCTCCCTAACCCCGAGGAGTTATTTCCCCTTCCAGTCCCAGAGTCCCGAGTGATGCACAGCTGAGTCACCGAAACCCACCTTTCATGGCCAAGACACAAAAAGCACAGAGTACGGCTTGTTGGAGAACTGCACTAAAGCAACCATTTGTTTTGCTTCTCCCTCGCCCCATTCTCAACCACACGATTCCATCCCCTCAGGCTCTCATCACGCCCTTCCATAAGCCAGTGTAACTTGCTAGTTAAATCAGCCAGGAGGAAAATGAACCCTTCCACCCTCTGAACATCTCAGCAGATATGATGGCACACAGCATCCCACAGACCCACAGCGTAGAACTATCTTCATCACTTTCTGGGCACCAGGATCAACACCAACAAAGCCAGCCTTGCAGTCTCGCCTTGTTTTCTTCAACCAAGACATCAAGGAGCCATGTAGTGAGCATGTGACACTATTGAGAGATAGATTACTGATAGAGAGGGAGAACAGAGGCAGACATACCCAACCAGGGTACGTAAACAACTTAAATGGAGCATTCCTCCCTCCCCCTGCAAAAATCGGTGGACATAACAATTATATCCTCTGCCTCTCTGCTCTTCATTTCTCCCCCACCCGCTTCCTCCTATTAAACGGGATTCACATCTTCTCATCTCACCAGGTCTGGGGGAAGCTGCGAGGGTGTTAAAGATGAACTTGAGGCATGAGACACCACCAGCAGCGACAGCCATCCTGAGGTCAGAACAGTATTTTGATACTGCAGTAAACAAGGCCATGGCCACAGATGCAACAAGCAAGAAACACTGAATAGCTCCATACTTCCATAAGCGCAGTTGCTCCTGAATAATGAAGAGAAATCCTGTGGAACGAACGAACAAACAACATCACAGCACATCCTCGTAGGGACGCCAAACGATGCTCAAGCCACCTCAACTTTTGTTTTATTCTAACTGCATGTGATACCAGGTAATCTTAACAGTCGCCTGTGAAGATCTGGGGTTTATTTTTAGTGTAACATACTATCTCCTTATCAGACAAGCTGATTCCAACACCCCCACCCTCATACTTCTGCTAAGAGTACAGTCTTTGAACGCCTGACAACACACAACTTCCTGGTGAAAGTGCCTTCACCTGGATGGCAGAGTCACACGAGCATCTCAAATCACATCAGGGTTCTAAAAACAAGTCCTTTAACCACTCCTCAAGGGTAGCATTTCTCTGTTTTTTCACAAATGGGGAGGGAAATACAAACACCCGGAGGAGGAATACAATTTCTTCCCAACCCTTGCATACTGTCAGCTTCTGAAGCACGAGATGTGATCACTCCCTATTTTAGCATGCATGACTACCAATGTCGTTGCTCACAAAAATTATCCGGTCCCTTTTTAAAATCCAGTTACAGAATTTAACTTCAGGCTTTTCTACCAAACTAGTGGATGGACAGAGGTGAATGCACTGATAACACCATCTTGCTATGATGCTTTATTTGCTGATCATAAAAAAAGACGACCCCTGCTTTCAATTCGTACTTGTCAAATCAGTATTTAAACAAAACCAAATCTGGAAAGAAAAACAAATGTGAACACAACTGTGCAGCATTACGATACAACATCTGATTCACACATTCCAATTCTCTCGCCCTCAAACATTGCGATGTCTTGCGGACAAATTTAAAAATAAAATCACTGATATCAACTACAAAAACATCAAGAAAATCCTCAGACAATGTCGGCTTAGCCAGTGGAATATGTAATTCTTGTCTTCATACTATCACTTTCTTTCATGAAAAATACTGGAAATATCTTTTTGCCAGGTTAACCAACTTTGACTTCAATCTTGCTGACATTTCTTAAGTATAGCTGAATAATTCCATTCATATGCAAATGGTACAATAAGCCGTGAGTAGCAGCAGTTGCAGAGACGCCCTCACAGAGATGAGCATTTACTCTGCCCAAGTCTAATCTGCAGTGACATATCTGAAATGAAACAAGGCCCAAAAGGTACAGCCCCAACAATTTACCCAAGGCATATTTTCAGCCTGGATGTTGTTTTTTCTTTTACTTTGTTGGATATTTTTAAATATTAAAGAGATGAAAGAATCAAGAACCGAGATTGCATCTGTTGCCATCAAAATTTAACCACAGTCCATGTATTTATACAGTGGAATCTCCAAAATAACACTGCATCTGTTAAGATGACAGTGTTTTTCCATGGGCTGTGTTGTGTTATAGCAGTTACTCCAAAGCTATTGCTTTTGAAGTGCTGATTGCAATCCACCCTGAATTCTTTTTGTAATCTTCCTCAAATGTACTGAATTGTAAAGCCGTTGTTTCTCAGTATGGCTTGGGAACAACAAAACCCTAATACATCTCATCAGTGGGCATTTGGCACTAAAGCCTTACAGCTAACTCAACATGTTTACTTAAACAATGAACTACCAAGAGATACACAAAACACAAACCATGTAAAAACAATGTCCAGCAGAAACACATGTGAAATGAAGTCCAGAACCACTGCCACATACACACGCACACTCAAATGCATTTCTCTGTCTGTGCCTTATTTCTGTAGGATAACAACTGAAGCAACTTGAAAGGACCTTTGTTCATTCACTGGTAACACTGGCCACGTTTTAGAACCACAACCCATCAAAGCATATACAAGCTTGGATTTTAAAAGGGACTCATAACCTAATTTAAGTATTAAACACATATTACACGCCTCTTGATGAGACACAATATCAATGAAAATATTTGTCCACGTAGTCAGTCTACTCAATGTGACAAAAACACAAACATTGTATTAGCACACACACACAAAAAAAGGAAACAGACAAACAATCAAAACCTTCAGTCACTCCCAGACAAGACCCAGGCAGGCTCAAACGAAGCCAAGTCTCAAGTTTGGATCAACAAATGTGCTTTTCTTAAACTCTGTTTTTGCTCTTTTGTAGAGTAACAACAGCACAGACTCAACGTCCATCATGGGTGTAAGTCACTGGAAGAGCTGCAAGGAAATACCAACATAACTTATTAAAACATCCCCACATCCGCGGTGCATGAGCAACAGGACTAACAGACCCTTTGACTTTTGGCAACCTCCTCCACACAGAAATGGTCATAGGTCGTACTGGTTTGCAACCTTCTTTCCCCTAGTCTCAGAACCTCTGGGATCCAAGGAACAGGAGCAAGGCACACACAAAACCAGCAACTTAAATGCTTATCTTGACACAGATGGATGTTCATTCCCTCCATACTTCCCAGGAAGTTTGCAAGGGACCAAAATGCACATCCATCTCAAAAAAAAAAAGCTTCATCCACAATAAACTGAAAGAAGATGTTAACTACAATCAATACAGAACCACACGCTGCTTCCACCTGCTGGGGATACAGAACAGAGAGAAGCAGCAGCCAGGAATCCCACCATGGCAGCCAGACACCATCACAATTCCAGTGGGCTACCTGCTCCATCCCAGTGGGTCTGTGAACTCTTAACACAGTTTGTGCCATCATCATGTTAAGTGCCTCTCTTAACACTGGTTCTCAGCTAAAAGAAAAGTAGAGCCACCTGAAAGCTTAAGAACAATCCACACTATTTAACTCCATCAGTATTTTGGAGAACAAACCAAATCCCCAGTGGGATACATGAAATTTGACTAGAGAAGACAACAGTAACAATTCAACTACACATCAAAACCCCCAGGAGAAAGAAACAAAAACACCACAATAAAAGGAATTTCTGCACCGGCAAAGAGCACAGGGGATGAGACAAACAAGGTATTTCCATTGCAATTTCAACTCTAACACTACAGCCAAATGTTAGTCTAAGATCAGCTGAGCAGCGCAAATACGTGTTTGTTCCTACAGTGCAGTGCCAGTGCTTTCACTCCTCCCACGAGGTGACCACAATGGGCTTTTTAAGCCTTTCAAGGTACAAACTACTCTCACGCAGAAGGACCCAAGGGGAGGTGACAGGAATGGCAAGGAAGCAAAACATACTATTTGTAAAAGGACAAAACGTGAAGATGACTCTAAACTGAAGCCAATGCAAATAATGAGGAAACGACCCCAGTGAGATCCAGGGATAAAGCCCTTCCTAAATCCAAGCCAATTCTCTTTTTAAAGTTTGGTTATAAACTGTTTCCAGGAGCAGCTGCCACCAGACCTTGCTCCAAAATGCTGTACCCATTTGATTAAGACTTAAGATTTGAACTATCCATCTCTATAAGACAACCTTCCACTTTCAGAAAAAAAACTTCTGATTATTTTTGAGGGCTGCTCTATCACACGTCATTTTAGGGTTTTTTCTACACCATAAACTACTTGCTTCTCAAACATAATGAGCTGCCTGTCTACAAATCAGGAAAACCAGCCCTGTGTCAATTTATGTTTGGGGAAGATGGTTTTGCTTCCCAGAGATCTGGAATTCTCTTTCCCCACCAATAACCTTTTTCAAACACAACAGTTCAGCTCTTGCAAAGTTTTTCTGTGCATACAGATCAAAAAGACTTCTCAGGCCGAGCACCATGATCCATAAGCAAACCAGATACAGCATCCCACTAAGTCTAAGGGGAAACCTATCACCTTACTAAAACTCCTCTTACAAACCCACAGGAACGCTAACAAAAAAAGAGTAAATAAAACAGTGTGATGCTATGCTAAGCTTACCAACTTACAGCTACCAGCAGACTCTTTCAACTGCTATGCTTATAGAAGTTTCATCCCACTAACACCCTCCATGTTTCAGTAGAAATGTGTATATAACTAAATACCAAGTGAGCACCTTAGTCCCCCCTGCCACTTCATCTCATCTGTCTTACATAAGAACTGCCACTACAACACAGTTTGAAGATAATGATGTACTCCATACTTCAGAATCACACATTCAGCTGCAGCTACCTACTGTATTCCAGTAGTAACAAATGGAAGAGATACTTCAAAGAGCACATTATCCCAGCTCTAATTTATGCATGTTCCCTCTTACCATCAAGCCATTTATTTTAAACCTGTCAGATATACTTGTAATGTAGCATCATGAATAATTTAAAAAGTAATCTGTATAAACCAAGTTTATAAACTTAACAGCAGGTACAGTACCTTTCATTCAAGCAGACTGCTCTCTGATAAAGTACAAGGGATCTTTGACTACTTCAGTATGTATTCATTTCATGCATTCTGAATTTCAAAAAATTCTTCTCTCCTGCCTCCAATCAAACCTTTTGCTATTTGAACAGTATTGTACAAGTAGCTGACGTAAATGAGTAGTGTACTAATTTGTGAATCATTCATGTTGAAGAAAAAGAACTATAAGCTTCTGGAAACAATCAGTAAAAATGACCCACCACCCATTCAACAGCAGGAAGAAACACACGTTTGTAAAGTTTGCCTCTATCATTAGGAACTCTCATATTCTCTGCGTTTGCCTGATATCGTCACATTTTGACACTGCCCTCCTCCACACAAAGAAAGGATGTTCACCAAAGAACTCCAAAAAAAGCCCACCTGTTAAGGGAAAGTGTTTTGATCAGAGTTGATGCTCACACTTCCAAGTAAACAGAGCTATCTTTACAGCATGTAATGGCACCAATAAGAGGTGTGCAGATAACACGCGGCCTGACTGGTCGCACAGCTATTTCAATACTATGTGCCTCACTGGCAACACATGCCAAACAAACTCATTAGGTCATTGGACTTGCCCGAAACACACATCTTCACAAACCAAGTATTCACAAAAGCAGGACACACTCCTATTTTATATACTATTACAGTAAAGCATATACATGTGCAGTTCACCTATGCCCTGCTTAAAAAGTTTCTTATTTGTATAAGGTACACATTTTTGTAAGTCAACAGCATAGCACGAAGTTCTTAAAGTATAACCTGGTTGGCACTTCTCTTCAGCGACAATCTTACCATAAATTATTGCTCCAAGGTACTATTAAAATAACTTTGTGTTGCTACAAAAGCATACATTTGCTGTTTCTACCAAAATATTTACTAAGCCGATTTGTGCCTCTAGAGGAATAACCATAGTACTTTATTGGGGTGTGAGGTCCCTTCTCACTGGGCAGGTCAAAAACAGTCTCCTTGAAAAAACTATCTGGGGAGTCACTGAAACATATAGACGCTTATTTCTGCTCATATCACCAAGTTTACCAAGAAAGGAATAGAGTAAAAGGACATATACACACCTGGATATTCAAAAATTAATAAATAAATAAAATTACATGACATTAAAGCTTACAAGCCATATGCAAATCAATCTGTAAATGCAGAAATAACAATTCTGCTTTTCAGCACATTTTAAATAACTCTGTGCCACAACAGCAACTTCTTGGATATCAACATCGAAGAAGTTAATTGGTGTCTTGAAAGATATCCTAAGGGAACTGCTCATATTTAGCATTTGCAAAGGTTAAGAAAAACTTTCAGTGATAAATGCAAGTTAAACCTTCACAACACAGCACCATGCTAACACCAGTTTTGCCAGAACGTATCTCCTTAATTAATGAATAAGCCAAACTATTATCAAACTTACTTAGCAAAAATAAGTCCTGCCTAAAAGAACTACAATCTATTTTTGAATTTAAGGACTTGGTACAGCTCTATTTGCAGAGCACAAAAATATATGAATGAACACTGTATGTTGCTAATCATTTGCCCATCCTCAAAGTTTGTCTCAAAGACAAATATAGTACTACAGAAATCAGTCCAGATTGTACCTGTCATGACTGGCTAAGAGGGAAAAAAAAAAACAACCCAAAAAAACCACACACAAGACAAACTGGCTAACAACCGCCAAATGCGTCTTCATCAACTGCTGTTTGTTGAGTTCTGCTTTTGTACAATAAAAAAAAATTTGAAACTACTCTTTTTAAAGTGGCTTTCATAAATCATAAAAACTAATCCAACTAACCTACACAAAGAGGCTGTCTATACAATTTACAGTGATAGAAAAATTATACATGTCAAATATATCAAAATACTTAAAACAGTATTTCTACCTTTCAAACACATCATTGCATTCCTGAAGTCTTTCTGAACGCAGAACTCTTAAAAGCAGCATGATCCATTACCACCTAAGCCCAGAAACCTTAAAAGCTCAACTTTGTCAGAAAGATTGGAAATAAACTGAAACTACAAATCTGCAACAGCTTTAATTATGAGACTCTCGAGACAATTACTCAAACTGCTGCTTTTTTTAAAATTTAGTAACATACACAATAGTTTTCAATAACAAACTGCAGCTTACCCATTCCTATGTGCGCACTCACACATATAAATAAGAAACAGCTGCTACTTGATAACATCACAAAGCATTTCCAAATGTGAAAGCTTTACACTAAAATCCAAATAAGAATGTATTTCGTTTCATAAACCAAAGTTTAAAGAACTTTTTCAGAAAGTTGCCATTGCTTCCTGGTCATCAACTTTTCAAGAAAGGAAAATCACGCTCATGAAGTTATTAATTTAACTGCAGATAATCTAGATAAAAGCTCTAATTTTTTTTAAAAAACAATTTAATTCATTACATTTTGTAAGTTATGAACTTTAGGGCCATTACAGATGATGAGCTAGATAAGTTGTTTTCTGTGTGGGATCATAAAGTTAACATCCACTGTGAGAAAAACAGGTTTCCTGCATATATTATTTCCTCTCTCTCTCAAAGTTCAGGACCATAAACAAACTTCTTTACACTGAAGTTTGCGGTAGCTCACAATTCACACAGATGGAATATACACACAATATAATTAATCACTTAACAAAACTGCCTCTTCTGGTCTCACTGAGTTAATAGTTACAGTGATCACTGGTAAAATCTACCTCAGCATAAAAAGAAAAAAATAATAATTATTGGGAAAGAGGGGAAAAAAAGCTTCAGTTAAACATGAATTGAAATTGTCCTTTAAAGCTCATAGTTTCAGCGCTGAAATGTATTTTAATTCTAAATATTAGATGCTTAAAAAAAAAGAAATAAAAATTTCCCTCACTGAAGACATTCTCCTCCAAGATTTTCTTAGTAAATGCCAGATTAGCAGAAAATTAAACAGATTTGAAACAACTTTTCCCAAGGTAACATATACTGATAGAATTTAATTATTTACCAACAAAGACAGATTCAAAAATAATCACACAGAAAGTCCTCAACACTAGATTCTGCGTGTATATTTCAAGATGAAAACAATTTTAGTGTCACTGGAGTTGTGCTTTTACTATACTCTAGAATTAGTGTGAAGGAACAACTGGTCAGGGAAAAGCTGACATAAAAATTAACATAAGTTTATCAAATCTGAGTTTATCAAATTTCTCTATTAAATCAAATAAACCACGCTGTCTGTTGCACCGAAGTTACACTATTTGATCTGTCTTCTCGTTCTCTGCAGCCCCTTCCTTTCCTCACTTCTTACCACATACTTAAGAACTAAGTTAAATTTCGTTCACTTTACACAAGGAGTATTTCACTCTCTCAAATCTTGGTTCGGCACTGAAACTTCTAACACTCATCTTTCCACACCCATTCCTCTGCTCTCTCACGTTCTCAACACATTTTGCCTGATATTAGCTAAGTCACTACCATTTCCTAACCCTTTCAGTTTCTGAGTCACACAAGCCTTTGCTCCAGTTCTGGTATGGAAACGCTTTGAAAGTGCAATCTAACACAATCAAAAAAACTCAAAGTACTGCTTGGCTCACCGCTCCTTCCCATGGACTCCAATCCCCATCACTCCCTGAACATTTCCCTCCTCTCCTCTTTCTGGTGAACCCGACTGACACCAATTCCTTCAACGCTCTGGCATTTTCTATTCACAACCTCAATTAGAGGAGGAATTATCCAACTCCCATTTAACAACATTCACTAACCACTAGGTGTATATGAAAACGCTGATGTGAAAGCTAGGCGTGTATAACGCTGACACTCAGGAGGTCATGAGGGTATTTACTAAGCAACCTGCGAGAGAGATTAAACACACGCAGCATGAGCTACTGTTTATTAACATCAGAAACATAAAATATAGCCTGGATAGACAAACAAAAGCTCAGAGCGAACATGAACATATCCATCAAGGTATCTATCAGTCTGTCTGAAGTATCACCAGACCTGAAAACATTATTTTTATTCTAAATGTTTAACCCATTCCCTTCTAGACATTCCCTCTGTAAATGTACACAAGGATGAAAATCAAAACCCTGTCGTGCTCAAGGTAGAAAAAGGAAGAAAACACAGTGTTTACGCTTAAACCCACCGCCAGGATGAAGCATTCTCCAACAGTTGTAGCTCTGCACACCAAATGCACTGTTACACCAGCACATACTTAACGAAGAGTCTTTTTATTTTTATTTCCGTGCTGCTCTAACAAGATCTCAGGAAATTCTCTGAATTTTTTAATGACTGTTTTTGAATCAGAAGCTTTCCACTGAAGCTACCTGCATTTTTAAGAGGTTTCTGTCATATAACCACAAACAGATTTTATATAATTTAGCATTAAAGGGATGGGTCTCTCCCCTCCTGTTGTAACTCCTTTGTATTCCTATTTAGGAATGCCTTGCTTGTTTGACCGAAAATGGAAGTGCCTTTTAGCTGTGACACAGTATATATGAAAAACAAATAAAAATTAAGATTAATCTTCCTTCCACTATTGTGGAGAGAGAGAAGAATATGAAGAGATGCAAAACATCTGCTCTGGAGATCATTTTTCCCCCTAACAGCAAAATTCTTTCAGCAATAACTCGTGAAAACAAAGGCTATTAAACTGTAAACTACAAAGGCGATCGATTAGAGGCAGTATTCAGCTAAGACAAGTTTTTCAGGCTATCTTCCCATATTTAAATGCCTAGATCTTCTTCAGAAGAAGATATTTCATTTGGGAGGTTCTTAATTGGGTCATTTTAACTAAGTGCAACCGCAAACACTTCAGAGGAGTGCAACTTAAAATCCTAACATACTGTCCTGCCTTATTTTACTGACAGAGCTGGGCAGGCATTTTTATTTGAAGATGTTCTGTACCAGGTAAGGCAAGAAAAAAAATAATTGTAAGCGTGTATCCTAGCAGTTTATGGGTATGCTAGACCTTCCCCCTCCTCTCCTGTTCTGTTTCTCCAAGTTACTCGATCCTTTGTAAGCCCTTCCCTGGAGACGGGCACTGGGATTTTGTTTTTAAACTTAAAGATTAATCTTCCTTCTCGAAAACCTAAACTTTTGGCTCTAGCCAAAAAGTTAAACTCGTAGATGTAAGACTGCGGCTCTCCAGCCCTAGCTGGCCCTGCCACTACCATGCAAAAGCCTAAGTTGGGCCTTAATTTGCAAGGAGTTAATTGGCATTCACCAGCTAATGAAACACAGTATTACTCAACATGCATTACAGACTCCATCTCTGCGCTTCTTGCTCACATTTTGATTTTGTTGTAGTTAGCCTCATTGTCAGTGCATCCAAAGAACTTCCCTTTCTTCCCAACCTGAAACTACTACTTTTAGAAAAAACCTTTCTAGCTCCTAAATTCTTTCCCTTTACATTTAAAATGGGAGAAAATTGATCTACCCGTTCCTTCCCTCCAACAAAGCACATCTTTTTCAAAGTGACAGGCACACAACTACAGCTCAAGGAGTATGTTGAAAAAAAAAAAAAAAACCACAGCAGAAGAAATTACAAGCATCAAGACGCAGTAAAGAAACATCCCTGTTTCTGCAGATGCCGAAGGAGAGGGAGCCGTTTTTAAAATGGTTGGGCTCCAAGGCATATTTACCATCTCCCTACCTACAGGGACGCTCCAGAAAACAAGGGAAGGCTAATTTCATGCAAGAGATCCTCAATCCAGCATGAACCCGACATACCAGAAGAAAACCGATCAGCGCCGGGATTAATATGGTGATGATTGCAGCCTAATCAATCGCAGCGCCAAGCCGTCCCTGCCCCCTTTATTTCCCCCTGCGCCCGAAGGGGGCGGGCACTGCAACATAACCGCAGGTTTGAAACGCACAATAACAAAAGTCGGGGCTTTTGCAACTCCCGAAGAAGGCGGACGGACAGACAGAGCGATGGGCGGACGATAAGCGGCGGGAGGGACCCGGGCAGCCCGGTGCGCCGGGGACCCGGCGGGTCGGTCCCGCGCGACGAACCGCGTTGTTGCCGGAGCAGCCCCCGCACGGGCGGGGGAAGCCGCTCGCAGCTGCCGAGCCCACGGCACAAAAACCTTCACGCTGGGTGCAACATTATTTTCATTCTAAATGCAGCTGCTTGAGGAACAACAACAACAACAAAAAAATCACCTTTAGGGATATAGCCCATCCGGCCATCAAACGTTTCTATTTACGCACAAACGTAAAGAATCAACCTAAAAAAACACCAACCAACAAGACTGCGACCTTTAGATTGCGGGATGCCACCGTGATTCTGCACCCCGAGCAGAGCGAGTGAAACCCTTCCTAGGCAGTAAAGCGGCAATAAACGCCAAAGCGCTTTATTTCCAGGAATTCCTCCTTCGCTACGGCAGGTTACTGCACACAGACGCTCAATATTGACAAAGATGAAGCTCTTTCCCGGGCTGCAAGTGTTTACTACGCAGCTCGCAGCCCTGGCTGCGGAGGTCCAAACACGGCGGCGGGCCCCGGGGGGGGTCAGGAGTACGCGGGTCAGGTGAGGGAAACACAAAGGAGGGGACGGGCGGGCATGGCGGCCCCCTCCTCCGGGCTGGGGGCTGCGGCTCTGCCCGCCCCGTGTGTAACAGCGGGCAGCCGCCCCCGGGAGAAAGGAGGGAGGGATGGAGGCGTGCGGCCCCGCGTCGTTAAACGTGTCGGGGGAGCAGACGCGTTAACTGGAGGGAAAACACGCAGGTTCCCCACGAGCAGGGGCGAAACCCGCGCACCGCGGCGGGAAACGGCGTCCAGCCCCGGGAGGCCCTTACACCCCCCGCGGGAGCCCCCTCACACACAGGGAACCCCTCACGCACACCAGTAGCCGCGGAGCTCCTCACACAGAGGCGCCCCCTCACACACACCCCAGGAGCCCCAAAGCCCCTCATGCACAGGGACCCCCGGGAGACCCCTCACAGACACACGCCCCGGGGAGCCCCTCAGCGAACCCCTCACACTCACACAGGGAGCCAGCCCCTCACACACCCCCGTGAGCCCCCTCACAGACACACCACACACCCCCCTGGAAGCCCCACACACCGGGGAGCCCCGGGAGCTCCCTCACACACAGGGACCCCCTCACGCACACACCGGGAAGCCCCCTCACACACACACCACACACGCCGGGGAGCCCCATCACAGACACACACCCCTGGGACCCCCTCACACACCCCGGGAGCCCCTCACCGACCTTTTCACACACATTCACACGGGGAACCCCCTCGCTCCCCTTTCTTCCCCCCGCCAAACACGCACCGGTAGCCGCCGTCCCGGCACCCCCCTCACAGGCCGCCCCTCACGCCCGCACCGGGAGCCCCTCCGCGGCTCCCTCACACGCCCCGGGGCGCCCCTACCGACACCCCCACCCCCCCCGCCGGCCGACTCGCACCGTACTCACTTTCCCCATTTGTTGGCCACAGACAAAGTGCGGCGAAGACGAGCAGAAACCCCCAGACGACGGCGAGGGACCCTCCTCCAGCGCCAGACTTCATTCCTCTTTTTTTAATTGGACTAAATCCCCCTTTCCGAAAAAAAAAAAAAAAAAAGTCCAAAATTGTTCGCTTTCTTTTCTCTCTCCGTCCTCTAAAAATAACGAAGGAGGCAAAAGGCAGACGAGAAGCGGGGCCGGATAAATAAATCCACGTTGCCTCAAGAAATGGAAAAAAAAAAAAAACCACACACAAGACCCTTCGGACTGGCAAACCGGAGGGTTTTTGAGGTCCCTGGGTGTTGATCTTCCGGAGCAACCACACCACACCAAAAATACACAAGATATTCAAGATGTATTAACGGCAACAACAACAAGGCATGAAAGCCCCGGGGCGACGCTGTCTCCGGCGGGGCGGGCTCCGGGGCGGCGGGGCGGGGGTCGCCGCCGTCTCCCCCTCAGCGCTGGCTGCAGTGGTACATGGTGCACAGGAGCCGCAAACATGAGGCACATCGGGGCTGGCAGTCCGCATCTTCAACCTCCATTTTCAAACACCGCACACGGGAGGGAACGCGCACACAACACACACACACACAAAAAAAACCGTGAGGGCTGCGGGGGGGGTGGGGGGGGGTGAGGGGTGGGAAGGAGGGGGGGGCGCGACCCAGACAATCTTATTACAAAACAACAACAGCTTCTCGCCGTCCCTCCGCCGGGGGACGGGGCTACCCTGGCGGGATCCCCCCCGGCTCCTCTCCCCGCTCAGCGAGGAGGGAGGAAGAAGGAAGGAAAAAAACCAACAAAACCCAAAAAAACAAAACACCCCACGCACAACCACCACCCACACTACCACCACCACAAGTCCGGCTAGCTGCAGAGACTCGAAATGCGGAATTTGGAACGAAAATGAATTAAAAAGGCTTTCCCCCCCCCTCCCCTCCTACTCCTCCTCTTCCTCTCCTCGGCGCCGCTGCCACAGGCTCCTTCTCCCAAAAAAAAAAAAAAAAAAAAAAAGAAAAAAAAAGAAAAATCCAGGACACACACACAAAGCAGCAGCAGGGCGAGCGGAGCGGCTCAGCACCCCGCCTCCTCCCCCCGCAGCTCTCCTCCTCGCATCCCTCCCAGCCGCCTTGCCATCGCGCCGGGGGCGGGAAGGGGGGGGGGGGGGGAAGGACGACAACAACAACAACAACAACAACAAAAACCACCCAGCGAATTTGTAAATCCTTTTCCTTTTTTTTTTTTCCTCCCTTCCTTTTTTCCCTCCTCCTCTGGGTGTGCGCGCGCTGCAAACCTTCCCCTCGCGCTGCCCAGCCCAAGGAAGGGGGAGGGGGAGCCGGGAAGGGGGGGGGCGGGCTGTGTGTGTGTGTGAGAGCGAGCGAGCTGGGGGGGCGGCGGGAGCGGAGGGGGGGGGGACGAGGAAGGCGATCCGGTTTGCTGAAGGTCAAAGCCCAGGAGCTTGTTGCGAAGGGTCTATAATTCCTCCGGGGAGGCGGGAGAAGGGTCTGCCGCTCCTCCCAATTAATTCGCCGCCCGCTTGCAGCAGAGTTTGCAGCGCGCTGCTGCCGCGTCTCCCCCCTTTATCTTTATCCTTCTCCTCCTCCTCCTCCTCCTCCGCGCTGGCTCCCTTTGCACGACGGAGAGTGAACGCTGGTAAACAACAGCCTCGGCGTCGCTCCGCCGCCGCCGCTTCTCCTCTCTGCGGCCGCACGGGGACGGGGCTCGCGCCCGCCCTCTCCCGCGCGCGCGCGGCCTCTCTCGCACGCTGGCGCGCGCTCACTTCCCCCGCGCGCGCTCCCCTCGCCCAGGCGGCGGCGGCGGCGGCGGCAGCGGCGCGCGCGGAGGCGGCGGCGGCGGCGGGGCGCGAGGCAAAAGCCGGAGCGGCGGCGCGCGGAGCGGAGTGGGGCGGCTGCGGGCGCGCGGGGCTGTGGGGCCGGGCCGAGCCTCTGCCGCCGCTGCTCCGGCCTCTGCCGCCGCTGCTCCGGCCTCTGCCGCCTCCCCGAGCCTCTGCCGGTGCTCGGGCCTCTGCCGGCGCCGCCGCTGCTCCGGCGCCTACCGGGGAAGCGGGGGAAGGAGGCGGCGGCGGGGCCCTGGCGGCCGCACCGAGCATCCTGCGGGGCGCAGGCGGAGAGCGCAGACAGCAAACCCGTCTCACGGAAACACTGCTGTGTTCTTCAGAAATGACAAAAAATAGATATATATAAAAAGGAAAGGACCGAGTTAGGAGGAAAGAGAAAAGGAGGAGAAACACATAGCTCTGGTTTTCACATCTTCCATGTGTTTGTTTACTGCATTTAATGGCAGTCGCCCCTCTGGGCTGAGCTGGGGATGCAGCTCAGGCAGGAGCAAGGGCCAGGGAGGCCAAGGCTTGGCTCACCTGAGGGGACAGACAAGGCTGGGACGCGTCCTGCTCCATGCTCACCATCCACTGAACGCCCCAAAATCGTCTGTTCCCTGAGCCTTTCTCCACCATTTGCTCATCTCCGGCATCGACATTGTATGCCCAGGCCCCAAATGGGGAGAGACGGGATTAGTTGAAGCGGAAAAGGTTCGGGCTTTTTGGAATCAGAAAACGTGGGCCGTGTTCCCGCTGTTTCCCCAAAGCTCGTAGTAGCCATGCTGCACGGCATATGGGTGTCCTGAGTAATCACAGATTTGTTGCGATACTTTGGCATGGGGAGATAGCGAAATTATGCTGAAGAATAAGAAAGCAGACATCTGTGAGCATTAGCCATAGTCTAGTAAAAAAAAAAAAGCTACATTAAGAAATATTCAAATGTCACATTATTAACACAAATGTCAAAATTAAGTTTTCATGTCTAAACCTAAATTCTTCTTGAACATCTTGTACTACAATAGTCTCAGTTACGTTACTACATCATTCTCCACAACCTTATACGTGTTTTTCTTCTTCTAGTTTCTCCATCCGCTTCTATACCATTTGCTGTGCCGGAATGGCCTACTGTTGTCTTAGTTACATGTTAGCTCTCATACCCCTTAGGAAAGATGAAAAGGCTTTATTCTGCGTCACAGAAATTAGGGGGGAAATCTTCCCTGAGTATGACGGGGCAGAAGTGCCACGCCTGCATGCACGTCCAGGACTGTGGCAACAACTCAAAGCTCGTGTGCGTCCCCATTTGGGTGCTGGCACAACCCTCTCGAGATTCAGTGCAAGGGAATTGCGCATTTTTGTATGAAGCTGTCCTGGACTGCCACGCGTGTGCCTTCCATAGTTTTTATCAACTGTGCACAGGCTTTCCCCGCTTCAGTTAAATTAGCCCAGAAAGGTCTTCGTGTCCAGTAAATGTTTGCTATTGGTTGGTACAGCTGTGCCTGCTACTACTGCCGGATACTGAGCAGAACAAGCGTCCTCTCTGTGCGTATTGTGGCATTGATGCAGCATAAATTGGAAGGGGTTATTTACAAATTAATGTATTGTTGTGTAAAGACAGAGCTGAAGTGGGAGCTGGGCGTCTACCATTTATCATTCTGCTGTCATAAAGAACTTTTTTTATTATAAAATAGCCTTTCTTTCATTACTTTGACGAATAGGGCAAGTCATGGACAAGCATGTTGTGGTGGATGCCGGACAAGCAGAGAACAAAAAGATGTGCTGTGCCCCCAAAGAGCTTACAGTCTCATAGAAACACAGTCCTATAGGGGTCGTAACATTGTTTCTGGAATCTGTCAGATTCTTTTAAAAGGAAAAAAAAAAATGATAATAACAGCATAGTGTTGAACTGGTGGCGTTCGCAGTGTTCTCCATCCTCCTGAGCTGCCAATGTGAAATTCATAATTAGGAATTATTTGGCTGGATTCCACCAGGACATCTTTACCTTGTATTCCATGGAGATGCATGGGAAGAAGCCCTTTTTCTGTGACCACTGAGATGCCCATAGCTCTGTACTCGTAAGAGGCTGAGAGCTCTGCCCAGTGTTTGGCTTTCCTTACCCTCTCACGTGTTCGGCAGCTTTCAGTGCCAGCCATGCACATACACACACTCAACTTCAGTGCACACCTTTAATCAGATTCTGCTCCTGTATGTTGGCATCTTTCTCCAAGAGTGGTCCTCTTATTTTCAGCAGAAATATTTAAGTCAGGATTTTTCAACGTGTACAACCACAGCATGGTCATATCTTTGATGAAAACCTCAAGGAAACTGTACTACATGCACATGTGCAAAATTAAAGAGTTTTAATTTGGACAAATTAAAGGTAATTTTCATGGTAATGTGCAAAGGTGCTTCATGATGAAATCTCTTTGCTTGTCAACACTGTTTGCCTCTGTTTTTATCTATAGACCTGCACAAAGGAGGTCGATATGAATGGTGAGAAGTTTTTATTTACTGGGAACCCAGATCTGGCATCCTACGTCTGAACACCACTCAGATCCTAAAAGCAGCTTGAATAGCTTAAGCCTTTCCTTGGATTGAGAAGGGATTAAAAATATTTTGCTGGAACTTCATCACAAGAAAGCACAACCGACTGGGTATAAAAATACCCAATCCAAAAGGGAAACATTTCAGCAAGTGGATTAAATGAGGTAGTCAAAATGCAAAAATCCTGTAGATCATCATCTCCCCAAGTCCATCTGAACACATCAAGGGTGTGTTAGGAGAAGGCTTCCCAAGTTGTGGCCATTTGCAATCTTTGCTGAGATTTGCTGAAAACATCCCTCCATTTTTTCCTAACTTGTTTATTTTGCCAG
Organism: Chroicocephalus ridibundus; assembly: GCF_963924245.1. Taxonomy (NCBI): domain Eukaryota; kingdom Metazoa; phylum Chordata; class Aves; order Charadriiformes; family Laridae; genus Chroicocephalus; species Chroicocephalus ridibundus. The sequence goes on from NC_086292.1 coordinate 45,850,375, forward strand.
GTCATTCTGCCACCGACTTAGACCTCGTCTCCACTTTTTCAGCCGGCTGTCTCTTGCCCAGCAGCTCAGCTATAAACCGTAGCAGTCGCTGTTCTTTTGTCATTGCCCAGCAGTTCACTGGGGTCCCAATCCTTGGCAATGTCTTCTACATGAGGCCACTAAAATAAAACATTTTAAAAATAAGGTACACACCATGCATATCGTGCATCTAGATCTGTGCAAAGTTTTCCCCTCATTTCTTTTTGCACATAAAGTCTAAACTATGATTTTCAATAGTGTAAGAAATCATTTTGCCATGACTGGATTTTCCCTTATGGTAGAAAATTACTTTCTTCTCTGTCCCGTTGGTTCTACAATGATTCTTCCTCTCCCTTTGCACTGGGCTGCATGCATCCCCTTTTTCCGTTGCTGGTTTATGGTCCTTGAGATAGACAGATGGACAGAAAGAAACACATGAATACACACACACACATTTTACCCTCTAGAGTGTGATGCCGAATGCCACCAGCATACCTGCGTCCTCTTCAAAATGCCGCTTAAGTGGAAAATTCAGGAAGTGTGGCAGTAGGGATGAAACAACGCGGTTAAAACAGCCACTGACCCCGGTCTCTCAAAACATGTATCTGCCCAAGGCAAATATCCTAATACTCAGCCATATTTTAATTTTAACAGCAGCCTTACCGCTGCTTTCTGGGGCCACCTCTGGGGAGAAAGAGGCCTCACTATTTTCCCTGCCCCAGTGCTCATACTCCGCATAGGCTTGACTAGACTTTATTTTGGCTTCTGCAACACTTTCAGGGCAGACTGACCTCTTTACCAGACGCTAGCTTGTCATAACCTTTAAGCATCTGAACATTTTGTATTACCAGCGTAAGGGAGTAGTTGAAATTTATTCTCCTGCCTTCTCCAACCGTGTCAGCTCCCCAGGACGAAGGTCAGCCGTCGCAGAGCATTGCCTGGGTCTGCTTGAGGTGCTGCTTCTCCAAAGGTCTCGGCAGCTCCATGCGTGGCCTCTGCCAGGCTCCCAGCGGCAGAGAGCACCCACTGCGGCCACCTCCTCTTCTGCAGGGGCTCCTGGTGTTGCCAGATCACCTTGTCCAGGCTCTGTTTCAGGCTGAACATTTTTGTTGTAGGTAGATGTGGGTAGCGTGCTGGGTAGGAATTATGTCTGGGCGACGTAATACATCTTTTACACAACTTGGGTGTGATTTGTATACCTGAAGGACACATACATGGACATCGCTCCTTTTTCCCCAAAATCTCCACTGATAAACTGCGTTTTACAGGCTCATAACCAGCCCTTCGATGTTAGGCAAAATGTGGCTTGCCCATTTTTTAACGTTTGCCACTTTTTGCTCTGCTGTGAATTGCATCCCATGCCAATGACCTTCACGGGCTGCAGGAAAGTGCTCTGTCTCCTCTTGGCAAGGGGACAGGAGCACAGCGCACAGTCAGGTGGACGCCGGGTGGGCAGGTTGCCGTCAACTCCTCTGCAGTGGTCGAGGTGTCTGTAGAGCCTCTCCGTCCACCGGCCGTCTTTTCTTTCCCAGATCTGAAGTGTTGGGCAGGGTTTGGGTAGAAGTAACCACCTCGCTGTATCAGCGAGAGGGCTGAGCAGAATCCCTGCAGCTGCAGGAGACCAACTTCTTAAGAGAAATGGAGGGGAAAAAAAATTAAAACAGACATGTATGAGGTGTGCGAGGCTTAAATACCAGAGTACTAATCAGATAGAACCAAATGAAGTACACTTCTTTGGCTCTGAGTGATTTCTAATTCTCCTGGCCCTAATACTACTGCAAACAGTGGCTCAAAATTGGTCCCTTCTGGAGCAAATAAAAAGAAGAAAGGAAGGAAGGGTATTGTTTATTACTTCTTTCCCACACACGTCCCTCCTTCAAACAAAGTATGCAGTTACATGGACAATTTAGGGGCAGAAGCTGAGCAGGAATAACTATAAAATTCATGTTTTAATAACAACAACAATAATAAGCACACAACAGCATTTATAACCTTAGTTACAGGCCTGAGATACCATATCCATAGCAACTGCCGCAAGCGGTGAATGCCATATATTTAGAGTTCCCGTGCACCTGCCTAAAATAGCCACCAATAAATTATGCCGATATTTGTGCCTTTTTGACAGCGTTTTAAAAGGCTGTCGATGCGCTCTGCCGTCGCGCCGAGCCGGCGTGGCGCGGCAACGGCAATTTCACTTCTCTACCAAACCTCCACGTTCTCGTGTTTGTCTGCCCTTTCGTGTTTCCGAATGTGACAAATTAGTCAAAAAAAGACACCTGGAAGGTAAGCCTGGCGGCACGAGTGAGCGATAGGTGCAGGGGAACATCTGCCGCTCGCTTCCAGCGTCTGTCGGCTTCCCTGCTCCAGCACTGTGGCTGTCAAAACGTGCCTACCGTTAATGTATTGAATTAATAAACTGTTGCAAGTAATTAGGGCTCTATCCTGCTCCGGTTGCAGGTGGTAGCAACGTGGATCACGCTATATATTAATGGCGTGCGCGTTAAGTAGCTTACAAAGAGTTAATGAATGACTGAGAGGTGTTTGAATACATGGCTAGTCAGTTGTGGAGGTTGTTACAGAGTCCAACAGGTCAATCGCGTGCTTGTAACCGTGGCTTATAAGCATCTACCAGACCATCTGTTGATGTGCTTATTACATTTTATAACACAAATTCCTGATGTCTGCAAAGTGCTTATAACAGCTATTAATCTTGTATTATTAACTCTTTCGAAGCAAAGTATATTTTAACTTCAATATGTAATGTTACCAGCAAGAATTCCATCAGCATAACAAGGAGAGGGATCAGACTTTACCTCACGTAATGGGCAGAAAGGATCTGTCCCTACTACATTATATGATTATTTTTTTTTTTGCATTGAGCACTTTGAATTTGCACTTCTTAAACTTTGTATGTGCATGAATCCTATTGAACGTAAACCGGGTGCACCCGGGTGCCCCCCGGGGCGACATTGTGCCGACCCACGGCAGCGAGAGGGGCGTGCGATAATCATATCGATACCTGGGAGAAACTCGCTGTATTTCCCAATTGAATAGTAACATCTATCCCCAGATCTTAAAATGTGTTTATAGGCAATTAAATGTCACAGTTCATTCGCAAGGAGGATAATTATTGCTACCGGGAAGAAAGAAACACAGGTGCAGATTGACTCTAGTGACTTTAAGCTCGCCCCTTTTATCTGCAGGAGAATTAAAAGGACCATGAATGCTTCTAGGTTTTTTGGTTTTGTTTTTTTTTAAACCTCAGGTATACAATTCCTTATTTAAAATAGACTTCAAAATAATCTTCTTGTTTCTGTGTGTATTTGCAGTTGAGTCCAGATGGAGCTGGGTATATGAAAATTAAGATTATTTGGTCTGGTTCAGCAGAACATAAAAATGGAACCCAAAATAAAGTCAATAGAGCGTTCAATCATGGACTGTAACTATTCATTTCTGTCAAATCTTTGACAGAGGTCTATATATATAGGTCTATATATATAGGTCTATAAAAAGACCTAAACCTTACATGCAAACAAGATCTATATTTTTAAGTTTTCATTTGTTTAGATTTCCGTCATTTCTGTGACATGCTAGCATCAAAACTTCTTCAAACCCTAATGAAATCCCAACTCTCTTGCATTTCCAAGAAAGAAAAATGTCTATTCACGAAGATTATAGAAAAGCGCAGCCTTAGAACTAGTAAATTGGATCTCCAGCCTAAAAAGCAAAAAAAAAAATGTTTCTAAAAATTGTTGAGGAAAAAGAAAACCAGACTCCTTCTTGGTTGAAATAGGATTTTTGACTTCCTATAAAAGCCAGGATTGGGCCAGGTGTTTTTTCAAAAAGATCAAATTATCATTAGATTTTTAGGGTAAATTAATGCACAACTGTGAATGGCTGCATATACATTTAAATGATATTGAAAATGCTTTAAAGCAGTTGGAACATATTTCCAGGTGGTTTGGGAATGTGTAAATATTAGCACATTCTGAAGGTTGGTTTTAAAAGGCCCTTCATACTTGATAGGTCTTGACATCAGTTTTCCCCTGATTTACTCTGTGTGTGTGTATGTGGACATTAGTGTACTGCATGACCACCACGTATTTCAAAAGGGATGACTCATATGGGTTCAATGCCAGCAGGACGAATATTGGTCTGGAGATGGAGGACATGGAAAGAAGGTGGTTAATCGTAAGCAGCTTGGCAAAGAAATTTCTAAACAGTCTTTCCCAGGACATGCCAAATACAAGAAATTACAATATTCCTTTGAAAGATGGCTTTCCTTTGGCACCTGGGTACTCGCTGCCTTTATCCCATTCCTCTAACTTACTCTTTATAACACACATGAGTGTTCAGAGCGGGCATGATGCTCATGCTATGAAGTGAATGTGTCCTTCTCAATAGGTTGCTTAGAAAACTGCATTTAAACAGGTGAGTCAAAGGCTTAGAAGGCTCTTGTTTTGTCTATTAACGAAATGGGCTTGAACCAGAAATACCAACTCCAAACATTTTCAAACTGTAGGTCAAATCAGAGTATGGGATATGGATCTAAAGCTGGTTTTGTTTAGAATTTTAAAAGCATTAAAACTGTCTTTTCTTTCTGTTTTTTTTTTTTTGTTTTATTTTTTTTTTTAAATGTGGGGGCTCCAAGATTATTTCTTTTATTGCAGTCTTAGTTTTCTCTTTCTCTACTTCCACAACCTACAACAACTTGCCAAGAATACACGTGCGATGGGACTAGACTGGTTCCACAGTAGAGAAATTACTCAAAAAGCGGACTTTGAATCTCAGTTGTTTAAATCCCAGTTACCAGCCGATTATAACCCCAACAGAGACAAACTGTCTCCTTTACATAATGCTTTTGTTAACTCCTCTGTATTGAACACCATGTGGATACATTCAAGCTACTGCTTTTTTTCTGGATGGACTCCTCCTGCCTGTCTGTACTTTTATTCTGCCCCTGGAGACAGTCACAGCTAAAATTCAGTCCAAATTGGGAAGACATAGCGTAGCAGCTCTTGAGACCAGCCATCAAATAGCTTATATACACATAGTTTACCTTTCTTAGTGAGTTCGGACCACTATTCCAGCAAGTGAACAAATATCTGGGATAATTAAGATATTTATCCAAATAATTTGGGCAAACCAATCGAAGCATTCCCCCTAGTATCTCTCCTAGCCACACACTCCCCAATTTCTTCTCTCAGAGCATGTCTGAAACTGGCATTCATGCAAATGAACTGGGGGAACACTGAGAATTTGTCCTTCAGCATCGTGTGAGCTTCTGGATTTGTTTTGTGCGAGAGAGTTGTCATTTGCCTGGAAGTTCCCATAGTGAATTTATTGGTCTTCTGACGTTCCTGGCGCCAGGTCTGCATTCCCATAAAAGAAGCCAGAAGAAACTTTGGAAACAGAACCTTTATAGTATCCACATATTGGGCCATATTCAACTCCAAAGTCAGCAGGTGCAACTCCCATTGATTTCAGTGGGAATTCTGTCTGCTTACGCGGGAGCTGAACTTGGTCCATAGTATCTGGGCATCTTTCCCAAAAGCTCTCTTCACTGAATGCAGGGAATGAACCAAAGCTTAATACACTTCTCTGCTGTCCCTAAGGGAAGAAATCAGTCTGTCTTTTCAAGAGATTGTAGAGGAAAAAATACCTGCTAGTCTTGCAAAGCTGCTTTTGCCGTTCTGCCCCAGTATATCTGAATATCTGAAACATTCTCATGAACTCACACTTTCCCTGGTTTAAAGATTGACCAAGATCACCTCTTTTTTGAGGCTTAAAAGGAAGAATTCATTTAGTCTCCTTTTTTTTTTTTTCCCCGTGGCACATTATTTGTTCTGCAATGATTTTTAAACATCACCGAAAAAACCTTCTAATGCAAATGATTTTAGAAAGAATCTCTCCTGAAAAGGAACGTGATTTTGTCTGAAGGAATGGCCTTTCTGCTAAGTCATCTTACATAGAAAAACATCCAGTTGCATTAGATAATGTTTTACTTAAATCCCTCGGAGGGGAAGGAGAACTCTCAGGTATATTTTTAAGACCCTCGCTCTTTAGGATGTGGCGTTGAAACTGAACATATGCTTAAGTGCATTCTTAAATAAGACACTTTTGAATAAGGTCTTACATAACTGTTTCTTCATACCAGAGGATTTGCATTTTGTAGTATTTGCTACTGTAAGTGTAGATAAATTAAAATAGTATTGTAATCTCCAGGCAAAGTTAGATGTGTGTTAAGGCATGAGATTCCCATTCGTCAGCAAAATCTGGTGAGAGCAGATTTTTCAGGGGGACGTCCATCATCGTAGGGGCAGGATCTTATCAGAGAAGGCCATTCTCATGAGAGTTTGGCATAGATTAGTTTCCGTAAATTCAAGATAAACTGCTGAGTGAGATAGGAGGATGTCTGGCTGCTTTCTCCACCTTCTCGATCCAGATGGAAATAACTGAGACGAGGCCACGTTGTTACCTGCTCGAGTCAAGTTGTCAAAATGTTCCTCCAGTCATTTAGCTGTACCATATTCACTGTCAAATACGCCTTTGAAAAATCCTCTCGTAGGCTTCTAGTTGGCGCAAATCTGCCCGTGTATGTTTATGAAATGTTATTTTCACTTTCCAACATGCAAATTTGCAGGAATTTTCCTGAGGAGGCAGCAGGGGCGGTTCCATCCAAGGGAGACGTCCTGGTGAGAAAGCAAGCTGTGTGACAGGGGTGCAGGGGAAATTTGAACTATTTTCTCTCTTCCTTTCTTTCTAGGTGGTGGCTTTTCCTTTGCTCCACTCCAAATACTCTTAGTAGCAGCTATTACACACAAATCAAAAAAAAAAGGCATGCCATAATTGTGGGGTCTTTATAATCGCTCTTAATCCAGATTATCATCTCTTGTAGCTGGACTCCTCAGAGCAGATTTCTGGTGTAACCTATTAGCTTTACGGTCTCAAGGATCAAGAACAAGTGAACAGCAGATGCACCCCTGTCCGGTGTGTTGAGGGGAAACCATGGCAGAGGACTGATTGCCTCAAGAAGGAGAAAGGATTTCTACAAAGTGCCTTCCTACGAGGAACCAGACAGCAGGACCGTGTCATTTGGCCGTGCCCCTCAGAGCATTGCGCACCTTCAAGATACCATTTAACTAATAAAATATATTAAAGGACTATCAACTTCTTAGACAAAGCCAGAAGAACCATGAACACAATGCTCAGGGAAAAAAGTCATAAGTTTTCTCAGTCAAAAGATGGAGGAGGCAACGGTAGGAGATGTGGTCCATAAGGGAGCCTTTTTCCCTTCAAACTTTTTATGCTGGTGGTCCTAAACACCATTCTGCATCAGCTCAAGCCAAAGCTTTTCCTCACTAGAAATACTTGTGCAGAGCCTGGCATGGGGAGAAAAGTATGTTATAAATAATCTTCTGATTTTCCCAGGTCAGAAGTACCTCAAGAGGAGGCTCTGAAGGGTATCCGCTTTCTGGAGCACGTCATTACTCTTGAAGAACAAGAAGAGTGGACCTCTATAGTCACTATTTTTTCCCTGTATCCCTTGCATTAATCCTGGCATTTAAACATTGAAGCCTCCTGGCTTCCCCCCATGGAGCACAGCACGAGCCACTCTGGCTGCACTGATGATACAGTAGTTTTATCACATGTACTGTAATATTGTCCCTTGTAAAGCGTAACACTCTTGAGTAGGCATAGTAAACTGAAGACAATCAAGATCTTAAAGGGTAATATGTTTTTATGTGTTTAGTAGCTTATGGCACTATATAACTTCAGAGCCCGAATGCAGCAGTGGCCTCTCCAAATCACGCTATTAATATCGTATAATGAGCAGTACTGCTACTCTTGAATTCTGGCACACCAGAGGGTGATTTCCAGCACTTCCAGTCCCTAGTAAAACTGTTATCCTCTCTGCTGTCTGTGTGCTTGGCTTACGCTGGGCAATGCTGCTCAGGATTGCAGTGGGGTCACTGTGATTGAAGGAGAGTTTTCCACACTGATGCTGGTGTAACCGAAGGCAGGAATTTGGCTTTTCACTGTCTAGGGATTAGCTAAATTGTAGTAGAAGAGAAGTTTTCAACTGCAGAATAAGTTTTGTTTTCTTCTAAGAACCTCCCCACTTCAATCCCAAGTCAGGACACAAAGCATCTCCAGTGTTGCACAGTGTGACCTGACACACGTCCGCAGTGTGAGCAAGCCTTTGGGCATTGTACCCAACCCCCCAGACAGAATCAACTTTTTTGGCAACTTCTTTCCCTTCTGCCCCAGTGAGAGCACTCCTGGAAGTCAGACTGTCCATGTTCACACAGGGGACAACCAAGCACAGACTGGAGCTGTATTGCAGTGTAGCCAACAGCCCTTTCCCCACTGCAGCCTATGGATTTTTGTGACGGTCCAGAGAACGGAACATGTCTCCATCTTCCCATCTGCTCTCTGAGAATAGCTGGAAATTAAGGTTAAAAACTGCCTTGCCTTTGGGCTTTACTTTCCTCTGCCTCTCTGTAGGAGTCACAGGAGCATCGTGCCTGGAGCAGCCTCCTGGCACTACACAAGCCTTAGCAGCTGATCACTGGTTTCTGTGCCCTGAAATCTTTTCTGAGATTCCATCTAAAGATGCCTGTGGAAGGACTCACCCCAAAAAATCCTCAAACAAAAACCCAAGAAACACCCAAAAACTAAACAACCCCCAAAACCTGCTGGAGAAGGTTCCCAACATCACCACTGGAGTGCCGCACCAAGCTCAGCTTGAATTACTCATGCAGTTTCATAGGGCAGGACTGTACATATGAAAAGTGGATTTGAAATGACTCTTTTTTGGAAGGACGGCTGATCAAGGAGTGATCAAGAGCGTTGTGACTGCAATGCATCCCTTATTTGCCATCAGTAAGAGGTGAGTGAACGGCAGTAGCAATGTTTGTACAAGGCATTGCCGCTTCAGAAAATTTGATTTCTGGTAATAAACCGTCACATATGCGAGGCTAACACAAATTAAGTCTGTGATACACCAAACGTGATCACATTTTCAAATTGGGAGCATCTTGCTCAGAAAATCTCTTTCATTTTGGGTTCCCAATGCCTTAAAACAGCCCCCCTGCAGCAAACACGTCCCAGCACCTGGGCAGCGAGCGCAGGACAGAATGGAGTAGTAAAGAAAAGCTTTTTTCCCCCATTAGTGGTATTTTGCTCCTTCCCACAGTAATTGGAATTCAGATAATGTTAACGTTCCCATTCTTATGTTAAAATTAATAGTAGACTGCTGGTATTTCAGCTAGACATTAATTGTATAATATTCATACGACAAATGCTATTAGTTTTAGAAATCTTCCAGATAAACTTACATAAATTTGTCACCACAAACCCATGAAAAAAAACTTCCATGCATATTGATTAGGGCTTTTCTATAGTAATGCTAGAATCCTGAATAGTCCAGTGGTAGCTGCCTGCTTCTAAATAAAGGAGAATATCTAGCTGTATCACTCCATTCTCTCAGTCTTTTATTTTCCTTTTTGTTTTAAGCCTGTCATTTCTCACTAGTAATTTTCTCACAGCAACACTGAAGAAGCTGCCTTCATACCAGGACTTACTTCCACAGAACATGTTGTATAACAGGTTAATATTTTACAGCTATTATCTGACTATTATTTGAATTTGAGTGATTAGAAAAGGAGAATACATACAGGTCCTCTGTGGAGATTTAGCGAGTGGCTGGTACACGCGTTCCAAAACCAGGGGTCTGTAGCAGGAGCTCTCGAGGCCTTTTCAGCCCCAGGAAACTCCATGAGCCCGGTGGAGTTCACCCCTGATGAAACCTTACTGGTAGCAGCGTAACAGCAATTTTCCAGGGGCCAGACCCCGAGCTGAGCTACGGGGCCTCACGTGGCAGGGAAAACAAAATAATTGCAGACACGTAGTAGGGGAAAAGTTGCAGCTTTACGTTACCTACCAGCACTGTCCCACCAGTCACATCCTAGCCCATCCTCGCCCACCTGTGTCTCCTCTGGGCCCCCAGCTGCTGTTCACATTCAAAACGAACCACAAATTGGCACCTTAGAGGTCCTCTGGACTTCTCAGGTTTTGGTCCTAGAGAGAAATTCCAACTGCTTCCCTCCTTCCTTCCTTTACCGTATACACACAGGTATACTCTTATTTCCCCCAGCTCGTCCCTCTAGCTGGGTTTTCTCCACATCATCCACACCTGCATGTTACCTCCAGAAACCCTGCCCTGTGTTGCAAATAAAAGGAGATCCCCACCTGGCATAAACTATCAGAGTTCCTTTGAAGTCACCTGTCTGATGATCTTCCTGGATATTCCACTGTAAAAACTTAATAGCACATTTTATTGTTATGTTATTTGCATTAGAGTTACAAGCCAGATGTTAGGATCGTTATTCTGTTGTTCCTTGAAGATTGTACCATCTATTCTTTCCTTCCAGCCCTCCTCAGCTCTTTCATGGCTTTCCCAAACAAGTGTTTGAAGGGTCAGCTTATTTTCAAGGCAAACATGCAGTTTTAATCCAACCCTCTTCGTCTGTAAAAGGATGCACCAGCCTGACTACAAAGTGCAAACTGGCTCGGTAGAAAGCATGCTGAAGAAAGCTTTTTTTCTAAAACAATGGAAAGGTGAAGCTACTTATTTTAGTAACTGAAATGTTGGATATTAAGGCAAACACGTATTTAGCAGTGTGCAAAATCCCAGAAACTCATAGACCACAACCCTTTACTCATGACCGTTAGAAAATGACTTTCACAAATGCTCTGCAACGCTTTGTGTAACCTGAGTTCCCCCATTTCCTTTCATTGTATTCCTTTGTGCAATTCAGGTTTGCAAATCATTCCGGGAAACTTTTTATTAACTCACAAGAGCCCTCCGAGACAATATCCTGTAACTTCCACTGGTCTGAGTCAGACCTAGTCATACCAGCTGAGAAATATCCATGACCTTTTTGTGCCATTTTTCTTCTGGGGCTCACAGAAAGCCAAAGTCACTTCTGGATAAAGTTCTGCTTCACGATTTTGAAGGGGAAGGTTTTGCCCGTTCTTGCAGCCCAGCTGAATTCACACTGAATAATTTCATTATGCCTCTGTAAATTCCCCTTACAGCTTAAAAGGCACCGAGCATTTTTCTTTCATTGATTACAGCTGAGTAGTCTAACGCAGCTGCATTTCAATGGGAGTGAAGCGATTCCTTTATATTATAGCTATTTTGCTAAGAGCATATGGTGTGAGGTGGATAAAAAGGACAATATTGCAGACAGCCACAGCAGAACCTCATCTATCATACTCTGAACCTCCCGTAGCACAGTTTTTATGTCTCTCCATCACTGGCCGCTTCCTCCTTGCTGGGATGTGCAGTGGCAGGAGCACTTGCAGTGTCCCCTGAGCAGCTCAGTCACCAGGTCTTCTGCTTCATTTCAAGCCCAGCTCAGCAGAACCCGTTCCCGCTGCAAGAGCAAGAAACGCCGCTACGTTATGGCAGCAGGGGAAACATTAATGAGGGTGGCTGCGTTTTCGCATTCACTCCTTGCTGTGTTACAACCAAGCAGCCAAGGTGCCCCATGGAGGAGCTGCTAGTGATTTTGGAAGGGACTGGTGGCAAGGGCATGCAGGGACTCCTGTCCCAGCGGAGCCACAGGCTGTCAGATGAATTTTCGTTGTGACTATGGCCTGGGCGATGAAGCACAGGCTTCAGGGCAGCCCGTTGCACAGTGGGCTCGTGTTTTATTTCTGGCAACCCCTACTGGAGAACGTTCACTAATGCATCCGAAACCACCTCCTGACAAACACGCTGCTTCCCAAGAAAGACAGAAACTCATCCTCTTTTGTTTTCATCCATTTTCACAGTGTACTTCTGTTGAGCTGACTGACATTTGAATAAGCCCCAGGAGAATTATACCTAGGACGTTTCTACTAAATATTGCCGTTGTAGTAGGAGGGTGCAAACGCAAGGGAGGCATTTGGAAGAGACTTGTAAACAGTTGCCTTGGTACTACCTAATTAGAGTGTTACATTGTCTGGTGGGATCCACTCCCAGGAATGTGCATAGCCTGGATTAACTTTTCCAGAGCCGTGGTGGTAGACTGGAAGCAGTCAAGATCTAGAAATCATTTGTAAAAGGAGTTGCATTGCTTTAAATCTCTTTTCTGGGGGCCTTTTTTACTGGTGAGCAGAAGTTGTTTAGCCTGATACTACGGCAGCTGTGCCTGCATAATTGAGGGGTCCACGTTCTTTAATAAGAAAAATTGTCATTTATCGTCTGTTTGTGACGTGGCTCATGTGGAATCAGCGTGGTCCAAGGAACCATCTCCAGAGGAGGATTTCAAAGCCCTGGGTTTTACTTCTAAGCTTGCTTTTGACCTGTTTGACAGCCTTGGCCAAGACACTTCTGCCCTTGTTCACACTCTCTACATTCTATTTTCCTGGTCCCGGGTCTCTACAGGTGTGCCGGTCCGTAGGGGAGCCGAGGGACGCTGAGACCCTGCTGCAGCTCAGGGTAGAACACGCACATGGTAACGTGGAACATCTCTACGGAGATTTCAGGACCAGATCACCTGGGTACCATTTGTAGCATCCTGTTCTCAACACGGCCATAAATTCTTCCACAGACCTTATCTATGGTTAAAGTAAGCTTGTGCTCTTCAGTTCCCGCCCCCCCCGTTCTTTTATTCACCTAATCTATCACACTTGCTTATGTCAGTACCTGTTATTCCTCCAGATTCTCCTGCAGCTACGGAAGAGCCATCAGGTGAGTATGTTCTGAGCTGCTCCCTTCTTCAGTACTAGTCAATGGCTTAGTGCTTGAACGCAGAAATGACGTCCCCACCAGCTCTGCTATCAGGGAATACGGTAGTGCTTCGTCTCCCAGTTCTCTAAAGGAAAAAGGATACTGATTTCCTCCTCAATCAGAATTCCCGGGAACTTTCTGGAAGTTTTTCCTTGGTGAAGGACTGCTGACAATGTAAATGCTGGTACTTGGGGCTGGGTAGATGTTGTGCAGGAAATATCCTGGAAAAGGAACGGAATTGTTCTTATCCCTCAACAGAGAATCAACACCACTAGGTGATCTTTCCTGTGCAAAGGCTCAGACCCGAATTAGGATGAATGAGAGGCCTCCTCAATGCAGTCTGGCCATTTATTGCCCATACTAATTATTTACTTAATGGTATTGCTATTTGATTATTTAATGGCTGTAGCATCCCTTTTGATCATTCTTTTGTACATGCCTAAGTGTAACAATTTCCAATTAGTTAAATGGCTTTAGATTTCATATTGCTATTTTAAATAAAAAGAACAGAGGTTAAAGATAGCTGTTTGACTAAATGCCTGAGATTTTTTAAGTCTGTTTGCTCAGTTACAGGCAAGAAGTATTTCCAGCTTCTGAATTCGGAATTCTGAATGTACAGAGGGAAGAGTGCTGGGAACCCAGCTCAGGCCACAAATCCGACAGCGATGTTCCTATGGATCTGCTGACAACCATCTTTGTGAAAACTCTAGATGACGTCATTTCAGCAACTTTCCCTATCGTGATAATTTTTTTGTCTGTAATGGCAGCTGAATCGTTCCTGCATGTATTTAAAGTGATTTAAAAAGTACCATAGCCATCAAAATGCAAACTAAATGTCCCACAAGATCTGTAAATGTTACCACAGATCTGAGTGTGAGCTCAGCGAACATTTCCAAATGTCCATTGGAAATTTAATCAATTCCACAGTAAATTCTTCTTTTATTAATGAGTAGCTGATTGGGTTTAGTTTCTGCAAGCTGACATGTGTGAGTTCACCTGCCAATTTTTATGGCTTTAACCATCATATTTTAAGAGGTTTTTCGTCTCTCTCTCTTTACATCATTATGAAAAAAAACCCCCACGTGAAGAACAAAAGGAAACTACCGAAGTGACCGCACAGTGGAAACACTGAAACCAAATACCCTGTCCGCAAAGTGATATCGAATGAACCAAGTGAACAACCTGGAAAGAAGGAGAGAAAAGCATTCTTCCTATCTCTTTCAATTCGAGTAATCTTAGATGTTATTTTCGACCGCAGCAAAAATCAGACAGAAAGGCAATTTTAAGAAGCTTTTAAAAAACCGTGGCAGAACTCCGGTGGAGTCACCCCAGCGAGAGCCGAGTCAGGCTCAGCCAGGTCCGGCTGCGTCCCTCCTCTCTCGGAGCCTGAGATGGCAAAATTTGGGATGTTTGCTTGCTCGGTCTGAAATGATTTCTTTATATTGGTGTTGAGTGAGTCACTAGCCAGGAACTGCATATCATGCGGACCATATGCAGGGAGCTGCAAAGATCTGACTCAGAGATGTAAATCTGTGTCGTGGTGAGGCGCCGGGGGGGTTAGTGACACTTTATTCTTTCCGCCTTTTTTGCGCTTGTGGGGGTGGCAAACAAAAAACCCAACCTTTTGTCATTTTAGGGACGTTTACTTTGGGAAAAATCAGTTTATTCTTTGAGATTTTGATCAGAGGCGCGTGGAAAACGCGCCGGAGCTTGGATGCTCCCCGGGTCAATCGCCCACAGAAAAATCCCCGGAGGTCTCCGGCGCTGTGCTGAGCGGCAGCGAGACGGTACGTGAATCCGATCGCTTGCATTCCTCTCGCCGGGACCACCCACATCCGATGGGAGCCGTGCAGGCATGGAAATCATTTTGCTTGCGCGTGTGTGTGTGTGTCTGAGCATGCAACCTCAGAGCTCTAAGAGCCGGGCTCAGTTTTGGAGCACTAAAAGCTCAGGCCACGCCACTGACCCGTGGCCGTCTGGGGATGGCCGCGGGGGCTACCGAGAGTCGCCTGGTGCTGCCCAGCTCCCGTGGGGTGCCAGGGGTTGGTGGTGGGAACCACCTGTGTGTTTTTCCCCAGGTCCTCGCCCTAGGGCTGCCCTTGGTGCCCAGCGCCCATGGGGCTCCCTCCAGGTCCCGATCCCACCCAGGCGAGACTCCGCGCCGGTTTTTAGGGCGCTGCATATTTTGCTCATGACATAGGGACTGTCTGGGGGTTCACGGCAAGAAGTGGGGTGGACTTCGCTTCAGGAAACCTGGATCTTCATTGAAAAACCCTCATTCATCCAGAGCAAAGAGAGGAGGAAAAAAAACCCAACCACCACCCAGCTGCAATGCCTGCAGGCAGGCCCTGCTCCACTATAAATAGACGCTGTTTATTTTACACCAATTTACTGCACCGTACCACCGAATCGCGGAGCAGATTTCTCTGGGTGCGGGCTATCTCCACCTTGGCTACCTATGCTGATGCCAGCGGGCTTTGCCTTGGTTCCTTTGTTTTGCTTTGATATGTGGAATTATTGTCTGATAAAATCTTCCCAGCTGGGGTGCTGAGGAAATGAAAGGTGTAGGGTGTTCATGGGGATCGCTCAGAAAGAGTGGCTTCTTCATGTTATTTGGAGTTGCGAAGTCTTGAGACAAGACCACAGGTGGGCATCCTGGTGACGAAGTCTTCCGTAGAGTGACCAAAATTTTGTTCGGTGCCTTTCGCATACAAAATTGCCCTTGTGATCGGACAGAGAAGCTGCTGCAGGCTTCAGCTGGATGGAGGAAACCTAAAATAAAGAATCAGTTGGCCTCTTAAATTTAAACAATTAGAATCGGACCTGGGGAGCGAAGAAATTCTTAAAGAAAACAGCATTTCTAATGCCTTTTGTCTAATTTCTGAGGGCTGACGGGGCTGTTTGAGGCCCCCGTACATTGCTTAAGGTTGGGCCGTCGGTATTGCAACTGCTCCACAGACCTGTGCAAGAGCTGCTCGGGGCTGGGCCGTTGCGTCACGCCCGTAAACTGCAGATGGATTTTGCATAACTCTCCAGTTTTAATTCTGTTGTTACGGCACACTCTGGATGTCTGCAATGGCTCCTGCGAGGAGTGCGCGTTCAGAAGCTTTCCAGAGGCTGGAGCGGGCAGAAGATCCCAGTCTCAGCCGTGCTGTTCCCGCTGGAACAGGAGGGGTTGCGCTCTGGGGCTGTGCAGGAACTCGCTCGGCGCCTGCTGTAAGCTCGGAGAGTTTCAGGGCCGTCCTAATTGTTTTTCTGCTTCTCCCTAACCCTCCAAAGCTGAGCAGACCCGCAGAGAGTGAATGCAGGCTGCACGCCTGCCTTCTCTTGCCAGGGAAGCCCCTGAGCGGGGAATACACTCAAGCGGCTGCATCTTTCCAGAAATCACGACAAGGAGGTGTTAGTGCAAGTGAAAATCCGATGGTGGCTGCTGTGTCCGGAGGGATGCAGGAGAGCGGGTACAGCAACCACACCGTGAGCAGAGCAAGAGGAGCTCGGGATGCCCGTGAGCCTCCTTCCTCCCATCTCCCGCTGCCGGTCCCGCCGGGGGAACTTGGATTTCGCTTTGCCACTCTTGAGAAAAGCAACTGGAGGCTGAGGGCGCTTCCTGGCAGACAGGGCGCAGTACGGGCTGGGTGAGGCAGGAACGATGTGCGATGGCAGAAAGACAGAGGACGGGGGGGAAGAGCAGGAGCTGCAGGTCGGGGCACAGTCATGCCTTCGGTAGGAATTTTGCAAGTCCCTGTCTGCATGGTGTTGTTGTTGATTTTGCCATCTTTGATCAAGGTAAACAGGACTTGTGTGCACAATGAAAACAAACAAGCCGGGCTGGAAAATATCATGAGTCAATAAGGCTCTTTCGGTGCCTCCACCTTCCTTAACCCCGAGTCAGCAAATGCTTAAGTGCTTGGCAAATTGAGGGAAGAGCCCAGGACTCAAAGCCTGGGGCAGCCCAGCCTCCACGCTGGGCTCCAGCCACCTTCTCCTTCTTACTTAAAAGGCCACCAATGAAACGTTTAAATACTGGGCAATCAGCGTTGTGTTATGAATAATTGTAGTGACACTACTGGAAAGCAGGTTCCCTCCGCCCCTGAGCCTCGCACTGGCTGCGAAGGATCCTCCCAAATTGAATGTGTGGATCAGCAATACATTATTTTTCACTCGCTGCAGAGGCAGCTCACTCCCTGTGCTCCTTCTCACCTCTTTCATAAAGATACCATCAGCCAGAACTTCGTTACAGCGCAGAGCTTCTCTTTCATCTGGAGCCATTTTTCGGGATGATGCAAAGTTTGGACTGTTCTTAAAAGTTTTCTGCGTTAGGCTGATGACAAAACGAAATAACTGGAAGTCTAAAAACCATTCTCTCTTTTTGTATTTTACTTTGGCTGAATCACTTCCTACATTATTTTTATGACGAAGCACTCAACGCTTTTTGACATCAAGACAAGTGCTGGCAACTTTCCAGGTGCCTGGGAAGCGCCGTGCGTGTTAGAAGCTGTGCTGGCTGTCTCCCGGTGTGAGTGGAAGTTAGTTGGGGTGGAAGGAGTTTGTCCTGAGCACCAGCTCTACGCCCTCTGACACGCTCTCTCAACTCTGCCCCTCAACACGTCACTCTACTCTGCAGCCCGGGATGCTCAGAAAATTAAATGTATATCATTAACACAGTGCAAACCAGTTGCACACTGTCTGGGTGCTTTAAATGCAGCTCTCGCAATCTTTATTCCCTTCTAAAATGTGCTCACCCTCTCCCTGGCTAAGCCAGAAGGGCCTGGCATCGCTGAGCACCATTTAATTGCTCGTAAACCTCTTTTTTAAATTTTTGTTTTAGCTCTGAGGACAGTAAGAGTCACGCACATACTTCTCAGTGTTAACTCTTTTCTGTTTTGTCTGTAGGTGGACGCTGCGATGCTCTTCCCCGCTCACTGGAGAGCCAACGGTGACTTCTGGATCCTGCTGCACCTGCGCCGCACCATAGGCGACGGTCCGGGGGATGGAAACTCCCGCACATCCCCAACACAGAACCGTTGCTCCCCCGAGTGCCCAGGGTGTGCGGGACACGTCTTTGCCCAGCGTCATCCTTCCCTGTGGGGATCCCATGTGTTTCAAAAAGTGAAGCCGAACAGCACGGGGAGCAGTTTGTCCTTTCCATAATGATCTTCGCAACTCTTTCCGACCTCCTAATTTGCACCCATTTTCTCTCCTTGTAGGCATGGGTCTTTTGCCCTTACAGACCATGGATCAGCAAGATGCACCAGTCATGGCTTATCAGCCCTATTCCTTAACAGGCTTTTTTCAATGCCCCGATACCTCAATGATGGCCTCTCTAGAGAGAGGGGGAAACCTGCACCTCCCACGGGGCAATACGGGACTGTTGCGGTGAAGATACAAGGTGCCAGGAGGAAAAAGCCATTGGAGACCACCCCAAGGAACCAGGGTGGGTGTCCCCTCAACAGGCTGCTCCCCTCCCCACGGCACCTCACAGGCATGGAACGTTCTCCCACTCATAGGCAGATGCTGGCATCTAAACGGCTTAATGGCTTTATTTTATTTTATTTTATTTTATTACTTCAAAGTAATGACGAGTATTGGGTATTTGGAAACCTAGAAAGAGAATTCAGCCCCTGCATATATTTTAAATTATATGCTTCGTTAAATAAATGAGCACAAGGCACTGAATGATTTCTCATTTCTGGGTGGTTTTGAATAGACAATAAAAAACCCCAAGATATTAGATAACATTTTATTGCAGAATATAAATTAATCTCTGTTTAGCTAAGCAAAGATTATACCACACAAAAATTAAATGCTGGACTCCTAAAAGGTAATAAAATTCTTAAATAGCATAACTAATAATAAGAATGTCCCACAATTATATCTATTTTCATCATATGTAGCTCTTAGAAGCACTCTTGATTATTCATCTATTTTATTTTCTTGTTTGAAAAAAACCCCAGAATTTTATTTAGTTATTTCCATAATAAAAAAACTTGCCCGCATATGAAATTAAACTTTTTTATTGCATTGCTGAAATTAAGTAACATTCGTTTCTACCCCAAAAGTATCATTTGTAAAAGTATGAAAACTCAGTGGAAAGAGAACGGTAGAACTGCTCTTCTATTTGCAATATTTGATTTATTCTTCAAAACAGTTTTACCATTTTCAATAGAAATATTTGTCTGTCCATTTCATGAAGAACCATTAATTGTAACCAGTTCCTCAGCGACCATTTTAAACTTTTCTTTTTAAAATTAAACTATTTTTAAGCACAGATTTAATGTGAAACTGCTCTAGAGCACCACCAGTTGTTGCAGTTAAACCGCTTTACAAATGACACATACACCAGTCAATTGACCAGAGAACCGTACAGATAATTCTTTTAGTTTTTTCAAACTAACAAAACGTTTTGGTGTTTTTTGTTTCCTCTAGAAAAAGAACGGCTTTTTCCAACTTAGGGTTTTTAAGTGAATAGCCAGTAAGTGGAATTAAACATATAAAATTATCCGATAGATTTCTGTAGAGGCTTTGTGAAAAAGGGTCCCGTACCTGGGCTGTTCACAAAGTACGTTTTCCGTCGAGTGTCACAGGAATTTATCTGAAAATGGGCGTCAGGCTTTGCTTTAAGATAGATCTGATTTCCACCGCGGTAGCGCCAGAGTAAATGAGGTGTAACTCTGCTGCACCCAGGGGAGTTGTATTGGTGTGAAACCACCGAGGGGAAAGCCAGGGGCTGAGTGCTTTAGGAATGCAGCTATTTTCTTAACAGGAATCCAACTTGTAAAACTGAGTTTCTCTGATGATCTTCAATTCCCTTGAACTTGTACCCTTTTATTTTTAAAGCCCAGAGCTTCCCGCGATGTTCAGCCTCCAAATTTCCCACCAGCATCCGCTCCTGATGGATTTGCACCCTCCGCAGTGGTGGTGGGGACGTTGCCGATGTTTAGCCTGATGCTGCGAGGGCTGTTGGAGGTGGGAGGGTGGCGGCTGCGGGCTAAACACAGTTAAAAAACCCTCTGTTTTGGGGACTTGTTCAAATTTCAGCATATGTAAAATACTTTCCTGGGGTTGGACTTCTAATTCATATTCTGCACCCTGGTTTTAATTTACAAGAACAGATGTCCCGGTCACTTGCTTTTAAAGATACCCAATGCCAGCCCATTCAGTGACAGCAACTCGTTTTCAAGAAGAACGAATGCTGGCCCTCTGTATCCATCACAGGGGTGACCAGAAACCGGGGCCATGATAAAAAAAAATCTGAGTTATTACAAACATGTGTTAGAAGGAGTAACCAAAATACCGGTTGTTAAAGCGCAGCCGTGGCTCTCGTGGCGGCGGGGGTCTGCCCTACCCCCAGAGAAGTCGATCCGACGGCAAAGCGTATGCCTGTGCCACTTCAAAAGGTAAAGGAAGATGTGGTAGACTTAGTCGGCATAGATTTATCAGCATACCTTTTTTTTAGTTGCACAAATTGAGTTGTACATGTAAGTGATAAGTCTTGGAAACATCACCTTTGATACCTGTGTGCAGCCCTTTCATGGCATTATCAGCCATCATTAGGATTATTAGAATAAAGTCTGGAAAACCCAGCTATGAAATGTGATGCCAGTGTCCCAGAAGCTGTACAAACTCGGAGCCAAAGAAGATAATCCTTAAATTCCTCAACCTAAATAAATCACAGTCGCTTTCAGGATGTGTTTGCAGGATTGGTAAGATTTGCTGAAACTATTATTTTGATTTTAAACTTGTGATGGCAAAACTACTAGCTGAAATGAAATTAAAACAAAATTATACCTTTCTGTAGAATCAGTCAAAATTTTCCCATCACAGTTTTGTTATATATGTATTTATTATATGTTATATTTAATTTATTATCTATTATATAATTACATTTATTATTTAAGCTTGTATCAAAATGGGAAGAATGAATACGGACGTTCATCACTACAGACATTTTTAATCATCTGGAAAAAAATACAAATAAAAGTGTAAACGCAATGTTTTTTAATTCCCTTTTTTTTCCAAGTAAATTAGTAACTTTTCAATCTGATATGCATTTTTCCCATTGACTCCTGTGTTTCCTGATTGCAGCCATGACCAGGGTCAGAAATAATAAAACTCAATGAGAAAGGGCAATTCCCAGAGCCTTCGGAGCCAGTATTACCTGCCTCAGAGGTCAGGATCATTCAAAGAAAGATCAGCACGATATCAGAACTTTCGGCTCTCTGTCCGAACAGCTGAGTCTTTTCCAGCTGGCCCGTCACAGCTCAATAATCATGTAGAGTTATACCAGTGATGCTCATTCGTATTTCACAGGCTATAATAAACACAGCAAAAATTAGATGAGGTTCCATTTGAGGTTAAATGTTTCCATGAGATAATGATTTCTGTTTATAACAAGGAAAAAAAAAAGAAAAAGAAAAAGACCACTGGTCTATTTTTAAAACTTAATTTAGACCCGGTATCCAAAGTATCAGCTCACAACAGACCATGAATGAGACAGGGTTATGCGCTCTTCTTCATAGTTTTAAATGTAAATGAGGGCGCCGGCAGCCGCGCTGTGCAGAGGCTGAGCAAGAGGGAGACACGAGCTTTTGTCTTGCCCACGTTGCAGGTGGTTTTCATTGTATCGTCCCCAGCAATTCTCGCCATAACAGATTTTCCTGCCCTGTCCAGGCCTTTACATCCTTGTGCCACATTCTAGTTTCTTCCTAAAACTTGAAATCATCCCAAGGAAAAGGCACTGCATCCCTTTCCCCTCCCTTGCAGCTGCTTAGGGGTTCTGTGGTCCAGCCCCAGGGAGCTCCTGCCAGCGTCACGGGGAGGACGGGACATCGCCGGCTGCGACATCGCCATCGCACATGAGCATGGTCGGGCAGTATGGAAGGAAAAACAGGGGGACGTGATAACACAAAGCTGAGCCTGGGGGGGATTCAGCCTCCGCTGCCAGGGAGCTCACCCGGGGCTGGGGGCACGTGGGAACGGGCAACATCCGCTGAGAGATGGGGGGTCAAATCCCAGCACCGTCTGGCGCAACAGCAAGTTCTGCTATTTGTCAGTGGGAACCTTCAAACGAGCCCTTAGAACAGAAGCCCTTAGAACATCCCCCCATTGATGACACCAAAACGTGTGGTTATTTGGAGCTGTAGGACCCTAGCAGGGAGAGCAATGCTGCTGTCTAGCTAAAGGAGGGCAGGACTAGAGACTTGTCATTAACTCTACCTTACCACTGCAGTCAAGGCGCAGCTGCGGTTGGAGCTGTGAAGCGCTGGGTGATGAGCAAATGCACCAGCAAAACACCATCTCCTGCTGCAAAGAGCTTCCCCGTCAGATCAAAGGGTGAGAGGTAAATGCATTAGTCTTGTTTTGCAGTTTGGAAACAGCAGCAGCGGGGCATTTGCAGGTGATTTTCCCTAAGGTCCTACTAAAAGTCCACGATAAAGGTTGAGCAGACCTCGGAGGCCGTGTTCAGCACCGTAATCACCCGGCTCTTCCCCCTGCTTGAGCTCGCGGCTGAGGCTCCTGCCCTCTCCTTGACTTCAATAGATTTTTAGGGCACACGGAGAATAAAACTTCCATAATTGCAGGCACTGATGTGTTAAAGAGCACTCCAGATGCTTACCTCTGGCTTTGCATCGGAGCAAGAAGGGATAGCTTCTTTTTCCCTAAATCATGATTATTTGGAGTTCAGGTATTCCTGCCTACGGAGCTGTACATTCTGGTTTTATGCCATGTTGTTTGTGAGCCATAGGCTGCCATCTCTTTTCAACGAGAAAACAATAAAATGACTTGCTTTTGTTTCTTTTCAAACACAGAACATTATACTAGCTAAAAAGTGCCTTTTAGAGACACAGCTTTGCTTGTGGAAGAGGGCTATTAACATGTTAACCCGTCCTCCAGCAACTATAATTCATCGTGCCATTAAGACGGTGTCATGGGCTGATAGCAAAATAAATAGCTATGAGAAAATGCTCAGTAAATTATTTTGCAACTTGAGTTTATTAAAAGTGTGCCCTTTAGCCTGTCTGCCTTAGAAAATTTAGGCAAGGCAACAGGGGCTGATCCTACTGTCCCTGGGGTGGACAGAAAGACATCCTAGAGAAAGGTGTCCAGGGAAACCCAGCAGGTCCCACCACGAGGAAGGAGATGTGCTGCTGCCAAGCCACCGTGGGATGGAGCCCAGGCCGTGGCACAGGTTTCCCCGCTGCTCTGCAGGCAGCTCAGACGACAGGCTTAAATTCAAGCTTTACGGGAAAAATCCTACATTAGTGCAGGTGGAAACCACATTTCCATCGCAGGAGTGAAGAAAGCTCAGATAACTCCAGCGACATGACCCTGCAAAAAACCCCAGCGAAGGGTCCCAGAGGGGAAGGTGGGGAGGAGGCACCATCCCCGAAGCTGTCGCTCTCAGGCACGTGTATTTTTGCCGATTGCTTTTCGGAAAACCACAGAGCCGGTTATCGCGTGTTCACATGAAAATCTCCAATTCTGGAAGTTCTGTTGTCGTGGAGCCAGATAAGCTCAGAAATGTGAAGCCAAGGCTTCAAAATCAGACAGCGAGTAAGTGCTTTTTGAGAGTTTGCAATCTGGAAGCCCCGTCTCTAGAGACAAACGACAAAGTTCCTTTCCACTGAGGAGCACCAGGAGCAATGGGCTCGTGCTCAGCCAAGGGCACGCAGTGCGCAACCTGAGGGGTAACTCGGGATTCTTCAGCCCGTAGGTAGCACTACCAGGAAAATTAATAAAATTAATATCCCCTGCAGCGCGTTTTCATCCCTCCTTCCAGTGAGACGTAATTAAAAGAGACCATATTTTGTCAAAATCTGAAAAAAATCAGGAATCGCGGGAGTTAAGGCTTCCTTCCAGAAAAATAAATCCCACTTGGCAAAGGGAAGGTTTCCAGGCAGGACGTAGCTGCCCATGCAAAGAGGCAACAAGCCGAGGGAGACAGGGAGGGATTTTGGACATCTAAATAGTGCTTAAATCTCATCAGATATGGCTTCGTTTTAAAGCAGACAGGTAACTGGGAAAGTTACACACAGCCCAGTTTGGGACCGGAGATAAACCGTATGTCTTGCACAGTACCCTCATGCTAACCATGCTTGCTGGGGGCTAGCTCAGCCCCCCCAAAATGCCTCCCCTCCAAAACACCCCCCATGCAGAAGCCCTTTCCCACAGCCCTCCCGTCTCGCCTCCCCAGCGCCCACCAGTGCGGGCTGGGGGACGGATCCTGGGCTCCGGGGTGGGTTCCCACCACGCCTGGCAGGATGGAAATCTCCTCTGAGCAGGTTTTACACTTCCAGGTGAAAACGCTCAGGCTCGACGAGGTGGGAAACAGAAAAATCCTCAGCAATTTCCTCAGTTTAACGACTTTTAAATTGGATGGCATTGATTATTTTAGTGATGAAGCGTATTTGGAATATGCAGACAACACAGAAGCATGAATGAAGATTAACTCTTTTTTCTAACCCTAGGAAATGTTAAAAAGAGTTACCAGAGTATTTGAAAATATTTTTAATAGTTTGGAACAACTAAATTTAGCTAAGCTGCAGATAGGCCTCTCTTTATTACAGCTAGAGTTACTATGGCAACATGCTACAATTATTTATCGCCATGACGATCCGCTGTAGATTTTTTAAATGCATTATCTATTTTTGTTTGCATTGTCATTCCTGCCAGGGGAGGGAAGACACCAATTTGGTGCGCTGTGAAATGGTCAACATTTCATCCAGGCGATCGCGGGGTGGAGGAAGGGGGAGACTTTAAAATGAGCAGCAGTAAAAGCCAAGGAACAACCACTCTCAGGATTTATTTTTCTTTTTTTTCCCTTTTTAAATGCAAAATAGGTTACTGTTTCTAACTGACAAGTGAATAGGAGCTTGTTCTTTGCCCGTCTTCCTCCCGATTGCTCTTTGATAATCTGAGATACCAGAAACAAATGTGAATGAATGGAGTTCTGCGACACCCGTGGACTGTTATTACCTCTGCCATGGAGAAAGGGAAAGGCAAACGAGCTATATTAGGTGACTTCTCTAAGGTCACTTCACCAGGCAGCGATAAGGATGTGATTAGGACCTGCTTCCTTGGCCACATTTTCCAGTGCAGCGGCAACATCACGATTACAGTGCCGCTGTCACAAGTGCTCTGCGTCTTTATTATATATAGCAGGTCGGGGGAAATGGGAAAAGCCTGTCCATCCCCGGTTTGCAGGAGAAAGAGAAGGGTATCTGCTACCTGCTGCAGCTTCACTTGTTTAGCTGTGACAGCACAGGCACGCCACCAGCTCACTAATGCTGGGGGGGGTGGGTTTGGGTACAGGGTGGCTTTCCACTGGCCTTGCTCAGCCCACGTCAGTGTTTCAGGGTGGTGGGAGCCGGGTCCTCCAACCTGGAGATGTCTTGCCCCAGCAGAGGCAGAGCAGATCTCCCTCCGTCCCCAGAGAACGGTGCGTGGCCAACCCTGTCTCAGGCAGGAAACACACCGCCCATCTCCCTGCACCCCTCTGCGGGATGATGCTCGAGTGGAGCGGATGTGCTGGAGGCAAGGATGGCGGATATTGCTCTAACACATCCAAAGAATGCTCTGCTGGTCTTGTCCAGAGTGATGGTTAAACAATCCTAAGGAGGACTTGGAAAGAGCTCCCTTTGTGGCTCTCTGACTAATGAAAAGCCCTTTATATAATCCTGCAATCAACTGCATGGGGCTGCTGGGACGGGTAATTGGGCTACGAACGGGCTCCATTTACGGGAGATTATGTAATTTACCGTTCGGTCATCATCCGCTCCCAAAACTGTGATTCTTTCTCCAAGGCTTACATTCCCAGAGATACAAGTAATGACCGAGACGTGGCTCTTTGCATCTTAGACCATGAACAGGATCTTTCCGGATGCGGTTTGTTTGGATTAAACCCAAGTCCCTGGTGCGCTAAGGTGGGGAATCTCCTGGTGGGACATTCCAGATTTTTGCTCTTGTACAGCACATGTAGATGTGAAGGTGATGGGCGCTCAAGAAATGAATAGCCAGGCAAGCTAGCTAGAGGCTTGGACTGTATCCTGGCTACTTTTTTATCAGTGGGTGTCCACTGAGGGCTTTGTACAGCAGGTAAAATAAGAAAGGAATTTTAGGTGAAAGATGTACCTCAATAAAAAAGGACATAGCATGCAGAGACCGAAAATGCTACATTGCCCATCGAAATACCGGGCTGGCAGAGAATTTCCAGAGCTGCTTGAATTAGCAAAACATTAAAGAAGAGATAAGCATTATCTTTATGAAATAAAAACAAACTTTTTGCTCTTTTAGTGTTCAGGGCCTAGAGACAAGCAATGACTGCCCACTAACAAATGCCAACGACAACTGGTGAAAACGGGGAGGAAAGCTCACTGGTGTTACTCATTGAGAAAGACTCCCTGGGGTAAGAACCGTCTTGAAATACCTCTGTTCTCTCCTGAACCAAAACCACATCATTTTAATGCTTGAGAACGTGGGCTATATTGAAAAAACCCTCACTTATACAGCAGTTTTGAAATTATAATCCAAAAATTATAAGCAAAGACACCCTACTACCAAGGGATCTCTCAGGTCACACATCTGCTCCCCAGTCTAACAGAGCAGATAGTGCTGGTGCTCACCCCTGGTATCTCCTGGTACTTTATACCACAGAGCAACCTGATGTTTGCTGCTTGTGGGTGTTGGAGCCAGGCCTTTACTCGTTAGTAAAAAAGCAGGGCATGCTGCTTCCCGCCCCTCTGTTGCCAAACACGCACCCAGCAGCGTTGAAGCGGAGCAGAGTTTTCACAACAGCCCCAGCAGTGACTCAAGCGTTGGCTTCCTGGTCCCTATCGGGGGAGATTCGCTTTGCAGCAGCAGCACAGCGCTGCTCTGCACCCCCAGGCCAGGGCCACTTCATCCCCACCGTCGCCCCTATCTGCGGGTACCAAACAACGGCAAAGGGGGCAGCGTTCCCCAGAGCTGGCGCCCACGATGTGCAAACTCGAACCGGTGTGTGAGAGACGGAGGCAGCGAGCAAAGGGAGCAGGATGAAAGGGGGTCGCAATAAGCCCAGTGGGATTTCACATGGATTTGGTAGGTGCCCAGCTTGCAGAGTGGCAACCTGCTGCTGTCAGGAGTATGTGGAATAACGAAAAAGGCTGACCATCTCCAAAGAACAGCTTAGCGTTGCACTGAGATATTAGGACTAGCTATAAGCAGGCTTGTGCGACGCTTTGCCACGAGTAATTCATCCCACTTCTCAGAAGGGGCTGTTGGTCTGAGCAATGTATCCCGTGAAAGTGGCTGTGGGACTTGCTGTGCCTGAGCGGAGCCCGACGGACACTCCCAGAGGGTCGCACCCTATTTACAAGGCTATTTCCAATAGTCTTCAAGGGGGATATTGCTGTAGTTCAGGGCTGCAAGACCAATAACCATGAAAAATATAAACAACAAGTGTAAGAAAGGCTTGCTTTCCAGGCCTGTTTCTGAGGTGACGGTTCCCTGCCTTTGGCACACGCTGTGGCAGAGACTCCTTCAGAGCGGTACGTGGTCCCGCCTGCGAAGCCCCATGCCACGTCCTGTGGCAAATAACCGAGACGCATGGCTGTAGTGAGCCCCAGAGCGCCCCTGCTGCCATGTCAATAGTCCCTGGGCAAAATAAGTTTAGGAACTGCTGGTTTAGACCGGAGAGGTTAACAGTCATTGACTTAATACTTTTTCCGCACCCTCCGAGGTTGAGCCGTTGCTGAGTAGATGCGCTCTTTTGCTTCTCCCTGGCTATGTGAAGCACAGGTCTCAGCACAAAATCCACTGGTGACTGCTAATAAAAGCCGAAGAAGCGTTTGCAGAAAGCACAAGTCCATGCAAGCGGGAACTCTGCAAGTCACTTTGTCCCCCAGGTTACTCTGCTCCTGTGTGGGAAGCTGCGCATGGAGGTGGATTATATTTTATGAGTTTCGCAGGACAGGAGAAAACCGATGAGGAATTAGGCCCTTGTAGTACTAAGCACTGCAAATATGCAAAGTAAAGGACAATATCTGTCTCCAGCTGCTTATGATCTGTTCAAAGAAAAGGTGGGATTTCAACTGGAGACTGGAAACGTGGAAACTGATTTTTTTCACAGGTGACGCACACAATGGAGTGTTGTCTTTGCTCAGACTATTTACTGATGTGAAAAACAAAATCCTGCTTGTAAAATCAGGCACGCACTGTTTGGAAAGATGTTTTTTACGTATTAAATCTAGTTAACCTCCTGAGCCAGTCTTTGCAGAGACTATTGCATCGGATGCGGGAGGACAGATTTAGTTTTAGGACAGGTCTGTGGGATTACAATGGTGTTTCTCGAGCTATGAATTATTTCAAGGAGCAACCTGGGCTGTAGCAGCCCCCCTGTCCCGGTGTCAGGGTGAGAGAGGAACACTTTTAAATGTTAATTAGTAGGGAAGAGCTGTCTTGCACACTAACCACAAAGATCTCCGGTGATGGCAGGAGGCAAAGGAGAGCAATAGAGCATTTCATTTGTAATGCATGTTTTTATTTCACCTTGGAGATCCGCTCATTGATGGATTTGGCATGCAGATAATGAAACTGCATTGCTGTAGGGTTCCTGACTGCAAGGTGCTTAAGCACAAAAGGAAGGCCCTGGGAAACCTCCTGGTAGGGGGCAGGAAGGTGGTTCTTGGATTATGGGAAGGGGCAGCAGGGAAGGGCTGTACCTGCAAGCAGGTTAGAAACAGCAGAGGCTGATGATGCACAGCCCCCAGCTGGGCGAGGGGAGGGTGAAATGGCAGAGGGAGAGGAAGCAATCCTACACAAGTAAGACAAAATGGATCAGCTGGGCGATGGGTTCAAGCTCACGTGCTCCTTTCTCTTCCTTCCTTTCTCATGTTGAGGATCTTCTAAGCAAATCCCACTCATACACCTTTGCCATCAAGCTGGGAGCACTTTCCAGTCCTCCACCTTCACTTCCCATCGCACACATCCTTTCCATTAAGCAGACAGAGGTGCCATGGCTCTACCACGTGCGGATTTGAAACACGGCCAAACTGGGGACATGGTTCTCCTCTGCCCTGCCCCGGCGTCGTACTTTGCACTGGGGAGAAGTGGGTGGGGAACGCTGCCATATCGGAGCAGTTACAGCTCTTGAGCTACACGGGGTTTTGCTGGAGCAGTGATGTGCCAAATGCTACACCAATGGCCACCTGCCCGGAGCAGACCTCCGTCCTACCGCTCTGCTTCGGTTTCCTCCAGTGGGGTCAAACTCACGCTGCCACGAGGGTCACCTCTGCTCCAGGCTGCTCCGCTGTCCCGTGAAGAACAACAGTGGGATAATGCCACCCTGAGCCAGAGGGCACATCTCAGCCATTTCTTGGGTTGCAACAAAAACCATCTCCAGGCCCTCCTAAACTGGCGTAAATTAGGAGTTACTTCACTGACATCAGAAAGGCCAAATACAGTGTCAGACAAGAATGAAGCCAAATGTTCATGCCTGAATCCTTCCCTCTAATTAAACCTAAATTTAACAAAAATAATTAAAAAATGGGCAGGGGAACCGGCCGATAACCTGTGCTGAGCTGGTGCAACCAGCGTCTGCATCTCGCCTCAGGGGTGGTTGACATCAGTGGCTGCATTTTGCTCAGTTGCAGAGTTTTTAAAGTGCTTTTTGATCCCAGGATGAAAAGTGCTGTACAAATGTAACATTCCCTTGTACAGCTGTCTGTCTGTCAATCCCCAGAGCACAGTCTGCAGCTTGCTTATTTTCTGCGGTTAAGGGGAACCGCAGTTACAGCACTCCTGCATGTTTAACACTATTTCAAAGTCCCTCTTGACTTCCCTTTTCATCCTTCTTCAGGGCTGTGTTTAGACTCCGATTTCCAATCTCCTGGACTGTGATTGTTATTAAAATGCAGCGCTGGTAATGCTCCATGCATCCCAGCCATAACAAACCACTGCAGGCGAGCACAGCACTGGGGAGAGGGGGGGACCACATAGTGTTTAGGCTTTAAAATCAGCCAGGTTTGTTTTGTTTATATAGATCTAAAGGCTATTCCCATCTACTATATACAAATATGGCAACGGGGAAAGGAGGGGGGAGAAAGGAGGGATAAGAGTATAATCTGCAGAACCAAATGTAAGGGCTATAATTAATCAGGTAATTGCAGTATTTGCGTGGAGTGTCTGTAAATATTACCTCTATTTCCAAGTATAGTACTTTGGACCACGTATCTTATCATGAAACAAACCGTCAAATAGAAAACACATCCACTTGACTAGAATATAATGAATATTAGGTCAGACAAAATGCAAACTAAATTAATTTGTAGTTGTGTACCAACTGATCTTGGTGCGATAATTTAATGAAACCCTTCAAATAAATATCCGCTGGGGGAACAATGCTGAGGAGCAAGCGGAGCGTGCGCCGAAGGAGTGCGAGGGGGTTGTGCAGTTACAGAAGGAGGTCCCAGAGAGCAAACAGGAGCGAGGGGTGATCTTGCAGAGCGCAGGGGAGGATGCAAGGGCTGAGCAGGGGACCCCGGCGATGCTTTGCAGAGAGCCTTGGACCTCAGACCTACCCCTGAAGGACCTCAGCCGGGACACCCACGGCTGGACTCAGCCCTCCGGAGCCAGTGTGACGCAGGCGGAGGCTCAGTGGGTGGCCCTCGGCTCGCGTGGGTCTCCGGCTGCCCCCCTACGCCACGTCATGCCGCTCTCCGGGAAAGCCGTTGGTCGACATGACAGTGATTTGGGGCCATTTGTGAAATGCCGTCTTGGTCTCATGAAAAACGCAGAGCAAAGCATCTGGGTTTAAATCCTTGGTCAGATGATTGGGGATTTCTAAAAACTGAAAGACTCTATTTGTGCCTTTTTCATATCCCTCTATTTCACTTTTTGTTTGGGCAAGGTCAAAACAGCCATTGAAATGGTTCATTTGTGGAGCCACGATATGTTGATCCCAATGGCAATCTGGGGGAAAGAGCCATTCTTGAAGGGGGAGCGTATCTGACCTGTGGCGCGGGAGGGATGGTGCCCATCACTCCAGCACACTCTGGATCGGATGCTATTTCCCCAGAAAAGCACAGCTGAGAAATAGGGTGCTCAGGCAAGACCCTGGCAGTGCAGCGGGGCTGGGGCCCACCTTCTTGCAGCAGCCCTAACAGCCCCTCCGTGCAGGGCACCGGCCACACAGGGCTCCTGCTGGGAACACCTCCCAGAGCCCTTGTAGTGGCTGAGGACCTCACGTCGCCCCGATCGCAGCACAGGGGCTGTGCAGATTGAAGCCTCTCAGCAGCAAGGCTGAGCGACCCATGAGAAATGCTGGTCCTGATGGTACCATCCCCTGAGCGCCCCGTTGGCAGGTGGGATGTCCCACATGGTGTGGGGTCCCAGCCCAGCAATGCAGCACACTAACCCTGCAAGAACCAGACCCCTGGGCTGGGAACCAGTCTGCCTCTGAGCTGCTAAATCTTCCAGTGCAAACCTGACTCCTGCAGTGCCACGGACAGTCCGAGAGCAGCTACAAGGCACGAGCTGCCTCCTCTCAGGGGGGTCTGTTTTCTGCACTACCCACAGGGAATGCACTTTGCCCTAAGTCCCGAAACTCCGTTTCAATTTGGATGGTGCAAAGAAAGAAATGAGCATGAGAGATGGCTAAGGAACAATTCGTGCGATTCTAGTAGTGGGTGTGTGGAAAGTTCCCCCTAAGACCTAAACACCCCTCTTATCTCCAGCCAAGCACAAGTGTTTCACAGTGGTGGGAGCTGCTGCCCCGTGGTCGCAGTGGCGAGAGGGGAATTCCTCTGACCTGAAAAGCTCTGGTGCTGTGTTCCCAGGGAAGCACAGTAGCTAACTTAGTAATGTCAACATAAGAAATGACCTTGAATTTATTGGGGGGGTCTATTAATTTGCCCATATGATGCGTGGGTCACGCCAGCACAGAATGAGCCAGAGCTGCTTGGGGGTTGCAATTGGCCACACCAATGAACCAGCATGTGTCCCACTGGGAAAGCCTGGAGGAGAGGCCATGGAGGGCCCTTGCTGCCCCTAAGATGGATCAGTTACCTCTTCTCCTCCGGGATGCAGAGGATGTTTGTGCAGGCCGATGCTGGAGGGGTTGTGCGGGGTCCTTCCGGCAGCTCCAGGGCTCGTTGCTAAAGCAGCCAACAGGTAGGAGAGCAGATGGGGGGAGACGGACTGAAGGCTGAGGAGCAAATAGGCTCGTTCCAGGAGTGGGGGGCCTTGCGGGATGGGCTGCAGCCAGAGAGAAGGCAAATGCACACATTAAGGGACAGGCGTCGCTGCAAAGCTGTGCTAAATGCACCTTCTACCACAAATGAGATAACCCAATATTAAGTCTCAAACTCATTATGATGAGAAATACCCTCCCATAACACCATGGGGTGAGATAAACATCAGCATGGGATAAAAAAAAAGATTAAGTATGTAAGGATAGAGGCAGAAGGAGCTGAGGGGCTTTCTCAGCATGGATGCACTTACCCCACGAGACGTTGGTGTTACTGTACCCACACAACCCAAGGCACCACCATCTCCTGGTGCTGCTGCACGTTTGCTGGTGGCTGTGGATACCCTCGACAGCTCCAGCCTTTACATTTACTCCATTTGGCACGCAGGCTTTGTTGGGTAAGCCTGTAGCTGCGTTCCCAAGGTGGCCCAGGGTGTGGGCCGTGGGCTCTCCCTTCCCCCAGGGGATCCAGATGCTGCCCAGCGAGGTCCTGGGGAGTTTCTCTCCCGCCAGCCGGCTCTGCTGGCTCTGGCGGAGCACTGCCATAACTTGAAGAGCAGGAGGAGGAAGGAAGCTCTCCTCCTCACCTTGCTGCTCGGCTGTGGGGGCAGGGAGGGGAGGATGCCATAGAAGGGCTCTCCAAAAAGTGCCTCGGAGGCAGAGAGAACCACCTTTGTGCAGAAACCTGCCTGTGCCAGCCCGGGCAGAGCCTCCCATGACATCAGCTCACAACCGGCTTCACAACAACATGCCAGAGAAGACCCTGCTGTACGCCATGGAGGGAACCTGCTCCCAGCCTCGGCAGAGGCATCTGCAAACCAGAGACAGCCTGGCCCTGCTGACGCTTGGAGCGACTCCTTGCTCTGTCCCCAGAGCCTCTGGGACTTTGCTTGCCACCTAAATCCCTGCCAAGGGCAAAGAAGATGCTCCTGCGTCTACAGAGGTGGCTTCATCTCAAGCAGTACTGGCCTAACATGGACTCAAAGCACCCTGGACTGCACTTTTGATAATTGGGCATTTTATATAGGTTTAACCACTCCCTCACCCCCCCCAGTGAAACTGACCCTTTTACTCACACCTGATTTACACAGATGGAACCAAGGCCAGGCCTGGCCCCACCTCGGAAGCAGGATAGTAGCACGTCTGTTGTGCTGGTGTCCATCTGGGGGAGCCCCAAAGAGCCTCAGGAGCATCGCCAGGGGCCCACAGCTGTGATGGTCCTTGGGCTCACTCAGGCAGGAGCAATCCCAGGAAAGCTGTTTTCATGCCAGTGCTTCTCCAAGTCCTCCCAGCCTTGCATTTAAGCCGGTCATCAAGTTGACTATAAAATGGCATCCAATTAACCTGGCTGTGAGCACCTGTTTGTAAACGTGACCGCTCTGACTCTGCTGCGGGGCTCTTTCCAAAAGGCACCCGGGAGAACCCAGGCTCCCGCCCCACGATCCTTGTCAGGCAGGAGGCTGTGCTGGGAGCGGACAGCCCGCACGGCCGGCTGCCTGCCAGGGAATGAGCCCTGCCTGGCTGCGGGCAAGGACCTACAAGCCCACAGGAGCCCGGGACAGGTGTTTTTGCTGCTCTCGCTTGTGGAGGCATTGCAAAGTGTGGGAGGGTGCTGGAGACTCTGTAATTATAGCCTGTGAATTTAAATCCCACAGTTTGCAGGAGTTCTGGGATATTTCATGCAGCGTAAGCTCAGCAACACCTTGGTGACAACATGAAGACTCGTAAGTTTTTGCCTGGCTCTAGCAAGGTGCAAGCCTTCGCTCATTAACCCTCGCACGACAAGTGACTCCTCTTTGCCTCCTGTAAACGATGGGGAAAAGGACAGAAAAGGAAGAGGAAAAAGGTGAAGGAAAACAGAGATGCCTTTAGTAACTGCAGAGCTCAGGGGAGGCCTTGGCTGCTCTCGGTTGCCTGCTCGGGTTTGTTTCTGCCTCTGAGCATAGAGCAGTAAATAAGGTGAGAGGTTCACGTTTTCACTTTGAATTTTCTTCACCTGAATTAATCCCTGCTGGGTATGCAGAGACACAGTTTCTATCACTCTGCATTAAGAACCCCTCATTCTCATCTCCTTTTTTTTCAGAGCATTCCTTTTAGTTTAGAGAGGCTCATATGGGGCTCCCAAATTCAGGGGCGACATCTGGAAACGGGATCCTTCACCCTCTGCGTCTCGATTTGCCTCCCGCAGGGGAGAGCAGCAGGGTCCACGGGTTGCCTGCTCATATGTGTAAAGCGCTCGGAGAGGTTAATGATTTTTAAGCAATGAGTATTAGTTATGCACATTGTTTCAGCATTGCCTATTATCTTAGCATATTTATTTAATAAATATATCTGTATCCTCTACTTCAGAGGCAACACTGCCCCATTTGTCACCTGCAGCCTCAGCAATGGTTTCGTTCGCCCTCCTGCCGTGGTGCATCACCTGTTCTCCTTATTTATGCAGACTTTCCCCCTGACAAACACGCATGCCTTCACCCCCCAGGTTTGTCCATGCAAATTGGGGATGAAGTGTGTGGAGTGCAGCCACCCTGGGTCCGTTTCCCGCATCTCCTTGGCACCCCCGGGCCAGGCAACCAGGAGCTCCGGGGCTAAGGCTCTATCTCAGTGATGCTAATCACTGCCAATGTTTCTGCACTTTTTAGAATGTCTTTAGATTTGAAGAAAAATATAAAAGCCATTTCCATCTGTTGCTTTGTGCAGCCTAAGGGAAGGAGGTTGCTGGCCACTTCTCTTGGAGGCCAGCTTGCCCTGCGGCTATTGCCAAGCTCCCCAGCAGTCTCTGGTGGTCTCTCGGCTTAGCTCCTGTGCAGCCTTCCCCCAGGAGCTATGGGAGCTTTGCTGGAGTTAATTCCCACAAATCTGTGACAACTGTACTGAAATATATCTTTAGCTACCTGAGTTTTCCTTGATGAACCTGTAATACGCCCAGGCTAAGGCTGCCCTGACTTTGAATGTCCATCATTCACCCTCTTACCATAACTCATGGAGCCAACAGGCTGTTTCCTCCGGAATAATAAATATACCTTGAAAAGGAGGTTAAAACAGGGCCAGAGAGCGCTGGGAGCACCAGGGCAGGCAGTGACATGTTTGTAGTGCTCCTTCTCTCTCTGTATCAGCAAGTTTCCTGCTCAAGTGCTGCCCCAGGCCTCGGATGGGGATGTGGGGACAGACGGGCTTGGCCCCTCCTCGGTGAGGGGGACACGAGGTGACAGCAGGGCAGGAGCCGCGGTGAGATCTTCCCTGACCTGGTAAGGAAACCAAAAGATGGGTTGCAGCTAAGCTACATCATTGCACAAAGCTTTGCCTTAAGCATTTTGCTCTCCCTGTCCTGAACGGGTCGGGGTGACCAGCAGATGCAAAGTCTAACTGAGGAGGGAATCTTCCCCATTCCCAAAATTGCTTCTAATTTGTGGTTCTACATTCCTAAGTACTATTGGAAAATGTTTGTGAATAAGATACCTAGGTGACAGATGACAATTCACATGTACTGGAGCATGAGCTTTTCACACAGTGATGGGTTTTCTAAAACTTGGAGAAATTTAGTGTCTTCACAACTCTGCTCCTCTGCCAAAAGTGATTGCGATGCTCAAAAATGACTGTGGGGAGAGAGGGGTGCTGGTAGACAAACAGACAAACTTTCCGTGCGTGACCACAGAAAGAAGTAACAGCAGGTGAAAATACCGGGTGAGCAATGGTGAATTCTGCCTTTGTGAGTGCACATCCTTCTGTGCCGCTCTTTAATATACCAAAGAGACGCCAAAAAGATACGCATATCTGAGCTTGAAATTCCCCACGATCCAGGTGTGAGCACTTCAGACTGGTTAGGCTTAAGAAATAGCAGGAAAGTTGGGAGCTGTTGGGAGGTTTTTTAGTGTAGCATGATTGTACCCAGAACTTCGGCAAGGTCATGTCGTAGATAAATAGATATTTTTCCATGTCAAGGCTGGCTTTGGCTTTCATTGCATTTGTGAGAGCAGAACGGCGGGGGTCTGAGCCTCCTGTCCGGGTGTAACTCCATTGACACGAGTTGTGAGACTTGCACAAGTGAGAGCAGAGTTTGACCTCTGGCTTTGAAGTATCCTTGTCCCAACAGATTTATCACTGGGGCCACACGAAGGCCTTGAAAGAAAGGAAGCGGTTCTGTCCTGCAGCCCTTTCTTCCCCCAAGTTTGTTTGCAGTTGTTCTTTTATTATTATTTTAGCTCCAGTGATTACACATGTGGGGCCCTTCATGCTCTGAGGTCTTTTAGCTTTGTCGGAATCTCAGGGCTGTTAACGAAAAGGTTATTTAAAAATAAAAATCGCTTGTTAAGTGGGTTTAGCTCGTTGTGGATCTGGTATCAGATTTTACTTGGCGGGTCGTAGTTAGTCATTGCATAAGGACCCGTGAGTGGGAGGCAAAGGGTTAAGAGCAAATGCTGGAGAAAGGAAAGATACGTATCATTAAATAAAAATGTGACCACCCATGATTACAAGTGTTGTAGTCCTCCTTTTAACAAGCACACACCGTACTTTCATTAACCCGGGCCTGCCTGAATAGCAGCCTGTCTGGCCGAGCGGGGCAGTGATTTTGTAAAAGCTGTCCCTAATGACAAAGACAGGCCACCTACCCTGAACTTTTCTCTATGACTTTATTCTTCAGCAGTGCTCAAGTGTAAATAAACTTGTTTACTCCCATCAGGATGGTAATGATAATGAAGCCTTATTTGTTTCACCACAATGACAAAGTAATTTGTGCGTAGCCCAAGCGGAGAAAGCGGGGGGCGAGAGTGCAGCTCTGCTTTATGGTTTCTCCATAGGCAAAGTTGCTGCAGTCAGTGTTTTCCATTGCTCTTCATTGTGTGCGACAGGTCAGTGAGGGAGAACTTCGCATCCCGAAGCTCCCTCGTAGAGCACGGGCTGGAAAGGGAACGGCAAAGAAAAGCGAGTAATAATAAGCTGGGGGTGAAGTGAGGAGTCAGACAAGCCTATCTGGGAGGGAGAGAGTGACTCAGTGAAAGGGGAGTTATCTGGTCAGACTTGTGAGTCACTATAGAAAATGTACAGAGCAGCACAGCCTGATGTTTGGTTAGGTTTTTTCCATTCACTGGTATCTCTGAAGCATTAATGAATCACAGGCACGGCAGCGAGAGGATGTACGGAAGGGCGAAGGGGAGCCTGAGGCAGGAGGAGCAGAGGGTGCAGCCCGCAGAGGAGAGGGCCAAAAGCTGCAAGGGCTGGAAGGGGACGGAGCATCTCCAGGGAAGAGGAGGATGAAGTGAGGGCATACATGTGGGTGGCTCAAGGCTCAAGCTGACCTAAAGCTGACAGAAAGGGCCCATCCTGGCTGCACTCATCCTGCTTCTGTCCCGTTGCCTCGCCCTTGCTCGGGATTTGGGCAGTCTTGCAGGTGAGGACCTGACCGAGATGGAAATCGATCCCTTCATTTTTTGGTGTGGTTACTTTTCAGTTGATCATGCCGAACTGGAGAAAGCATGTATGGAAAAAGATTTGTTTTAAATATTGAAACAAACAGTTTAAAACTGGCTTTTGTAATTGTTGCTGGAACTAAGAGCAGAGGTGGGGCAATGTGGTCCCAGTTCTCCATACCCATAACAAGGCAGGCAGTGCAGATTCATCTTTTGTTTATTACTTGTAACTTCCTGAAAAAACATGATTAATTAAAAAGAAAAGAAAAACAGAATTAAAAAAAACACCACCACCCTAAAAAAAAAAAAAACAGAATTGAAGAAGGGAAGGAAAAAGCCAGCCCAGACAGAATACCTATTGGCAGGCTCCTCAGGAAAGCTAGTCAGAAGCTGCAGACTCCTCCTCCAGATTTGGAGAGGCCAATGTGTCTAGAAGATGGAGAAGTTTTTGCAGGGGACCTGCCCTGAGGGCTCTGCCCCACAGGGGACCAGACAGAGGAGTGAGGGATGGGGAAACTGGAGCCCAATCCATAGATGCAGAAGTACACAGTGCTGTGCAATGACTCCCAAGTGGAAATGGGTTTATCAGGAGTTTAGGTGGGGCTGGAGAGCAGCAGATATCTGAAAGGTGCTGAGACACTTGGTGGGGAACAGAAATGTAAAATCCCTTAGGCCATAGCATGTTACATTCCTGAAGTGCAGACAAATATGCAGCATTACCCCGCCACAGCACCAGAGAGCAATCTGCTCCAAGCTATACCAGAGAGCTCTGCATTCACACCACTGAAGTCAGGAGCAGAAACTGGCCTCCTAATTGCAACTGGATTAAGTGGATATACACTCCTGAAGTGGCTGGATATTTTAATAGCACTGAATAGCGTCTTCCAGCAGAGCTTTTTGGGGATGACCCTCGCAGTGGATCCCCAGTTCCCCCTGCTGTGCAGAGTGGGGTGAGCTCTCTCCTGGTCTGTCCTGCTGGCTGCTGTGTCTAGATACGCACCAGAGCGCATAAACCGTGCGGTGCTGTTTCTTCTTATGAATTCCCTCCATTTTGCCCGTGTAAATCAGGCTATTGAGCTTTCCGGAATGTACTCCCAGTCTGACTTCAGTCGCAGAAGTTTCGCTCAGACTTCCCGTCGGTGTTGAGGTGACTTTCTGCAGCGCGGACGTGCTGGCAGAAGAGCTCTCCAGGAGGCCATCATTACAAGAAGACCTCGCTCCCTTATTCTGGCTTCAATCAAGAGCAGCAAATGCTCACAGCTGTGACTCCAGGGCAAAACAGAAACAGTTAATCTGAGGTAATAACACTTTGCTCCTCTGTAGCACCTTCTTCAAGGACCTGAAAGTGCTTTTCAAACATTAATGCATTAAAGCTTTGCAGCCCTCCTGATGGAAGTGAAAAGGAAGGCAAAACACAGCACAGCAATGCTACACAAGCTCAAAAACTCTCCAAATTGTTTCCATGGGGACTGAAGCGCAGCCCTCTCCGCTAACAGCAGCGGGGATCAGCCCACCCCTCTGAAATGCCAAGGGAGCGGGAGCACAGCGCTTTGCCTAGGGGGAGATGGAAACCAGGGAGGGCACCAGGAAGTCTGGCTGGGAAAAGACCTTTCCGCTGAGGAATGTGTTTGCACAACTCTCACTTTCTGGTCAAAGATGTCTAAAAACCAAATCACTGAATCCTCCTGAGCAAGCGCCTGATCCGACTCCTCTGAGAAATGACGGTTCGCATGAAGCTTCTTAATTTGTAAGAACAAGAAAGTCCAGGCGAGGCTGAGGAGCTGTGCGTGCAGCTTAGCTTTAAAGCCTTCCTTGTGCTGCACAACACACGGCTCTGCTCTAGCACCAAGCCACCCGGCATCCCTAATGACCTTGTTTTCTCAACTCATCTGAGACAGCACAACGCAACGCCCTTCCCCGTACCACCTCCGCACTCGCTCAGAAATAACAGCAGTGTCACCTGTGAAA
Source organism: Chroicocephalus ridibundus (assembly GCF_963924245.1). NCBI lineage: Eukaryota > Metazoa > Chordata > Aves > Charadriiformes > Laridae > Chroicocephalus > Chroicocephalus ridibundus. The sequence goes on from NC_086292.1 coordinate 45,889,775, forward strand.
CCTCTGGCACCACCTCACACGCTTCTTCGAGGACTTTCTCCCCACGCCTGTCTCGTTTTGACGTTGTCTAGCGAGGAAAACCTGACAGGAACCCTAACACAGGGAAATACAGGAACCACATTCCCTGCCCAAGTCACTTTTGCTGCGTGACTAAGGATGCAGATGCCCTCAGGCTGTGGGAGCACCTGCATGGACACCCAAAAATCACAGTGCCTCTTCCCTTTTCAGCGGTCTGTCCAGAGCCAACTGCTCTGCGTGCTCTCACGTCCGCTGCGAGCAGGGTTGAGTTTCTGGGTTTCCAGTTCCGCACCCTTCGACCGCAACACTGCAGCCTTCACCTGCAAAGCTGAGGCCGGTCCCCGGGGAAGACATATGTTGAGAGCCCTGGTGTTATAAAAGATCCTGGAGCAGAAAAGATCCCAGTTGTAATTTTGGTTCTCAATGTAACTGTGCCCCAGTGTTGCTTCAGAGGTGCTGACGAAGGTGAGGTAAGGGCCAGGGGACTTTTCTCTCTTCCAGGGCAAAACCTGAAATTTGGACTGGGACTCTGAAACCTGCAAAGACAAAATAATTGCATGTATTAATTCCTCTGAACGACCAGAATTCATCACTCTGATGTGGCTGTTAGTTCCTGATTCAGATTTGTTTCATCCAGTGAATTGGAATAATAATTAAAATGCTAGACCCAGCCCGCTTTCCAGTACCAGACCAGAGCTAAATCTGGTGAGCACCAGTGAGTAAATGAAAAGGCCAGATAGATTATTATAAATGAGTGTAACACACATAATAAGCACTGAGCTCAACAAAAATAGCACAGTACAATTTAATGGTGGGGGTCTACTATCAATTATTGAGTTACTTGTATTTTGCAATTGATTGCCACAATAACCGTCTTGCAGATGTTCCTGTTGTTAACTCTCAAGGCCTTGAGCGGCACAAATGGCTCAGATTATCTTTTATAAAAATGACTAATTTCAAGGCTTTTTAAGCTTGTGATTAAATATTGCCCTAAATGAGGACCCAAGGTTAACGGTCAGTGTTGCTGGAATAACAAATTAAACTCACCTCCACTAGCTGACTGTCAAAATAGGTAAGGGCATGGGAGGAGGAACGTTAAGATTTGCCCCGCAAATCTAGTTGCTTCAACTTTATACAAGTCTGAGATAAAACTGGGGTAGATCTGAGATGGTCTGTCCCATCACTGCTTTTTAGAAAGCTGACAATAATTGCATGGCTTGGAAAATGCATTTCCTTTGTGCATGAGGAAACTTAAAACATGTCTTTAATGTGAAAACAGCCAGAACAACACAAAGGGCTCAACAGGGTGCAGAGAACTTGGGGGAGAAGTTGTTGCATCAATGTGTGGGTTGAAAACATCCATTTTGAAGGTTTAACCCAAGCTACCAAGGGTAAGAGGAGACGGGAGACCAGCCTGGCCCCTGCGAGCTGCCCTTGTCGGGCTCTCCTCGCCCTGTGCCCCCGCTCCCGGTGAGGTAGGACCACCAACGTGGGAGGTACCACCCTCTCCCAAGAACATTAAGGCTTTTAATCTTAAATAACAATCACAGCTGATGCTAAGCCATGGCCAAAAGATTGTGGGGACACAGGAAAGCAAGATGATAAGGCTAATATCAGAGGAGATGTATCTGTGTGAGCAGATCTACCACTTCTCCCCACGTTCGCCTGCACAGACGCCCGGCTGACAGACGAGGAGAAGAGGAATGCTGTTGCTGAGGCTTCTCCGAATATTTCGGGCCTGATTAAATTCTGAGTGCAAACGCTCCCAGCAGTTTCCTTGCAAACAACCTGCTGTTAAAAAATGTGATCAACAGCCTCTCAGGTGTGTTTTCCAGAATCTAAAATAGCCCAGCTGCAGTGCTGCCCTTCACGGAGCCCCAAACAGGGGCAGCCAAAACACGGGTGGGAGGGCAGGAGGAGGTTAGAGGCCAAAAAAGTGTAAAAAGCTAAAAAGGGGTCAGAGGATGAATGAAAAAAGGCTGAAAATGGGGTGCCAAGCTGAAAACAGGATTGTAGGCAGAAAAAAAAAAAAAAGGTAGCAGACTGAAAACAGGATTGCAGGCCCAGAAGGGGAGGGAGGCCAAAGGGGATGAGGAGGAAGGAGAACATGGCGTCAATCAGGACCCAGCAATAACCGCGTGGCTGCTCAGCCCCAGTCACAGCAAGCAAAAACAGAGAGGGGCTCGGCGGGAGAGGTACTTCTGATGGCATTTATGGGCCTCTCAGCAATCGGGAGGAAAAATCTCCTGGTAAAAAGCTAAACGAAACCCTCTAGCAACACCCTGCGATAACCACATGAAAGCCTAATTCCTGTCTGGTGGCCTTTCGTCAGGGACCCGCCAGCGGAGTGTGGAATGTCGCACGCTGCAGCGAAGCAGCCCAGGTTGCGCCCTCGCTCCTCCCTAGGCTGCTCCTGGAGAAAACAGGGTATTTAAGCAGACATAACGAAGCCGTTTATATCCTAAAGTGTTCTTTCGTGCTTGGGAACTGAGACTGTAGCGTCAGCATCAAAGATAACGTCATAATAGCCTTTTAGTGGAAATAACCCTTATTTACAAGAAAGTTCTATCGCTAAGCTGAGATGTAAAATAAAAGCAGTAGATATTACTCATAATGCACTAGAAAACTTGATTCCTTTTATTTGAAGGCCTTTTTTTAAACTTCCAAAAGCAGCAATCTCAGGTTAGAAATCATGGAAAAAATCTTGGACCCATTGAAGTCGGCACGAGCAATTTCCTTACCTGTGTTATGAAGAACATTTTAGCTTGTGAAAGCACAGCAGATTTTTTTGATCTAATTTCTTTTTTATCATTTATTCTATTTGATTACTTTCGGTATGTTTCAGTTGGACACTGCAAGCGGGTTGGTGTCTTTTCTGCTCCTAGTTAATTTAACTGTACCATTCCTATGCCCAAGAACAGTGAAGACAACTACGTGTTCTTTCCATTTCTTTAAAAAAACAAACAAACAAACAAACAAACAGCCTCCAAAACAAAACCCCAAAACAAATGACCCTCATCCCTGGCCCCAAACTGTGATATTAATTCTCTATGTCCTCTCGTTGCTTTTCTAAAGTGACCAAAACTGGGGGGTTAAATTATCTCATGTTGTTCCTTCAGGCAGGGAAATGCTGACATTCAGAAGGAAACCACTCTCTATTTCAAGTAAGTCACAAACTATATCTTGGCTATTTGGTTAACCAGGGCATATCACTTACTTACACTCCTGGGTATTGATGGGTAACAGAGAATTAAATATTACAGAATTAAAACAGAATAACATAAGCTATGATGCCCCTTCTTCTCAGACACACTTCTGCACACTTTTCCTCCAGACTATCAAAAAACTGGTAAAAAATAAAATCACAAGTCCAATGATGGATCATATTTTGATTCTTCCAAGACATTTCCACAGAGCAATTCTACAAGGTCTACAATGCAGCCCAGCACAGCCCTACACACACGTAATGTGTAACTCCTTGGTTAGTGCACAGCAAAGCTAATCTCTACCTGCCATCCTCTTACCATCAGGGTAAGAGTTGTGCCTGCCAAGATGGAAATACAGATTTCAGGGAGTTGTGATTGTCCTCCATGACACAGATCTGATAGTGATGTTCTTTATTGTCTGTCCAGGACTGTCACGCGACATATTTAGAGCAGCTGTGATGTCCTGAAAGGGGCTGGGGACATGAAGACCATGTCACGATCACTTAATCTGCCTCACAGAAAGCTTTTACATCTTAATTAATTAATATTTGAAAAGAGTTTTTAGCTTTTTGGGCAGCATGCCCCACAGAAACCGTCTTAAAACAGTCATGAATCATCTACCCAAGCAGCCTACAGCTCTCAAAGAGCTTCAAAAGTTTGTGGGAATGTTATGCACTTGCTGAAATACTCTTTTTTCCCCTCTAAAGCTTCATAGCTCCATCCTAGGCTGTCAGAGAAAAGGAGTATAAATACTGTGTATGGAGTTAGTTATTGCAACACCACCACCCTTTTAGCCTGGTGGTATTACCCATTTTTGTTCCTTCCCTCTTCCTTTACATTCAAGTACAAGAGCAGAGGAATTGTATTAGAAAAAATGAGATTCTGTTTTAATTTAGTTAGCACAGGAACGAACCCAGAAGATGTGCAATGCTATCAGTTGTACAGTAGATACGTCACATAGTAGATATCTCACGTGTCCAACCATATGTGCTGTATAATATACCTTTTTGAAGCATCTAAGTAATATATTCTTATGATTTTTGCATTACGCTGCAGCCAGATCCTCATGTTAAGAAAACAAGGAACTACTGAAAGGCGTGTGGTTTGGTTGGAGAGTGTTCGCAACTTCAAACAAGTGAGCAAAAGTTATGTAAAGACCCAGGCATAAAGTTCTTCTGAGTAAACCACACCATCTAGAGGTGGACACCACTTCTGCAAGTGCTCTTCAAAAAAACTGCAGAGGGCGGTTAAACCGCTCGCAGAAAAGAAGAAAACCCACCCCGATAGAGGAAACAAAAATACTTTAATCAGAACATGAGCCGCCTTTGAAAAAAATATTTTTGAGGATGTTTCTAGAAAAGGCACTTCTGTACCAAGTCAAATAAGGCTCCTGCTTTCAAAGGCCTTTTGGAAAGAAAACCAGGTTACTGCTCATCCTTCTAACTCCCAAAGGTCAAAAGAAGGACAGTGCTTACTCCTGGGGGCAGTGGAATGTATGGACAGCAAAATTCCTCTGCAGATGGACTCTTACTTTCAGGTTGTATATCTGCAAAGGATTATCCAAAGGGGTGCAAATACAGCAGGAGGGCATATAGGAAATCGATCTTCCTAGGTACCTCTTGCAGAAGAAAGCCATAAACTGTGACACTCCCACTGAAGTCAGCGAGGACAGTGGAGACACTGCGGGGACTGTGGGAGCGTCAAAGCATCCCCCTGGTCTGGAAGCCAGTCCCAGCCCCCGGAGAAACGTCCCCTCCCCTGGTGACGTTGTAGCTGGGTTTTGAGGGTTTCCAAGCTTTGTGGAGCCCAGCAAAGGGGATGCAGAGAGCTGAAGTCCAGCTTTCCCCAGTATTGGGGAAGTATCTGATATTCATGAAAATAGTAAATGGTTGGTGTTTGCTTTGTTGTCTCTATTATAAATGCAGGGTAGCCATGAAAGCCAAAAGGTGAAGGTGGGAAATACTGCACTTCACACCCCTTTCCCACCCACCATGGGGGAATATTCCTACACTGAGCTAATTGCAGGAACCGTCTGTAAACAAACGTGTGTTTTGAAACTCCCATATAAATAGGCATCACAACATCTTGCACCATTTTAATAAACTATGTTTTCTTTGTGTCAATCTATCTCAAGGATGTTGGAATCAGAGCATTTCCCCGGTGACAGCTTCATCCTTTAAACTCCGCAGATGAGAGAGCATGCAGAACAATCTGTGCTGGAGCAGGATTAAGAGTTACCAGGGTGACACTTTGTAGTTTGGAGGATGCTGACAACGAGCCTCTCAAAAGCACAAGACCTTCACTGGTGCTGAAGAGACCACAGAGACCCAATTTGCCTCTGCTATCGCTGAAGTGGCAATGAAGACTGTAAATTCCCCCTGCCCTCCCCTTCCCCAGATCTTTGCTACTATTGCCTGTGTGTTACAGATGACTTCCCAGGGGCATGACGTGGCCCCTGGCACCAGGGATTTACCTTGGGAAGAGGGATGCTCTGAGCCATCGCTTGTCTCAGCTGCGCCAAAGGTCTGCTGCTTCACTTTCTGTCAGGATCTCCTGCTGCCATCTGCGATGACAGAGACAGCACAAAGTTGTGGCTCCACCACGCCTCTTTCCGCAAAGAAAAAGAAACAACGGTGTCAGTGAAAGCCTCGGTGTGTTTTCCATTTGCTCATCACCGGTAGAGCACATCAGGTTTCTTTCCCTCTTTCTGCAGGTGCAAATTAATTCATTAAAGTCTTCAGGGAGAAGGACTCCAACGACTCATTTGCATTTCAGGTCTCCACACACCTGCATTGGTCGGGGGATTCTCAATGGGCTACTGACTGTTGGAACCCAATTAACAAAACTTCAAGATCTGCTTCAGAAATGGCTTGCCCAAACTTTGCCTATTTCAGGCATTCCCTGTCCCAGACCACAAATCCCTTGTCCAATTGTAGGTCCAGACACAGGAATTACCTACAGGCTGTTCAGCAGATATCAGCACATACCGCTTTGATGGAGAAGTAGATCCCCCAGCCTGGAAAGCTACCCAACATCTAGAGAGAGGTTATGGCGTTTTTTCAAGAGAGATAAAAGCAGAGGTTCGGTATCTACTGTGTTTTCAACAATGAAATAATAAAAATTTATGAATATAGTTGCAGCAAAAAAATTGGTCAAATTGTCAGCAAGAAAAGACAACCAACTGCTGGCTTGACATCTGGCAGGACATCCACAGTGGACCCCAGAAAGCTCATTTAAAGCAGCTGCCCCACTCCTGCCAACGCTGCAGCGTGGCTCTGCGCAGTACGCCAGTTGTCAGTGCACTCTTTACTTGGGGTTTTTAGGATAACAGTGACATCAGAGGGAGAAAAAGCCTCGTAAACCACAGGAACTCACCTCTTCCCAGAAGCATACTGGTTTCCCTCATAAAAGAACAGCAGGTGTTAGAGTGTCAGCGAGGGACTTGATTTTGACCACAAAGCAAAGAAAAGGCAAGTGTCTTTAGTAAATCTCAGCTTCTCAGTGACCTCTGACGGAGCAAATCTGCCAAGGCTAAATTGGCTGACTTTTAGGCCCAAGCCAATGATTTATCTGTGTTGGTTGGGCTCAAATCCTGGAGGCTTTATTGAGATTAGAAGGAAACTTACTCGGCGGAGAGCAAAGCAGCAGCCAAAATTTGGCCTGTCTGCCAGCAGGGAGGCACTGAGGTTGAAGGCTTTGGGAAAGGGGGGGACAGAGAGAGAAGGCGGTGCAGTGCCCAGAGCAGGTTGGTGTGGTCCACCTGTGCCCTGATCCCAGCTTTGCGGGGCTTGTGCCAAATTCCAGTCCTTTCCCTGCATGACCTTTGGTGGGAAGTGGTCCTGAGGAGTAAATGCGGGAGCTGTGCTGCCTTGCGTGAAGCAGGAAATCTCTGCAAAACTTCCAGTGCTGCAGCACTGGGTGAAATTTAAATGTGTGTGTGTGTGTGTCTGAGAGAGAGAGGGAGAGAAAGAATGCCTGGGGAGATGAAAAAGGTTGAAATGAGTCACTCCTCGTCTTTTTGTCTAATTTGGTAGATAATACAGGGTGTGATGCTTCGCTGCCTCCTTGCTGAGCAGCTCGTGCAGAGCCAGTTCCAGTGCCGTCAATGAAAGGATGTCTCTGGATCCAGCCCATATATGGTGCAAAATAAGGCAGAGGAGAATCGGGCGCGGGGATGCGCTGGCTGCGGGTGCGTCTGCCGTGCAGTCAGCCCGGGGGGTGGGACGCTTTTCTGTTGTGCAAAGATTTTATGAGTTGTGACACAAGCTCAAAATAGGAGGCATTTCCATAGCTTCCTCAACTTAAAAGTGGCATTCTAAAATGGCATTTGACACTTTATCTTAACTTAAGCCCAGCCACGGTACAGTAACAGCAGCCGATGGATCACAAACTGAATAAATACCTCCTGGGGAACTGAGTTCCCATGGCACAGTGATGGAAAAGCAGGCCGAGCCTTAGCCGGTACAGCCCCCACCAGGGGAGGGGAGGACAGGGATGTCACGGAAGGGGTTTGGTGAGAGCGGTGATGGGGAGTCCCAGAACTGGGCTTTGCTCCTGAACGGGGCTTTGCTCCCTGAACGGTGTTTACCTCCCTGAGCTGGCCCTTGCTCCCTGAGCCAGGCTTTGCTCCATGAGCCGCACTTCATTCCCTGAGCGGTGTTTTCCTTCCTGAGCCAGGTTTTGCCCCCAGAGCCGGGCTTTGCTCCCTGAGCGGTGTTTTCACCCCTGAGCCGGGTTTTCCCCCCAAGAGCCGGGTTTTCTCCCCCAGAGCCGGGCTTTGCTCCCTGAGCGGTGTTTTCCTCCCCGAGCCGGGCTTTGCTCCTGAGCGGGGCTTCGCTCCCTCAGCGGGGCCTCGTCCCCCCCGCGCCATCCCTCGGCTCCCCCCCGGGAGCACCTCGGCAGAAGGCGCCGAGAGCCCGGCAGGGGGCGCCGCAGAGCAGCGGCGCTGGGGCGGGGGCGGGGCCTGCGGGGCGGGGCCTGGCGGGGCGGGGCCTGGCGGGGCAGGGCGGGGCCTGGCGGGAGCGGCGCGCAGAGCCCCGCGGCCGGGCGGCAGCTGCGTAGCGCCCGCAGCTCTGGGGTCCGTGGCGGTTCCGACCCCGATTTCCGGCAAGATGTGGCGGCGCTGGGAAGCGGGATGGGACGAGAAGAGGGAGCTGCAGGAGCTCAACTCCCGGCTGCGGGTCTTCGTGTCCCGCGTGCGGGAGCTGGAGGAGGAGAACCGCTTTCTGGCGCGGGAGCTGGCGGAGCTGCGGGAGCAGGAGCTGATCGGGCTCCGTGTGCCCGAGCAGGAGCTGGCCTGGCTGCGGATGCAGCTGGAGGAGCTGAGTCAGGCGAAGCTGGAAGCGGAGCTGGAGCGGGACGGGCTGCGACGGGAGCTGGAGCAGCTGCAGCTGCTGGGCGCCGAGGTGCTGGCGATGCGGCGGCGGCTGGAGCCCGAGCTGGCCGGGCAGCGGCAGCTGCTGGAGCGGCTGCGGGGGGAGTGCGTCGCCCTGGAGGAGCTGCTGCTGCAGCTGCGGGCCGAGCACGGGCACCTGGCGGAGCGGCAGCGGCGGGAGGCGGTGGAGATACGGGAGCTGCGGATGGACCTGGCTGCCTTGCCGCCCCCCTTGGCCGGGCTGAGCCTGGAGGAGCTGGAGGAGACCTACGAGATGCTGCTCAGCCAAAGCTGCCGGGAGACCCTGCTGCGCTACCAGGAGCAGCTCCAGATGCTGCAGGAGCAGGAAGCGCAGCGGAGCCGGGAGGACCTGGAGCTCCTGCGGGAGGAGAGCCGGCAGTGCCGCCAGCACCTGGAGGACCTGCACCGCCAGGGCCGGGAGCTCTGCGGGCTCCGGGAGCGGCTGGAGCAGGAGCTGCTCGCCATGCAGGACCGCCACGGCGCCGAGGTGGAGGAGTACCAGGTGGGTGGCAGTGCCCCGCCGCGGCTGGTCGGTCCCTGGCCGGTGTCCCCCTGATCCCGGGCCTCTCCTGGCCCTCTTCGCCGGGACTCTAGCCGTGCCGGTGCTTGCTTTGGTGCTCCTCTTAATCTCCTTCTGCCTTCCCACTCGCTTTTCCCCCTTAGTTCTGGCGCATCGTGAGATGTGAGCCCGATTTCCCTTGACCCTGGCACTCCGCTCCCATAGACCAGCTTCCATCCCTCTTGCTCCCTCTGCTGCGGGGAGGGGTTCCCTCTGAAGGCTCCCTCTGACTCTGCATGGGCCGGGGGCTTCCTCGCTCCGCTTTGCCTCCGTGCAGTACGGTTTCCTCAGGCTGGAAGAGGAGGTGACCCAGCAAGAGCTTGTTGCTGCTGAGCCCTTCTCTGGGGGGAGCAGGGAGTCCTGCTGAGACCCACTGCTCTGTTTGGGGAGAGCTGTGTGTGAGGGGTGGGGATCAGAAGGGAGACGGTGACCCTGAGGACATCTTCCTGGTGACAGGTGCTCCCTTCCCAACCTGCCCTCGGCAAGTACCCAAGAGCATGGAGCTGGCACATGGGCTTGCCAGGGCTCCTGCTCGGGTTGGCATGGGCACATGGGACATGGAGCAATCCCTGGGCACAGGTGAACGAGTCCGCATGTGGTGGGACACAAAGCTTCCCTTCTAGCCTGAAACTTGAGGCTGACCTGTTGTCATCAGAGAAACAATCTGAATTTTCTTGGTGCTTCACACAGTCCTGTGCGCCCTGAGCCTAGAGAAAAGCTTGTCGGCCCCAGTGTCGTTAAGGACAGTAGTAGTTGTTTAAAGGCAGGAAGACTCGTTATTGTGCTACAGGCAGTGAGCAGAGTGGGAATTTTTTGAAATAAAACTTTAACGATGCAGGTGACTGGTATCTGTTCAAGGTGGATGTTTGGTGGTGTTAAACAGAGGGTTATAGCACCTGTAGCTGAGAATTTGCTTGCTGTCAGAATAACATTTGGTATAACAAAATATAATTGCCCTGTGCATGTGAAGAGATCAGCAAATGCTGGAACAGCAAAATATCAGTTCATCAAATTTGGAGTGGAGAGCATGTATTAGATCATCCAGACCATCAATCGATTTCCTGAGGGCAATGTTTCTTTTGTTCATTGTCAGACCTCTTATTAACACTCTGCTGGAGCTCCGTGTTTGTCTGAACCCCCCGTGCTGATGATCACATTGTGTCCAACAGCCCTGGTAGATTACGGAGATGCTGGTGGTTGGGAAAGGATGGGAACCTGTTGCTGTGTGTCTGGTTTTTGTACAGTGCTAGATTGTTTGCAAGTTGCGTGGTTTGCAGATGCTGTGTGAAGTGAGGCACATTAGGTATGTAAGAAGTAATCAGAAAGGCTTTTAACTTTTAAATGAATCTTATTTTCATTTTTGACAGGACAGTTCATTCTTCCAATCATGTATGTAAACATTTCCAAAGCTTTAGAAGATGTTATACATTAATCCCTCATTAATTAAATCTATCCATCAGTCAAAGCCAGGTGAAAATGTAAAGAAGAAAAAAATCCTAATTTTTCCCTGTTTTTAAGGTGTAATATAAATGTACATAAGCCTACTAATACTTAAAGTTATTTTCAGTTCCAAAATATGTCCTCCTTGCAGTCTATATTTGTCATTAGGGATTTATAATGAAAACTTCATTGATCTTCGGTCATCATCACCCAAATTTAAAACCTTTAAATATGGTGTTGTTTCTAAGAGCATTTTGTATAGCTCATTACCTGTGCTACAAGTTTTTCTTCTAAAGCTTGGCATTTGGTGTTTTTGTACCAGTGTGTTGTCTCTGTATCTGGTTGCAACGTTACAGAATTTTATTCAGGAGAGCAAGTGGAGACAGAGAAACCCGGTTTCGAAGTCAGACAATCAAAATCAATGCATGCCCTTTAATTGTCCTGATTCAATACTCAAAAATGGATTGTTATTTAGATACCGAGATAATGAACTTCTGTTTTACTCTCACAAGCATTTGGTGTGATTTGGATTTTACAGGAACAATACCTTCAAATCTTAGTACTACAACAAGAAAAAAAAAAAGTTCTTTGATAGCCAACCTGGAAACATGTGAGCTGTCTTACCTTTAAATGTGTATCTAGATAATATTTAAATTCTGGTGAAAATGATATCATAAGGATTATAACTTCTGAACATTCTCGTATTTAAAATGTTTGGTTTCTAATGAGAAAAGCCTTTTCCAGTGGCTGGTATACTGTACATGAGGAATAAAATACCTTTTGCTCACATCCAGGAAGAAAAATTATAGAATGTGTAGAAGCAGCTGTTTCAGGGTTTGTTCCTGTGATCAAAGCATTTTTTCCCCTCCCTCATTGTTCCTTTTACTGGTGAAAGTATGTTCAGCTTGGATTTTAGACTACTCTTTAAAGAGCATCTATTCCATGCTTATTTGTGAAGTGCCACATAGAAATGCTATGTGTGTACAGATTTAAATCAAGTGATTATTGTTCACTGCAGCTGCAATGGCAATTAGATTTATTCATATTTTCCATATATCATGCAGTCGCCTTATATGTCCATCTTTGCCTCCTGCAGTGTCCTTATCCTCGCTAAAGCTTTCAGCAATGTTAAATAGAAATATGTATTTGGAGTTATAATTTAGCTGAACCAGGCACGCTGTAAATCATACGCTGTTTGGAAAACTTTCACTGGGCCGGGGTGCTAAAGGGATGAACTCAGTAGGTCTCTTATTTCCATAATTTTAGCTGTGTGCTGTGACAATACTTACAAAAACTCTCAGTGATTTGAGAAAGCCCTGTATTTTTTTGGATGTAAAAAAGGCTGTGGCTCATCCTACTGCTTTGAAAAGAGGCAGAAATTTTGCAGTAATACAGTGGGTTTAGGATTGGTTCCTGCGTCAGTGTTGTGAGCTCCAGAGAAGAAGAAAACATCTTGTCAAATGAACGTATAATATCAATATGTCATGTACATTTTTTGTGTACCAGTTTCTAGCCAGCTAAGCGCAGAGTGTCAGTTCCTCCCCTGCTGAGCCACGCAATGAGCTATGGGATCGGTAAATAGTACCAGATGGAAAGGGCTGGAGCCTGGAAACCGCTCTTTATTCCCTGAGTTAGGTGCAGCTTGGACAACCCAAGTAAATTCTTTTCCCCCTACTGCCCTTCTAAAATTTCCCACTGCTGCCTGAAAAGGAACATCTGAAGGGTGAGAAAATCACTTCTATTCAGTTACTCGGTTCTAGCAAGGACATCATGGAGATTTGCAGGGGACGTGGGTTTGATGTGGTTGAGAAGCAAATATTTCCAAGAAAGTCCTGTATGAAGCAAACAGAGATGTAACGATAGAGGTTACCTTTTGCAAAATGTAAGTTTGGCAAAGTTCAGGAGATTGCAAGCTGACAAAGTGGTTTATGTACTTTTTGGCATGTTTGGAAACAGGACTTAAGACCAATTGTCCTCTGCATTATGTTTAAGCATCACTGACTGGAGGGCTAAGCGGGTGGCTGTCTGCCATCCAGTCTATACAATGTCTGCTCCTGTTGGAATGAATTCCTTTGGAACTGTTACACAGCTGGCTGAGTTATGTAGCCCCTTATGGTAATCATTAGGACACTGTATTTAACTCAAACTTTTGGATCCCGAGTGCTCTCCAAATCCAGTGGATAGAATCTAGGTGGCTTTTCAAACCCAGACTGCAGAACTGGGGGGTGAGGGACTGAAGTTCCTATCTTAAGATAGGTGTGAATATCCCCAGTCTTTCAGAGCTCCGTGCACTCTGTAGTCCAGCATACAGATTCCCTCTATAGATTCCTCTTTTACTGGCACAAGACCTGTGCATTATAAAGCTATTTTTAATATGCATGCACATGTATAGGTTAGTCTCTATGTTTAATTGGGGAGCTAGCAAACACCTGATGCACTTCATGTTTTGTATCGGAGCTCTTAATCACCTTTAGGGATTGGTCCTATAGAGATCCAGTCTTTCTTGTCTTATGCTCATTTTGTGGACTTCTCTGGTTCTGTCAACACCCTGTCCATTCTTGCTTGATAGCTTTGTCCTTTTAAAAGAGGGCCTGGCACTTTTCTTCCTTTCTCATCTTGGGATTTTCCATTGTGTCAGTTCTTGAACAGGATTGCTGTCTCAGAGCCGCTAAAGGTCAGTGGTTCTGCTTGCTGCTGTGCATGACCATACAGGATGTTACCTCCACTGCAGTCTGGATGAGGCTGTTGGGTAGTGCTTTTTCAGATATGCAGATATGATTTGTCTTGTGCCATAAAAAGGGAGTTTTAAGTACACTGAAGACTGTAGGCAAGGTTTGTCATGTCAAAGAAAACATCAGTGTAATCATTTAACAACAGCTGCAAATGAAGAAATTGATTAACGTATGTTATATAGAGAGATATACCCACATGTATATGAAGATACAGGCAGCTTCCTTCATAAAGCTTTCTTTTTACTTTCACTTAAAAAACCCAAACAACAAAAACATTAATGTTTGAAATGCCAAGCGCTTTATATTCTTAGTTCTTAAACCTTACTTCTGGTTAGCATATCATCCTGGCATTAACCAGTCTGGGGAGTCCCCTGCTGTAATCTTCATTTTTATGCTATTGTGCATACTGTGATACTTGAAGGGTTGCTGCATATATTTGAATGTTGTAAAACTAGACTATCAGTGTCTTGATTTTCCAGTTTGTATTTCAAAGTATTTGTTAGGATGTAATCTAAAATATGCTCTCATGAATTCCTGTTCAGTGTTGTACATGTGTATGAGATTTTGCTCTGTAAATGACAGTTCAGTGTCCTTGCAGAGTACAAAGTGATGTGAGCAAAACAGAATCAGGCCTTTGCTGAAGTTTAACTTCTGTCTTCCCAGCCCCCAGGACAAAGTGTAATCTATAGCATTTTGGTTAGCATCAATCTTCTGGCTGCGGAGAATTGCATCTGGGTTAGTAGATTCTATCCATAGCAAGGAAACCAGTAAGAACTGAACAGCTAACACTGGTACTTTTACTTCTGCATCTGTACTCAACAAGCTCCTCTCAATCTTTCAATTATCGGGGGGGGCTTATTTTCCGGAAGATGGCAATTTGCCCTTCATATGAGAGGTATCACTAGTGATTAAAGCACGTGATTTCTGCAATGTTCTTTTCAAGAGCATGAGAGTCTGTTGTCTTGGTTTAAATCAAATCTTAATGTTCTGTTGCATGAGTCTTCATTGCTTTTTCTATTGTGTGCAGTTATTCAGTATTTAATCGTCCGTTTAGTATTTTGGAGTATGTTCAAATTTAGATAATTTTGAACTTCGGTATTTTTCTGCTCATCAGTCCCTTTCTTCATTTCCAAAACTTGTTAAAGAAAGGTGGGCAATCCTTACCTACTGTCTCATCAGTGCTGCTGCTCTCAAGTCATTTGTCGGTGTCATATAAACTGCATCCCTCCTATGCACACACACAGCTATGAAGGTATGAAGTTACATTTAGTTATCACAATGAAAATGAGCAATCCCTTGTATATATTCTGAGCAGCAGTTAGGACAAAGCTGGGTGGACTACAAAACAGGTGTTCAAATGTTGTAGAAAACCTTGCTCGAAGGAACTGCTGGCGGTTCATCCTTCACCTTCAGGGGAATATGAATAACTCCAGATGCTAGAATCCAAAAACTGATTTGGACCCACGTGTCTATGGAACTCAAAATACCGATGAAGAGAAATAGTGCAGGTTCTCATGGCAAAGCAGTCACCAAAATTCCTGATCTCAAGTATGATTTAAACATGTGCATCTGCATCCTTAAAATGACAAAATGCACTTTATAAAGGAGTGTATTTTCCTTGCTGTGTTTACTTGATAACTTTTGTACAGGGCATCCAAACAGGTTTTATTTGAATAGTTAACTAGTTTAGTAAGGCATAAAATAAAATCTTAGCATAAAACTCTGCATCAGTAACAATGTGTTTCAGATTGTATATGGGGAGGCCCTAGAGCTGACTTGTTTCGATTTTTGAAGTGATGGAACATATCGATTTATTGTTCTCTTCAGTTGTTTTTTTATGATTAAAAGTTTTAAGTTTTTAGGCATTCAAGTGTACAGATTTTTATGTTAGTTCAAAACTAAAAAACGCTATTTCTGTTTAGAGGATAATTGATGCCCTAGAAGAAGAAAAGCAGTTCCTGACCATGTCAATCACAGACTACCTGAAGGACTATCAAGAACTACTACAGGTGAAAGCAGGCCTCATCCTTGAAATTGAAACCTACAGGTAAGAATTGTGGTCACGTTAAACTGTCGAATTGGAGGATAACTTAAACCCCTCTTCATAAATACGGGAGCCCCGTTCATCCTCTCTCCAGCATTTAAAATACAGACAGCTACTTTTAAAGTCTCGGATCAAGACTCCTTGTATGTATTGTGGCTTGTTAAATAGAGTGAATGGATTCCTAATACCAGTTTTTAGCTCACTGTTCCTTTTTGTATTCTTTATATTCTTTTTAAGGAGTATGCCTCAGTCATTAGCTTGTTTATATTGTGTCTATTGTTCATAGTCTACCTGTGTAAACAGACAGTGGTATTACCCATTATATGTGATATACGCTTCTGTGTCTTAAAGCGTTAACACTGTGTCCTAAGCCTGTAACGTTGCTATGAACCAGTAAGCATCTAAGTCTGGATAAAGATGGCACCAGTTGAATTATGGGTGAAACTTGTAGATTAAAGAAATCCACTGATAAACATGAAATTCAATTGTAGTTGCATAACTGAAAATGAGAAGCTTGAAAGAGTAACTTCCGAGCAGCTTGATAACAGGCTAGTGAGCAAATGATGTCTGTAATCCACCAAACAGCAGAACCAGTCTGTTCAAGATGCCGTGAATATTGTGTGCTATGAGGTACGGACCAAGGCTGGCTTCTGGATGAGGTGAAATCACAAGCAGTCAGTTGGTGAGCCACAGTACCTGGATGTTTGTTGGTGGAGTGGGATCCCTGTGATCCTTGGAAAGCCAGTAGTGTCTGGAGCATCAGTAGTAGAAGAGAAACTGTGGAAATGGTGGCCAGTTGTGATCCTTTTCTGTGTGTTAATTCTGTTAACTTTGCTAGAACATATGATTCTTCTAAATTTAATCCTAGCTCTGATGTTGACTTTTACTGTTGTCACTTACACTTTCTCCCTTGGGTTTATTCATCTGCAAAATGGGATTAGCGCTTTCACAATAACAGAATTATCAGAATTGTTTCGATGATTAGTATTCATCCAGAAGTAGGAATGCTAATGCCCAGATATTTAGCTGTTTGGACACAGTTAATAAGTGAACCATCAGTTCTTCTGCTCTGTAAAACCTTGTAAGCCCATTAAATTCTGGAACTTCTCCAGGGGCCATATCACTGATTATATCAGCATTATTGGTTTGTCTAAGGATTCCCTGCCGTCATTAATGAAAGGAGAACAATTCAGCATCACCTGCAGCATTTGTGTGTTGTCCAGTTAAGAAGCCTCCTAAGCCTGTTGGGTTTCTTCATCTGATACTAGTGAATGCAACTTGTATCACCGATTGCCTTGGCAAGGCAGACTTCAGTGGATAAATGACCTACAAAAAGATCTACAGATGAAAACAGAGAAATGGGCCTTGCCTGGGATCAGAAAACAGTCTATCCAATGCTGCTGAAGAGTGATTGTTTTGATTTATGTTTTTACATTTATGTGGTTTTACCCATTCCTCTTTTCTTCTTGTTTGCGCTTTGCTTAAGAAAATAATGCCTTCCCTGCTCTGTGCCTTTATCGACACTGCTGTGGGAAGGAATCAGTATGGATCCAGTTAATAAGCTGTTTAGTAAAAGAATTCTGGACTTCTCATCTATGTACTTCTTCAAATCCTGTTCCTCTCCCAGGTCTTTTTATCTATGATAACCAGAGCACGTGAAGCCACCTAGTCTCCTCCTGGCATTACAGGTTAAGGGTGTGGTATCTGGTCTACTTCTTGGAGCTTTCTTTGTACCTCCCACCCTGTATTTTCTCTTTGTTTTTCAACTCCTACAGGTCCTTTTTTAAAGCCAGTTCTTTCCATTAGTCAACACTGCTCCTAGACTGGCAAGAAGGATGACTGTTGCAAGGAACACCCTTCCCCAAGGACCAAGTGTACTTCCTTTCTGATTCTGCTTACCCTTCCCACTCTGGGAGCGGAGGCTCGCTCAGGAAGTGAACTATATGTCTTATGTGGCTTTAGGAAGTTATACCTCACGAGAATTTTCATTCCCAATCGTTTTTCACCGGTGTTGAAGTAAATATTTATCAGTGTCTTGCAGTTTTGTTCTATGTTCTTGGAACCCTGCAAAACCACAGCTACTTAGACTATGCTTAAGTTTTATTTCCAGACAGAAGTGGTGAATTATTCACTGTGTAAGACTCTTAATTTTAAAAGGAGATAGAAAATCTGCCTAGGATCAGAATTACTATCAAGCCTTTCTCCTCAGCTATCAGAAGCTTCTTTTCTTCAAATAGCAGAGGCTGCCCAGAGCCTGTGCCATAAGTTGTTTTTCTGCCCTCTCTAAAATATGTTTGCTGTTGAAGGGTAAAATATTTTACTGTGAAATCCTAGTGTCATGCATATGTTCTGTTCTAGGTTACCACCGTGCTTTTTGAAGCAGCAGAAGCTACAAAGCATTTATTTCTTTTTTTTTCTTTTTTTCCCCTTTTTTCTTTTTTTGTCATGGTCATTGTTATAATCTCTCAATATGCTTGTCAGGCATGTTTTCCAAACCTCCTTTGGTTGCGTTCCTCCATCAATGCTTCTTCTGACCCTTTCTATGCCTTCTTCAAGAAATCATCACCAGCATTAAACCGTCCTCAACTACTCACCGCAGCTTTCTCAGTCAGTTTCATTATTTGCTGTTCACAACTTGTACCTTCCAATGTATCCTATTCCTGTATTTGTTTTCTTTTGAGAACATTCTGAGTTTTCCACACCCAGGGAATTTAACATGCAGTTATCTGCTGTTCTTCACGCAGTCCTTGTCCTCCCATCCTGTGATGGAAAAAAGATGTGGAGTGGCCTTTAGCCCTAAAAATGCTTCCTCCATTCCACTTCCTGGAGAGGTTTTTTTTTTTTATAACTCTTCCCAAATACCCATATAGAGAGGAGGATTTTTTAATGGCCTGCTGGCTAACTGCCCCTGTCTGAGATTTTGGGTTTCTGTAGTTGAAATAAAGTTATTGCTGTTGTGAATGACGATGATAACATTTGCACTGCATTCTTTTATTTTTGTTAAACTGGTTGGGGTGGGGAGAGATAAGTTATCTCATCCACCTGCTTTCATGGACTAGTTATTTCTGTTGTCATCCAGCACACTGTGGGGCTCCAGGCTGGCTAACATGTCACTGCTAACTTTAGATAAATGACATTAATAATGAGATGAGTTAAAGGTGCAGTTGGAATATTTTCTGGCAACACTTAAACGAAGTATTGGGATCTGATTTCCAGGAAGTAGCTGGCATGGTTATTTTTTTAAAGAGTGCTGCTTGGAGGAATGTTTTTTGTTATTACTGTGAATGCTTAAAGAGTTCGTATAGTTGAGATTAACACCCTATTCTTCAGGCAGTTTAAATTAGGTTTAAAAGCAGTCCTCACCACGAAGACCTTATGGTTGAAATGGCTATATTAGGGAAGGATACAAAGCAACAGACAAGCAAAATGAATTGCATAAACTGAAGGTATAGTCAAGCTGAGGAACATAACCTGAGTTTGCTGGCATCCAATCCAGTGCTCAGTGCATTACACTACGGTTTCTCATGCTAGTTTATTAACCCAAAGTCAGTTTTAACATTTTCTTGTTCTCCTGATATCCTTGAGGAAGTACGCATTATGAACTGTGTACAGTAAAACACCGACTCACTGTCCGATTTTATAGAAGTTTCATGAAGCATTGTATTTTCAAATACAATGTATTTTCAGTAGTAATATTTCAGATCCAGCTTTTCTGTGTGCTGTTGCCCTTTGCCATATACAGTTACCTCTTGGAACTTATTTTTAGTGACTTCATACGTTGCTGCAGCAACTGGGCAACTGTTGTTTTAACAGCAGCCAGAAATCCTTAGTCAAACTACCCACATTCCTAGTTTCCTTCGTCATGGTTAACACTCTCATTGCCAGCTCCTTGATATGTTCCTGCAACATCACCACCAGCTTCTCTAGTTTGTGTCTATCAGAACAATTTGTTTGGCACTCACTAGCTTCATGAGATCAGATATTTGGTCTTGGAAACATTCTCTCTCTATGTGTTGAAGTGATCTAATTCCTATAAATTCCTAATTCCTCTTAACACAGAGGAAGATAAATTGCTTTTACTTTTTTTTTTTTACCTAATAAAGGTTATCCTAGGATTGAATTTGATTAACAAAAGAGAAATAAAGGTGTCCATCTAAGCCTGTTTTAAGGGGGAAAGTGACCTGTAAATATGTTAGGTAATTCTAATCTGGTTTTTCTTCTGAATTTAGGCAAATCCATGTTTGCAAAGAAAACCTTACTAATAATATTTTGCTAATGTAGCATTGTTCTCCTGAATCTAGAGGCAGTTAGAAACCAAAAGAAGCATAAAATGTCCAAAGTGATCAGTCAGGTGAATTGTGAAATCTACAGATGACACTTGAAATGCCTGCTTTTTTAATTTTGACAGAAATGCCCAGCAAATATGTGTATATCACAATCCTAAATTGCTTTCAACTACCCCCTGTGGAGTCAGAAGCCTTGGCTATCATAATCCTCCAGCCTTACTCTTGACAACTTTCATGTTGCAGCTGTATATTATCAGCGCAAAACATCTGGCATTTCCAAAACCGGAAATGATGAAACGGTTCTCTCACTAGAAGCGAATATAAAAACACCGAACTTACTGTACTGATTATAGCATTCAGTTGCATACGGAAAGAACCTGCCATAGAATTTTTAGGCTGTTGGCTGTTGCCCCAGAATGCTGCAGTTGAGCGCTTTTTTTTTCTTTTTGGTAACATAGCTTCTGGCCCTGCAAAAGTGGAAAAGGAACAAACTGCTTTTTTTCTTTTTTTTTTTTTTAAAAAAATGTTTGTACATATTTTATGTCAGACAGTACAGGCATTTAGACAGGAGGAGGGAAGGAAAGCGTGCAAAGATTACCAGATAATTTATCAGGAATTCTGAGACCCAGTCTTACTGGATAATCATCTCTAAAACTTCTAGGACTGAAAAAGATCACCCTAGTATCTACTTTTTGTATTTGGTATGTGGAAGAAGCCAACAATTTTGTTTTATTTCTTTAGAGCAGTTGGGTAATTCTAGAAGATGTATTTTGTCCTCTTCCCCCTCAAGAGGACAAAAGTATGCTGTGTGCCTGTTTGAATATTCTTAATGCAGAGGAATTACTCCTGAAAATGTTTCGCCCCTCAGTTGTGCTAATCTTTGTTGGAAATGTACCTCTGGAGTATTTTCCACCACTGTAAAAAGGAGAAAATGTAGGGTAGTAGCCTCATGCAGGAATAGAATGAGCCTGTGGCTGCTGTCAGATGGGTATTGAGGGAGTGTGGTCCTTGTACGTGCATGCTGTATAGGGAACAAAGTTTTGGCATAAAGGAAAGATGGCTAGTGTTATCAAGTAATCAGCTGGGTATAATGTCTCCAAGAACAGCTAATGTGTGTCACCAGCATAGAAGAGGCAACTCAAAAAGTCTCCATTCTGTGCGTCAGCATCCAAGAATAGTCAGTAGACAAAATTATGAAGCGGATCATCAGCAGTTGCTGCCTGCTTCTGCTATTTGCTTGTGGTGATATAATTTTCATAAAGTAAAGGTGACCAAATTGGTGTCCTGTCCATTTCCGATCAATTGCTGCTGAGCTAACATGATGTCTTGGTTGGTCAACAAGAGGAAGCCTTGACCACAGTAATCCTGTGGAAGTGGTGGCTTCCTGGAACTACAGAAGCTATTGGAGAGTCACTGCAAAAAAAAAAAAAAATGACTGGAAGGCTGGGGGACAAACAGAGATGTCCTTAAAAGAAACGAAGCAGTTTCTGTCACAAAGAATTTTCCTAGTCCTTTGTTGTAAAATATGTTGTATTGATTTTTGGATTGAATAGGAAGTAAGAATAGTTATTTTAATACTGTAAATTGTTTCCTCCAGCACTAGCCAGCGTTTGACAGCAGAAGTAATACCTTCCTTCAATTTTCATTTGAAAAGGATAGAACTTAGAAATCTTGGGTGTAACAGTTCCCTCATATATCATACTGCAACAACACCTTTAGTACTGTATTACCAGCAGGAAAGCTGCTGACTCTTTGCTTGCAAATATTTTTTCATTTTTGCCTTTTCTTTATAAAACATCTCCATGTGTTTCTCTCAGAAAGCTTTACTGAATATCTGTTTTGTTTGGCTTTGTTTTCTCCTAACTCTAATTTCACCATTTTGGAAAAAAATTGCTAGCTTGTGTGATTCCATAGTGGAAATCAGTGGATTTTGTCCATGTCAGAAAGCAGTTTATTGACTTATGTGGAAGATTTGATCTAAAACTGTATTGTCTGCTGCTGTCACATACTGTTAAGATTATTATATTGTTCTCAAGAACTGGACTCTGCAAATTAAGAGTCTGGAAGATGCTAAGGATTTCTCTTTCCCAGTAATAAAAATATGGAGTATGAAAAACACTCAGGATCTGACCCAACTGCAGGATAATTGTTTCCATTTATAAGACTTATAAATGTTAAGTATTGTGATTATTCTTCCCAATATTTTAACGGAATGCCTTTTTGTGTTTTGCAGAGCTTTGTTAGAAGGGGAGAGCAACCAGTGGATTATTACATGGAGAGAGCAGCATGCAGGAAAATTGCCTCAAGGTAAAAAATGAATGTTAGAAAATGAATGCTGAATGAAATTAAATATAACTGGAAGCTATTGTGTTACAGTATTCCTGAAGCATACTTGTACAAGTGTATTGCAAAGTGAATAGTTTTTGAGTGTTAATATTTTAAATCAATATAGTGCTATTCTATATGAGATAATTTATAAAATCATGACTCAAGTGGAGAAGGTAGAGTAGGGAGTGATGTTTCGTAGCTGTTAATAGTACAAGAACTTTTAATAGTACAAGAACTTTTGGATGCCCATAGCTCTTATGAGAGTTTTGAAGTATAAAGCAAGAGGTATTTAACAAAACGTAGTTAAAACCATGGAATTCATCATCACGAGGCATTGTGAGTGTTAAAATGTTTACATGGGTTTAAAGAGAAATTTTAGCAGAGTAATGAAAGAAAAATCAAAGACTTACTAAACATAAAGATACCATTTCTATCTTAGGAGCTGCAAATCTCTGGAGGCTGTGAGAGTATACCAGGGAAGTATCGCAATTTACTTGCCCTGTTCTTATACTCTTCCCTATGTATCTACTGTTGGTCACTGTAAACAGGATACTAGATAAGACAGACCCTTGATTTGACTGCTATGGCCATTGTTACTAATAACAGAATTAGTCTCGATAATACTCCTGACGTTAACAATGTGCAGTCTTAAAATAATCAGACTATCATAGACAGTAGTCCCAGAAGAGAGTTGAAGGCTGTGTCTGTAGTAGTAAATTAACAGACTAGGGCCTGGGCTGAAACACTCACGTAAAATTGCCTGTGCTGTTAAATTGTTAGCATTGTCCCTGGCACAGTTTTGATCTGAAGTAGCCAGTGCTTTTGCAGGCAATGCTTAGGCATATTCAGTGGTTAGCACAGACCAGGAAGCACTCCCAAAAGTCAGAGGAGATGTGACTAGCTTTTTAGAAGTATAAAATTTGAGTTGTGCAGTGCTGGCTGGTCTTAGAGCCAGACAATGATTCCTCGTCCATTTTATTACATTGTATAGATATAGCCTAAAAGGTTCTTTTATTTCTCTCCCTTGTTGTACCTTGTTATATTTTGTGGCTATGAAGGATTGTATTTGTTTTTTCAATTTCCAGTATGTGGTGGCAGGTATGCCATTAATTCTGAATAGGAACTGAGAAACTTCAAGCCACTTTGACTAATGAAGCAAAAAATCAAGTCTAGGATATTAGCATACATTATGTAATAAGAAATTGTAAATGTAAATGAACATTAATATAAATACAAAGGGTGTAATTCTTAAGTAAATGCCATAATACCCAGTAGCTTACATCAGGTAAAATTAGCAAGAACTTGCAACTTAGCAAAAAGCTTTGCTTTCAGTTTTAATATAATTTATGCATAGACTTAATTATCACACAAAACCTACAGGAATGCCTTTACAAAGCTGCGCTAAAAATGAAGCTATTATTTCTTTCAAAAATTTAGTATAAAATTTCATAGTTCATGCCCTCTATTATATTATTTTAGACACAAGCCATTATTTTCATGTTTGGTCACTGTGTTCTCTTTGCAGATTTTATAAACACTTCATATAACTATACTGATATTTACTCTACTTATCAAGAAAGAAATAGAAATAAAGCTTCACCAGCTATCAGGATCACTGATACAAGACATAGAATGCCAGTGACAAATACTAGCAGTTCTGCACGTTACTCAGCTCAATCAACTCGTACTGGATCACAGACAACAGCTGGTGGGAGAGCTTTTGGAAGAGATGTACTTGGTTCAATATATCACCCTTCGACGACTGTTACAAAGGATGAAAGGATTGTGACAGACCACAAAGAATTAAGAACATTTACTCCAGCCCACAGCAGCTGGAAAAATACTGAAATGCAGCAAAAGACAATTCCAGAAAGAAAGAAAACGGAAGTTACAACTTCATCCTCAGTATCTTTTTCAAGAGAAGCAGCACATGCTGAAAGATCAGACAAGGATCACAAGACTGACGCGAAGCCAGGGATTTCTGAAAATATAAGAACAAAACCAAGCTTCACTAGGTTTCCAACTTATGAGCTGCATACCAATTTCAAACCATCTAAATATGAAGAAACCATAACTGAAACTCAGACCACAATAAAAGAAAAAAGAGGAGGCAGCAAACCAACTGAAGAGAAAAAATCTCTGCCGAAAGATAAACTAGAGAAACAAACAACGGAGGAGAAAAAGAAAATGGATGAGAAACCTTTAACAGAAGAAAGAAGTGTTGATTTTGGAAGGAAGACTGAGGAGAAAAAGTATATCCGGCAGGAAGTCTTTAATCAGAAGTTAACAGGGAGTGATATTTCTAATGCAAGAACTTTGAAAAGTGAATCAACCAAAAAAGATACAGGTGTGACCTTGGAATCAAGAGGCAAAGAAGTCATTGAGATACCTATCAGTCTTGAAATGCCTGCTTCTGACAAAGAATTTCAGAAAAATAAAGAAATAAGGTTACAAGGTTTTAAAACTTCCATGGGAAGAGAAACAGATGACCATGTAACTAAGCCTGCTGAAAATCACAAAGTGAGTATTTCAGAAGCAGAATCCAACCTGAAAGATGAAGAGAGAATTAGTGACAGAAGTCATAAAACAGGAACTCTGTCAACTGAAAACATAGCAGAGAACATTGTTGCTGACATTCTTAAAAGTTTTACACAGTCTTCTAGTTCACAAATATCAACAGACACAAAAGTGACCTATTTTAATAAGAAAGAACAACCAGATGATGGGAAAATAAAGACTGAGATCACAGTGCAATCTCAAGTTCAAGAAAACATAGATATTTCTGATGAAGCTGACCTAGGAGGTCTATCAAAGCAGGATGTTAGAAAAGTGGTTCGAGGAGGTGTTGAGGGAGCTCTTTCCAAAGAAGAGATAGAAGACATAGTACATCATGGCCTGAAAGGAAAAGAGGGCAGAAAGAACGTGTCTGTTAATGTTGAGATTGTAGAGGAGCCACTAGATTATGCCACTGATGAAAGGACCGATTTTTCAACACCTTTTGAAGTAGAAGAAGTGGAAGATACATTCCCTGAGAGAGAGAGGCGTTACGGTGATGAAGAGGAACAAAACATAACGTTCACATATGAAGATGTTAAAAAGAAGAAACAACGCCATGAGAGTTTCACTCATGTGGAAGAAGTAACTGAGGAAGATGACTCACCTATTGAACAAAAATATTTTGTATCTGTTCCTGATGAGCATCCTATTATTAATGAAAAAGATGATGACTCAGTATATGGGCAAATTCATATAGAAGAAGAATCAACTATTAAATATTCTTGGCAAGATGAATTTTTGCAAGGCACACAAAGTAAGAGAGATGAAGGTGTAAGCTCTCCAGAAGAAACGTATCAAGTGGTAGGGGAGGAAGCAAGTGCACATATTTTAAAAGAGAATCCTGAAGCTGAAACATCCCATGTTGAATCCATTGTTATTGAAAAAGAAATTAAAATACCCCATGAATTTCAGACTTCAATTAAAGGGCTTTTATCAAAGGAAACGAAGGACCCTAAACATCAATTGAAGGAAGCTTTGGAGCAGTTGGAGGGCAGTCTCCCAGAAAGCGTGAAAGAGGAGCTGTCTGCATTAACAAAAGAAAATCAAGCTGACTCTAGTAGCTTAGAATTTGATATCAAAAAAGTTGATCAAACAGAGGAGGGTGGCTTGGTGAAAATTGTTGCTGAAGTCAATCTGTCACAGACCCTTAATACTGATGAATTTGATGTAGCTCAGCTTGGTGAAGTAATTGCAAGTGAGAAGGAGAAGACAACATCACACTCTCTGAAAAAAGAG
Organism: Chroicocephalus ridibundus; assembly: GCF_963924245.1. Classification (NCBI taxonomy): domain Eukaryota; kingdom Metazoa; phylum Chordata; class Aves; order Charadriiformes; family Laridae; genus Chroicocephalus; species Chroicocephalus ridibundus. Next base: position 45,915,575 of record NC_086292.1, read on the forward strand.
AGATTGGAGAGAGCTGTTGATGGTAAAAGCAATATAGAAATAGATGTTTCTTCCCGCAGTGATAAGTACACTCCTTTGGCTGATCAAGAAATCTATAACTCATCCACAATAAGGAGGAGTGGTGGCGCAGCGTATCATACCAGTGAAAAAGTTATTTATGATGGTTCAGTTTTGGAAACTGCAGATTTTGGAGAAGTCTCTCACTCACCACAATCAACTGATGAGATCAAATCCGTAAGGCGTATTAAGGTTGGTCCATCAGAAGTTCAGAGATTTGAGCAGATCATATACGAAGGTCCTGGTTCTGACACACTGGAGCTCAGTGCTACAGAAGATCTTGTTCAGACGGAAGGATCGTCAGAGTTTAGCCGATCTGTGAAGCATTTTAAACTGGGTCCTAAAGAAATCCAAACCACGGAAGAAGTAATTTATACAGGCCCTATTACTACCACCGTAGAAGAGATTGATTCTGGAAATCTTTCCCAGAAGTTTTCAACAGACTTCAACAGGTCCACAAGACATGTCACAGTAGGATCAAGGCAAGTAACTGAAGAAGTCTCTTTTGAAGGGCCTGTTTCAGACTCTCTGGAGCTCAATAGCTCAGGTAACCTTTCTCAGACAGAAGGGTCTGTGGATGTCAGCAGATCAGTAAGGCACTTTAGATTAGGTCCAAAAGAGATTCATACTGAACAAGTTATCTTTGAAGGACCAGTCTCTGGTAAAGTGGAGGTCAGTGACACTAGAGACTTTTCACAGACAGAAAGTTCAGTCCGACACATTCAGTTGGGTCCCCAAGAGTTTATGACAACTGAAAAAATCATCTACCAGGGGCCTGTCTCTGAGCACACAGAAATCAGTGAACTGGAAGATCAGACTCTTTCAGAAGGCTCAATAAAGCATGTTAGACTAGGTCAAGTGGAAGTTAAAACCACTGAACAAATCATGTATCAAGGCTCCCTTTCTGAAACTCCAGAGCTCATTAATAAAGGAGGACATCTTTCAGAGAATGAAGGAAGCTCAGATATCAATAGATCTTTCAGACACGTTAAAATAAGTCCTGTAGAAACTCATACCGAGCAAATAATCTTTACAAGACCTATTTCTGAAACACTAGAAGATCTTTCACAAACAGAAGAATCATCTGAGAGCAGCAGGTCTGTAAAGCATATTAAAGTAGGATCCAAGGAAACATCTCTTACTTTTCAAATGGATGTTTCAAAGATGGGTGGAATATCCACAGTAAAAAGTGGAGAACAGCAAGCAACAATGCTCATGTCCAATAAGCAAGACCATTCTGCTAATCAATCACAGATTGTGGTTGAAAGTGACCAGATTGTAGAAAATGAAAATAGAAGAGGCTATGTTCTCTCCAGTTTTTCTCAAGATCATGGTGAAGAGGTAGTGCAAAAGTCATTTTTTGATCAAACTGTACAGTTGCAAAGAATGGTAGACCAAAGATCAGTTATTTCTGATGAAAAGAAAGTTGCTCTTCTCTATCTGGACCATGAGGAGGAAGATGATGATGATAATGATGGACAGTGGTTCTGAAAGGACGCTTTAATGAAGTCTACTTAGTAATTTGATTATACAAATTTTTGATTATCCTTTTTTTTTTAAAAAAAAAAAAAAAAAGGAAAAAAGGGATGGTGAAACACTCACACTATTTAGATTATTAATAGTGGACTGAGAAGTATTGAATCTAAGCCTCTACCTATTCAGCACACTTTACTTTATTGGAAATTTTATTTTTGGGAGAAATCGTGCTATTAGTATGTTTTTCCTCAGAGACCTGTGTCCAATTATTTCAGATTTTTCCACCCATAGAGACAGGATTTTGCTACTGGGGAATTCAAAGGATTGTATTTTTTGTTTGTTGTATAGCAGGTCAATTAGTAAGTGTGTGGTTGAATAGGACTTTTCTATTTTTTTAAAAATACTGTATTGTACTTGGTTGCTAAAACATTAGCAATTCTGTTTAAATCTCAAGCTACTAACCACAAATAGAATATAAGACTAACAAGAGTGGTAGGTAGCTGATTTTCAGTTCAATTTCTCCGTATTTATATGCAATACCTAATGAAAATATTTTAAGATACAGTTATTACAGCTATAAAAAATAAATACAATTCTGTAGACTCAAACTAAGCATAGAAAGAATTGACAAAAATTATATTATTGGTATAGCTGGAATGCAGTGCAAAAAAAAAAAAGAGGTAACACTGAAGCAAAAATGTCTCACAGCGTTCATAATGAGAAATAGTGTTTTTTATTGTTAGACAGTAGTACATTTAATAACTTTCAAAAGAAAGCAAACTTTAAAAATAGTCTGGATATTATTTCCACTGAAGTAAGGAGAACTCTTTACAGCTTCAGTGGCTACGTATGTTAATAACATCAACTTATTTTGCAGTATATGGGTTACCTTGATACTAGGTATTGCTAAAGGTTAAGTGTGAAGTGTCAAACATTATTATATAATGCCTGATTTCTTAACACAGTGAAATTAGCTAATATGTGTTCTATTTTGAAGAAAGCTTGTAAAAAATGGCATTGATGACACTTATGATCACTGTGTGTCAAGTCATTTCCAGATAATCATTTTTTGTTTACAAATGAGAAGATGCCCGTTTCAATTACTAGGCCTTCAAACCCAACCTGAGATTTGAATTTTCCTTTTTTTTTTTTTTTCTCCTTTTTTTCTGGTTGTAACATTTGCCTCAGGCCAAAGTTGGTTTCTACTTAAATAATTTGAAAATAAGCTAATTTCACGTGGATTGCACATTGGTTAAATGAAGGACATAATTTAACTTTAAAATTGTAATTCAGTGACTTCAAAGTCTAGATCAGAAGCCAGTACCAGTAACTGTACTAAACTGTGCAGTGCTAGGAGAAGCAAAAATAGCAGCCAATATATTTTTGTCACTGGAGTAAGAAGATACCATACCGGACACATAGGAGAAATAAGATAGACAAATGAGAAGCTGCTATTTTTACGTGCACACACACACACGCACACATTCACTGACTCACTCTCACACCTCTGCAGAGTAGAAACACACCTGTATCCGGATAGCTCTGTTGTGCCAATCCGGGGGTCTCTGACTCAGAATTTTTTCCTGTGGTTATGTAAGCATAGTTTTGTGTATACTAATCCAGATTAGAATCCAGTTAAACTATCGTAGTCTGGCATGGCTAGTCACTTTTCAGATTCCTTAGTATTAACAGAAGCTAGATTTTTCAAAACTGACTGCTACTTTATAATATTAAATGTAAATGCAAAGCTAAAGAGAAGCTACATGCTGACTGACATATCATGCTGTTTCAGATATGGGACAGTTTAATTGTTGTGTGCCTTAGTTACTAAGTTTAAAACTGTACAAAACTATTAATGTTCCAAAGATTAACTCATGAGATTTGTCTGCACTGCAAAATTTTCTATGTTTTCCTCATTTTGTATAAGTGTGAGTATCAGTGTAGATCAAGATTGGATGTTTTTTGATCATATACTATGAAATCACGTGTTGAAATAGGAAGTGTAACCAACAGCTGGAAAATGAGTAGGAAACTGAGTTGTGTAGAAGCACTAAAGGCATGTATGCTAAGCTTTAGCTGTTCTTTATTTATTTAGCTGAATTTATACTGTTCACTGTGTAATGGACAATATTTTTTCAAAATTATTCATACATGCTAAAAAGATCTTGTGCTTCCATTTATAAATAGGGTGTTGTTAATTTTAACACTTAAAATATACTTTTGTTTCCTCAGCTGACCATATGATTTTAAAGACGGTAACATCTCTGTGTTTATTTTAATAATTGTGTATAAGCCAGAATCTTCCAGCTACATGTCTAACCGCAAGCAATCAGGTTCTGTACTTCAGGTATTAAAAAACTGCATAAAGGAAGAAGTCAGCTCTGCAATAAGCAGCACAATGGAAAAAAAAGTAATCTGTGCTAGTTTTCTTGAAGTTCTGTTCTAAAATGAAACTTAATCATTCTTTGTAAAACAGAGGTAAGAATATCTGCAGAAAAGATATTTTGTAACCAACAAAAAGCTTACAAGATCAAACCCATTTATTGATACCTTCTGGAATCTTTAACACCCATGCTCCTTAGGAACAACTATACCAACACTCTGTTATGTTTATCTTCAGCTGCTCAGAGGATTATAATGTCAGATGAAGCAATAAACCAGTAAGGAGCAATCATGAAGTGTAGATGGCTTTTGTATTGAAGGAGGAAAAAAAAAATAATAAAATATCAGCATTGTTTCCACTGAGGCAACAACAGCTCTTTAAAAATTCCTTTACACATCACTGTCAGATGTAGTAGGTTATACCAAGATCCATTTCTACTTAAATTGTCTGGAGGGAAAAATTTCTTCTGTGTACTTTCTTTAGTTCTATTTAAGATCAGGATTTTCATCAACTGTTAGAAAGTTAGTTTATTGTAGGGAACTGGAAATGTACTTTAGCATAACATTTAAAGATATGCACAGTTTCTTTGCATGAATACTTTCAGGCTGTGAAAACAAAGGTATCTCATGTGAAAAAGCTTTAAGTTTTAAAATTATTTGTGTAAGCAGCCCATTTTCCATTTAGTTGTCATTAACTTGAGACATTTTGACATAATAATAGCTTTTGGATAATACTACCTTCAGGCAACAAAAGGTACTTAGGTGGACAATCACAGCCTGCAGGCCTAATGGTTGCATTTGCAGAATCAGGCCGTACGTACATGCATTACTAGTAAGAGCAAATATAACCTACTGTCTGACGTACTAACTCACCCTGTATGATCGCTTTCTGCATAAGTATTGTAACCTGTGGCTGAAAGGATTGGTGATATAACCTCGGTCAGCATGCACTTCTGAAGCTTACTCATATAAGTTGTGCTTTTCATTAAATACAAATAAGAACTTTACTGCTGAGTTTGGATTAAACAAAATGCTTTTAAATTATAATTAGTAATACGGGGGGTAAAACCTATGTATTTATATGCTGATATAGATCAGAAGTGGGGCACTGTTTTCCAAATGTGTAAACCGCTGGTCTAGAAAGCAAATATAACATAGAATATAAAGAAAGATGTGCAAGAGACCTAGAACTCTGTATTGAGCGATGTTTGTGAATAGCAGGTGTTTAAAAAAGACGGTAAGAATGTTGAAACTGGGTTGTTTGATGTCAGCTGTGTGAAACTTTGCAGGCAGCTTGTGTTTTGGTCATTTGCAATGAAACTGCATTTTTGTGGTGGTATAAGCTTTGTGATTTTACACTTTTTCACTCTTGAGTATTAAACAATCAAAATCAATGCAAAATCTCTTTCTTCCTGTCTGATGTTTTTAAGGTTACATTGTGAAAGAAAAAGGACCTTGAGTCTATAAATATCTTGCTCTAAGGCCTCTCAGACTGATGAGTTAATTTCGGTTCAAAGAATGAACATAATTTTCATTCCAGCAAAGGCTTTCACATTGATAATAGAAATGGTGGCAAAATATAGCGTGTTCTTTATTGTAATTACACACAAAATGGGTGGACAAGCAGTGGTTCTCGAGTTCAGCAGCAGGCAGTGGGAGAGGCAGAGTATAAAACAACACAGAAGGTGGAACTTCTGGAGTTGCCAGCATCATAGTCTTCCTTGGATCCTGGGATTTGACCAAGGTAAGTCTTAACTTTTACCCTTTTCTAGTAAAGACAACCTTTTTATGCACGTTTAGACCTTTAATAGAAAAGGATTTTTTTTTTTAAACAGTACTTCTCTCTCTGTTGTGGTGTTTATTTTTGTCTTTAACCATGTGCTTTATTTGTAATGAAGAAAATATCATGCCTTTAACCCCGTTTTCTGTTGATTAAAGAAATGTGTCATAACGAGTTTTTTTGTGTGAAAGAGTGAGATTTTCTAAAGAGATCATTCTTTTTTAATATACTGAGAAAAATGCATAGTTCACCACTTCTTGCAAAACAGGGAAAAACAGTACCTGAAGCTACTGACAAATCACAGCGTATTCTGAAGATGATTACATGATGAGCAAAATAGTTTCTACTGAAACCGGCCTCTGTCAGAAAAACATGTTTTCAGCCTTCATCTACTAAGTTAAGTAGTATTGCCGTTTAAACTGTCAATGGTGAAGATCTGATTTCTGAGAAACTTGAAGCGTGTCTCTGAATAGTAAGGAATGGGACTCACAGTGGATTGGTGTTTAATACACTGGTAAAGATTTCAGTTTCTGGGTTTTGACACACTTATCAGTTGTGATAACATTTTAAAGATGCAATGAAAATATGGGCATCTCTCAATATTAAATTCTATAAAGGAATGGGGGGGGAAAAGGTGTTTATCCATACTCCAAATTTAAATAGTTTCAAAGGTAAAACTGTTTTCCTGATGTACCCCTGCAACCAAATGTGAGCAAAATAATAAGCAATGTGCCCAACAAACAAGGAAAAGCTTTATTTCAGCTAGTAAAACCTCTGTATTTTGAAAGATGTTATCTCTACCTATTGGCTTGTCACAAACCACTAGTATTGGTTTTGGTTTTCATTACCTAATCACAATGTGAAGTTGGTGTGGCAGGAATTTCCAATGGGAATGAAGCCTGCTTTGCTCAACTACAGACCCTTTATTCAGGTGAGAAAGAGTGAAGAGATGCTGAACCCTAATACTAGGTAGAATTTGCTTCAGTTTTTCAGTATACTTTAACCAAAATGCTTCTACCAGGCTAAAAGTTCTACTTCGCTTTTACTTATGTAATTCATTCTACAGTAAAAAATTTACCTTGAATAGACCAGAAAACTAAAATCTAGGTGGATACAAGAAGTTAACAGGTTGACTTGTAATCCACAAGCAGATATGGCTGCATGAATTTTAAATTTTATTTTTATTTTACTTCCTTTGTACTGAATTTCAGTCGTTATTTTACTAAGGGAAATAAAGACAGTGACTATTATTCTGAAAAGACAGAGTGTAAGAAATATGCTCACCTGTATTAATTTTATTCCTGTACTCATCTATGTAACCAATCTATCCTCAAGGAAAATATTTTTTTTTTCAGTATTTAATATGAAGAAGGGACACTGGGTCTTCATGATGGATAGGAGAAACAGAGTACGTTCATTTTTGTTAAGAATGAGAAGCCTGTCATACTAGCTTTGTTTCCTGATAGTAATGTTGTGCTTTGGGACAATGGTCAGAAGGAGATTCATGGTGGGTTTCAGTGTTTTGATCTTATTTGATCTCTGTTTTGTCACCTTTTTTGCGGCCCTGAAAAACAGGCAGGGAGATACAGCTTGTAGTTTATTATCAGGTCAGCATTGTTTGCCATTTTAATTTTGTGTTGCAGAGAGTGTATGCCTGCAAGATAGCCAGCTATTTCATACAACTCTGTAAAAAGGCAAATTTTCTTTTAAATTGGAAACTGCTGCTTTAGGTTGGTTGATTTTTCTCATAATTTTGGCTTTCCTTTTGCGGAATGTTATTGTATCATCCTGTGAAAACAGTGAGATGCTGTATGACCACCTCTGTCACTGTTTGCTATTATCACTTAAACAGAGGAGTTGACCAAGAGAATTACTGATTTGCTTTCTATGAGTTAGGAATAAAATTGAAGTTGAACATATTCTCTTCTCATTTTTCACTTGCTGCTTTGATTAATCAAGCGGGGTGGTGGTGGCACACCATCAAATCTCTTCAGGCAATGGCTGTTAAAACGGTGACATATCTGACATTTAGCAGAGGAAAAAGTCTGAAGAGTTAGCTATCTGAACTGCTGCCCTGGGAACGATCCAATAGTTTGACTCATCTGTCTTTTCCATCAGGCATTTGTGTGACTCTTGTGCCTAAATATCTCTGAGAAGTGCAAATGAACGTAGATTCTAATGATGCAAAAAGATGCCCAGCCAAGAAGAGATCTAAATAAAAACTTGCTCTGAATACGTCAGCAGTTTCTTGAATTGCTATCAATCCTTTTTTTTATTGTGGGCGCCAAATGAGATTTGTAAGTGAAGGTAGTATAGCATATAATTCAACTATATAAATTTCTTAGACTCTCACTGGAGTAACAGTAAGAGACAAGTCAAATACATTTATTTTTCACTAGTATATACAGATGTATTGAAAAATACTATTACTCTGAGTAACAGAGTTTGCCCTGTGACAGTCAAACTAAGTAAGGATGTGGTTAATTTCATTAAACCTCTCAGCTTTCATAAAAGCATTGCCTCTGGAGCTATGCATTGAGGTGGGAGTGTGACTAAGATAACTTTGTATTTGCTATCCCATTTTAGGAAGTAAAGTATATTTATTGTAAATGGTTTTGACTGTACAGTGGTAAGCAGTTATATAAATACTGGTTGTTACTCAGCTATCGGTGATAATGCAGACTAGCTTCTGTTCAGCAAGGGGTTTTGGTGAGAGCTTGACCCAAAGGTTCATATATTTTGGTCCGGGCAAAGGGAATTGCTCTTACAGCAGAGCCCTTGAAATTTGCCTTAGGATTTTTTAAAGAAATTACTCTAAAATCCTTAGATTACCAACCAAAGCCAGGAGAGAACACCCTGAAAATGAGTGAAAATATTGCATACTACCATGTTTTTGTTTTTTCCTTTGAACCTATAAACTGATGTTTTTCTTTTCCCTCATCTATCATGGCAATTTTATGGAAGTCAAAGAATATTTAGAGGTAATGAATAATCTGGGGTCACAATATTAGTCCTTAGGGAGTTGAGTGCTTTAAGACTCTATTTACTAAATCTGAAAGTAAAGATTGTAGAAAAAAAAAAAACAAACCCAAACCTTTCCAGATCAACTCACAGCCTTAGAAAAGAAAACGAATGTTTTCAGGTACATGGTTATTTCCTGTGTTTGGGAAACTGCGAATCTTATTTATTCTCATTTACGTGATACTTTCCAGTTGAATGCAGCATGTGCTGGGTATTATACCCATAGACAAAGATAATGTGGTGCTATTTATGCAGCGCCTGTTTAATCCAAATTTTAAGCAAATAGCACAAGAAATTGATTTTTAATAACTAGTTTTATGGTTGGCTTTAAATGCAATACTATAAAGTATTAACCTTTAATTTTCTTGTTATCAATTAGATACAAACTTGCAAGTTTTCAGAGATCCATCTTTCAAATGCCAGTGACACCTCATACAAAGGTAGATCTTGTTCCTGTAGTGGGAGGAAATCTGAATGCTTTCAACCCACTAGCTCTGAATGTCAAGATTTAATTTCAACACTCAGTATATTTTAAACAATCTTTTTACCAGCAACTCTACAAACTTTGAGTGGCAGTAATTGAGAGACGGACATTAATACATGGTAACTGGAACTACATCTGCAAAATCAGATGTTTTTTCATCATCCGATTGCCTGTTCATGGCATAATATACATCTAAGGATCCTGCAGTGGTTTGGAGAGAGGGAGAGTGAGAAAGTAGGAAGAGGAAAAGGAGTCTGAAAATTAGTACTGTATAAATATGCTACAGAACACCATAGGGTATGCGTATCCCCCTCCCTGTGAATCCTCCTCTAATAAAATAATCAGAATCCCAGATTAGGTGAGTGAGGTGAGTGAGAAAAGCTTTAACTCTTCCAATTTAGTATTTTAAGCAACTCCTCTAATTCAGCAGTAGGAAGTGGTACACTAAACACAGCCCAGGTACTTCACAGTTGACAAACAGTAATAGAATAGAATAATCTACAATGGTAGACTGTACTCAACAAAACTTCAGATAATTCTAAGGTGATACATAGACATCAGTCTCTTCGCTAAATATCAATGTTTCTTTGAAGGGGGGAAGAGTTAAAGTTTAGAACTCCTACAACCTGAGAACTAGCAATGTTACAAAGATGCTTTTCTGGTAGGTAAATTGTACCTTTGCAGAATTTATTTATTCCATAAGATCCCATCTCATTGCACAGTAAATAATTTGATTGGTTGGATAGCTGGTAATGTATCCTTTCCTTGTGTGAGAAAGTAATTATACATAACACACAGTATTTGTGGGTATTTTTTATGTATTTTGGGTATAAAATCAATTTTCTGAAGCCTCAATAGAAATCCTTCTAACTTTATATAGATTATTAGACAATTTATGTTACTGGGAACGAAAAAGAAAAACTTGGCAGGGGGGACAAGGCTTTGACACATTTTTATATCACTCTCCAAATGAAGCCCTGTGGAACCATCACAGTTTTTCAGGCAGGCAGGTTCTTTGAACTGAGCATTGATTAAAGCTGCTTACTGCTAAAGCACCAGTCTCAACTTCCAATTTGCTTTTTATACTGAAGAGCCAGACCATTTGGCAGACGTGAGCCTACATCTGGAAAAACTTATATTGAAATGGTTTCCAAACAGCTATGCTGGAAACTACCCCTGCAGCTGCTGTCATAATGCAGAATGGACAGTTAAAACAGTCCAAAAAACCAGCCGATGCTAAGAGACTCCTGGCCTCACTTTTTGAATCTTGAATCAGGCAACTTTTGTGGCTTGGATTCAGCTTTAGAAGTTTTGTCTTTTTGTTAGATGTTGCTATTCAGCATTAGATTAGTTATTACAAAGGAACAGTTTGCACAATTCTTATTGAAAAGTCTTCCTCTAAAAATTGGTCAAGTTTAATAAATTTCTTCCACTTAGACCTGTAACAGCACATTACTGAGTAGAATAGTAGAGTTTTCCTGCAGAAGGAAAACATCAGCTTCTGAGCAATGTAATGTGAAAAAAACCTTATTATAATGTTCTGTATTCTTTTTTAAAAAATGAAGTGAACTATAGATGCTATAGACCAGAAGAATAGCAGTATAATTTCTTGCTTTCTTTTAAAGAAAGAAAATAAACAAAATATAAAATATCATATTAATTCCTTAAGGGGAAATGTAACAGAGCCCCATTTTTCTTTAATAACTAACTGTACATCTTATTTTGCACCATGGTTCAATTAAGAGTAAATAACATATCAATAGGTTACTGATGTTATAAAATCTAAATTGGAGATTTGCTGTTTATTCTATGTGACACCAAATATGGTTTTGTTTACTTGCAGCTGAAAATAGATTAATCTCATCTGAAGCATGGGAATTCACTTTAACTGTACATTAACTCTAGGGAAAAACAAAAACACAAGTAAAATTTGTGCTAGCATTCCGAAGTGGGTATAATTCTCTGTCAGAACAAAAACATAAGTGTTCTATAATAAATGTATTAGTTTTCCCTTTTCTGGAAACTTACAAAGGACACGCTTGTTATTAAAATAGCTCCACTGAGTTGCTAAATTAAAGTAAAATTGTTTCATGTAACCCAGTTGCTGGCAGGCCATTCAATGTATTGACAGCTTAATGATTCCTCTCTTATCCTGGCGCAAATACCTTTCAGCTGAGGGGAGAAGAAAAAGCATGTTTCTTAGCAATTATTTGAATATGGTATGATTTGCAAAGAATAGCTGATACTTGGGCCCTGATCCCACATCATTAAAGTAAATAGTAAGTGGGACATTAACTTCATGCAAGAGATGACCAAATCCATAGCAATGTAACCTGGTGACTCCCTTTTGGGACTTCTTTTCACAGGAATAACATTGAAAAGATTATGTTTGTAAAGCAGTGACAACCGCTCTTCTTTTGTCTTGAAGCAGAGCGAATATTTTGTGGTATCATAAATAAAACACTTCCTGCCAGTAAGAGCGGAGGGGAGGAATCTCCTATTATCAGTGCCTGTGAACCACCAGCCAAATTCCAAAGAGTGTAGGAAGGCTCAGGCAGATGGGCTCTGTCACTTGAGGAGATCATTGCCCCCAGTTATCTGCCAACAATTAGCTAGCCCTGTATCAAGGACAGCAGAAGGGGACATGTACAAGTTCTTCAGTTTCTATAGTTCACAGACATGAGTGTCAGCTTAGACTGCATTAGATAATGGTTACATTTCTATTTAAACCATATTTTCTACCTTGACCTTAGCAAGGCTTTTGACACTGTCTCCCATAACATCCTCATTAGGAAGCTGAGGAAGTATGGGCTAGACGAGGTGACAGTGAGGTGGATCGAGAGCTGGCTGAGTGACAGAACTCAGAGGGTTGTGATCAGTGGCACAGAGTCCAGTTGGAGGCCTGTAACGAGTGGTGTCCCTCAGGGGTCAATACTTGGACCAATTTTGTTCAATATATTCATTAATGACCTAGATGAGGGGACAGAGTGTATCCTCAGCAAGTTTGCTGATGATACCAAGCTGGGAGGGGTGGCCGACACTCCAGAGGGCCGTGCTGCCATCCAGCGTGACCTGGACAGGCTGGAGAGCTGGGCAGAGAAGAACCTAATGAGGTTCAACAAAAGCAAGTGTAGGGTCCTGCACCTGGGAAGGAAGAATGCCAAACACCAGTATATGTTAGGGTCGGACATGCTGGGAAGCAGCTCTGAGGAGAAGGACCTGGGGGTCCTGGTAGACAGCAAATTATCCATGAGCCAGCAGTGTGCCCTTGTCGCCAAGAAGGCCAATGGCATCCTGGGCTGCATAGGGAAGACTGTGGCCAGTAGGTCGAGGGAGGTCATTCTTCCCCTCTACTCTGCACTGGTGAGGCCACAACTGGAGTACTGTGTCCAGTTTTGGGCTCCCCAGTTCAAGAGGGACAGGGAACTACTGGAGCGAGTCCAGCGTAGGGCAACCAAGATGATTATGGGACTGGAGCACCTCCCTTATGAGGAAAGGCTGAAAGAGCTGGGACTCTTTAGCCTGGAGAAGAGAAGGTTGAGGGGGGACCTGATTAATGTTTACAAGTATCTAAAGGGTGGGTTTAAGGAGGACGGAGCCAGGCTCTTTTCAATGGTTCCCAGTGACAGGACAAGGGGCAATGGGCACAAGCTAGAACACAGGAAGTTCCGTTCAAATACACGGAAAAACTTCTTTACGGTGAGGGTGACAGAGCACTGGAACAGGCTGCCCAGGGAGGTTGTGGAGTCCCCTTCTCTGGAGATTTTCAAGACCTGCCTGGATGCAGTCCTGAGGGATGTGCTTTAGGCAATCCTGCTCTAGCAGGGGAGTTGGACTAGATGATCTCTAGAGGTCCCTTCCAACTCTGAAGATTCCGTGATTCCGGGATATAGCTGGCTATGAGTTTTGGATCCAAGCAGATGAACAACCTTCTGTGTTGCTCTGGTGTCTCTTAGAGCTGTACACTGATGTTCTAACTGATGCCCCCTTGTCGCCATAATGCCATGATTCACAGCAGGGGAAAGTAGGGAAGATAGGAGGGTTCATTACATGAACTTATGGAGAACTTACGTCCCTTATGGAGAAGAGCACCTGCCTCCTACCACAACAAAGCTTTCAAACATGCTGGCAGAATAAGAAATGAGTTAGATACTTGTTAATATTGGATGGCAGAGCTGAAAAGTGTAACTTTTTCCATGAGTTACAGAGTGCAGATGCCAGCATCAGATTCTCCAGCAGAATCATTCAGCAGCAACTACAAATATGGAATTTATCTTCACTGCTGGCTTTTGCATTCTCCTAGTTCTGTGGATGATTTGGCTGAGCCAAGTTTCTGTTACTAAGATGAAGAAGCCTGGTTCATTACAAAGAGTCAGCCAGAATAAGATCTGCCAGGGTATAAATTGCCTATCTGAAAAGCATCTTTATAACATTGCCAACTCTTAAGCTAATGGTTGTACCTACTTAGGTTTCATATGTGCTGTGTTTGTGTGCCCTTTTACCCATTCTGTCACTTCTAGGCGCCCCTCTGTCTTGGTTACTTCTGGGCTAAGATCCCTGTATGCAGCCATTCTAATTCCTGGCCCTTCTTTCAGCAGCACAGTCGCTTTTTGTGAGAGGAATAGTGACCAAAATATTTAAGAACTGGTGGTTAGAGAAGAGAGGAAAAAATATCAACTCTTACATGAGCTATTTAACTTCCCTTTTTGTTAGGAAACAAGATGAAAATAAATCTTATTACAAAACTCAAATCTTCTCTGTATGTGGCCTCATCTTAAAATGCTCTTAGTTAAGACAGGACATGAATACCTAAACCGTATGTGCAAGATAACATCAGGGGCTGCTACCTGAATTTCTTTATCTTAAAACAGGGGAGCCTTTAAAAAAACAAACAAACAAAAAAAAAACCTAAACCCAATATTTACTTTCTGGGATTTAACTAAGATAGGCAATAGTTTCCTGTGTTTCTGCCAACTTGCTTTTGCAAACTGCCTCATCCAAAGCCTTCTGAATAGAGTGGAGATCTTGCCATTGTCTTCCATGAGTTTTAGTTTGGTACTGTAATTATTATCCTTAAATGTAATCCAAATGTATTTATCAGACTTTTTGTCTGTAAAGCCTGTTGATTCACTGTGCAAATATTTGCAAAATCCAGAATGTGGAAAAATGCAAATAAGGTCTCTATTAGTAACAATAGAAGAAGCAAATTGTGGCTAACAGAGCAAATATATAGTTGTGAAAATTTGCTGCTGTGGAAGGGCTCTCCTAGCACATTGAAAATCTGCACAATATATTCAAGAGCCTCCCTTTGTCCATGGCAATAGCACACTAAGCCTGAAGTAACCCATTGCCTTCTACTTTCATCAGCATGTGAGACTGTTAACACCACCAATATATGAGCAAACTAGTATCAAGGCACTGCAAATAAAATTCTTAACAATCATAACCTGATGTCAGTACTAGCTATGCAATTTAACTAATTCGGTGGGAAGAAGAAGATCAAATTATTATCTGTGTTTGTCTTTTCTTTCTTTATCGCTATTCATGGTAAGCTGAAGAAAATTATAGTACTCTATGGAAAGACTATAGCAAAAAAAAACCTATAGATACTCTCTGCTACTGCTGAACTATGTTAAAAAGCAAAGATGGGAATGCTGTTGCATTTTTTGTTTTGAGTCTGTAAGAAACAAACAGGAACACTTGTCAGTTTTAAAGCATTATTTTTCATATTACCTTCAGCTTTCTTGAAAGAATTCTGAAAGTGTTTTCCAGCCACCTAAACAAAAGCTAAATGCAGTTTCTTGAATTCTATAAAAATGCATCCATTAGGAGTTATCTCAGATATCACAGAATACATCGTTAATGCTTTTTTTCCCAAATACATTTTTCAACAAACTTTTGGTAAAACAAACTCCAATTCCAATAATTTAGTTTCTAATTTTATTTTTAATTCTTTGAATTTTATTTGACTTTTAATTGAATTGTAAATTTATACTTGAATTGTTAATTCAAATGTTGTTTACAATCAGCTTTACAAGGAATCTGACTGAAACATATTATAGCTCTTTATAACACCGAAACACTAAAACTGAAACACTAAAGCAATTTGCCATTCTTCAGTATAAATGGTATAAATTACCGATTTTGATAGGAAAAAAAGAAAGTTTACAGCTTTAGCTTTTGATAATAAATCTATAAACCAATAGTAAGAAGAAAAAGTTAAGAATTATTTATTTAAGAATTTCTGAATATTGAATGATTTAATTAGTTCAAGGTGATAATGCAGAATTCTTTATTTCTACTAGAAGTTTTTTGTCATGCTTCTTTAAAATGAGCTCAGGATGAAAAAACACAGTTATTGATTGCTTTCTGTTAAGTGAAAGAATCAGAGAAATTTCCCATATGAATTCTTTGGCATTTTGCCTAATAATTGCCTCATTCAAGAACATGCTTCAGGATTTTTTCTTTCTGTTGTGCTGTCCCTGTGCCCTCAAAATTGTGGCTATGTTATGTTTTCTCTGGTGTGTTACGTGCTTTATTTACCTTTCAGCACACTTTAGACAAGCTTTTCACTTGCTTCCAGGGAAGGTTTAGGGCAGCAGGTAGGTAATGACTGATCTTGTACACTTTGAAAGAGGTATGTGTAACTTCTGCACTTCATTTACTGAACTATAAACAAAACTAAATTATTTGTGCATGTACATCTGATATCCTATTTTTCTAACTGAAAACAAAGCTAAGAAACATTTAACTTGGTCCTGTTCAAAAGCAAATAAATTATCAGTGCTTTCTGTGTTTGTGTTACTGAGTAGCATTAAATTCTGCTCTTGACTCCTAAGTTACCCAATATATATATATATAGTCTTGTTTAGAGCATTAGCTCACTTTCTAAACCCTTGGCATTTGGGCCAGTCTGTAACTGGTACCTCAGTGGTAGCTATTTTAATCTTTCCTATGATCACTAGTCAGTACCTGGTGAAGTTAAGGAGCTCTTTCTCTCATTTTATTCAGGCGCTATGCAAGTGGAAGGAAGTATTGCTCCTGCAACTCCTTATCATTGCCTTAATTCTGTGAATGGCAATTCAACTTCGTGAAGAAGGGGGTAGTTGCCATTCCAATATACTCTGTTTGTGACATTTGTTTATACGTACAAATATATACATCAGAAGTGCCTTTCTAGTTTGTATTCAAGCACGTGCTATTTTAGGCTGACATTTTCCAACTAGGCCTGAGGGAGTTAGATGTCTAAATTAAATTCAGTTTGACTGATTTGGACATTGAACATCTCTGAACTGAAATCCTAGTGATAGAGAGTGAATCTGTGCTAAAATGACATTATTAGCTCTTCAGTAATGCAAAAAATGTACATCTAATTTTTTTCAACAAAATTGCTATATAATTGTAATGTGAATGCAAATATAGGACTTGAAGACTGGAATAATATTTTATTAAGTGAACATGCAAAATATATACACTGAAAGTGAAGCCCCTATAGTGTCAAAACCCCTGTGCTGTTTTGATCTGGAGATGATATAAGCACTTCCTATGAGAACACTACTCTTGTTGATTTAAGTATATATGTATTTTATTGAGTGACAAGCAAGTAATTCATTATAGCTGGTTCTCTCAAGAAGAAGAATTTCTATTTTACATACTTGACTTTTGATGGTATAGTTTAAACGTTGAAAACCAATGGGATTGAACACAATGCATGTTAAAGCTCTGATCACTGTCTCAGACTAGTATTCTATGATGATATTTCTGGACAGAAGTACAAACAAGAATTTGGGTTCTATTCCCAAATCCTCGCTTACTTATTATGAGCATTTTTAGCAAAATGACATGAATACTCTTAATCTCAGTTTAATCATCTCTCAAATAAGTTTAAAAAAACCCAACAGATTTAGTGAGGCATAGCACTGTTTAGTAAACATTTTTAGATTGTCACATCAAAGGTGCCACAACTTATACAATAAATTTTAAGGAAAGTACTAATGTGTTTTGCCTAGTGTAAGGGATGACATATAAGCATGAAATATAAATTAGGAAAGTTTACAGCAGATAGAACTGATTCCAAAGTAAGTGTGAACATGGCCCAAATCCGCTTTTGAAATGTGGTACAATTAGCCTTGTACGGAACTGTGACAATTGCAACCTGGGGAAGAACAGCAGAGCTAAAGAAATGTCTCTCTGCCTAGTCCTTGCTGTGTTGTGCAGACTCTGTATTCAAATGCTCTTTAAAGAACACAGTCTGGAAGGGGCTCAAGCATTGAAAAGCAAAGAGGGAAACAATTCCAAACAAGGCTGCCTGTGTGCAGCTCTGTTTCTGGTATCACTCTTTGAAGGTTTACACTGAAGTGCTCTTTGCCTCACAAGTTACTTCAGATTAATATCATTTATGGAAAGAGCTATAAACAAAAGGCAAATGTCTTGAATACTTTTCAGTGCTGGGGAGAAGTGTTATTACAAAAGTCTGATACCAGCTGACACTGGCCGCCCTGGTAAAGCCAGTCTGCCTCAGGTTATCATCACTTTGCAGGCCAGCATAGTAGAAAATAACTACACGATTGTAATTTGTTGGCTTTCCCTCTCCAAATTGATTGTGCATCCAGAGGAGTTGTAATGAGAAGACGACCAAAATTTGTCTGATACAGATGTTTCAGCAGTCCTCTAAACCAGTATGAGCAGTTACCCAATACAGCCTGTAAAACTTGAAACTGGGAGAAAACGTACTTATATTCTAAAGACTTAGGGTATATGCTTATTTGTAGCCTGTGTGTCTTTGGAGTATTAGGAAGTCTGAAAAAAATAGTCATAGTGATAAGAGCCTTGCTAAGTGACCTCAGAATGGACATGTATGCCCTTCTTGCATGCAGATCAGGCAGTCACTACAAGCATATATAAGCACTGAAACTTCTTTTGAAATTAACTGAAATTCATGATGGGTGAAGTTGCCAACATATTCTACCTAAATGCGCACTATCAATTTGCTTTTGGTGCAATTCAATTTCATAAGCCCTGAATGTTCCAAGAGCTGGTTTACCTGTGCGAGCCTTTCTCATCAGCAATGTTAATTAAGAAAGTCAGGACATTCCTTTTAATGTCATCTACAACTGTCTTCAATTGACAATAAAAGTCTTTGCAGAAAGCTGTCACCTCTGGGAATGATTGTTCATGGGACTTCTGTGCTTCAGGACATAGTCAAAAACATTTTTAATTTTTTCACCCTCTTTTTTCAGTCAACCTAACAATAGAAGGACAATCTGACTGTAGAAACTTTTCTGGCTGCAATCACAGCAGTGGCTTTTCTTACCCTTTTAAGGAAGTTCTCTCTGTATTCTCTGAGATTTGTAAATAGCTCCAGGAAATTAAAGCACTTAGAAATCTCAAGTGGACAATTTACATGTACAGTTGCAGTTTGTTGGGAAAAGAGATGACTAGTAAGCTGTAGCTAGAATTTATATGGTATTACAGTCATCAAATATTGCTAACCTTATAAGTTGCACTGGTGAATTCGACATTGGGTTGTATGCCATTTTAAAATGCTTATTGCTGTCCCCCCACTGGAGATTCAGTGCAGCTGTACAGTCCCAGCAGTGACAGAGTTCTAACCCAGGGTTTATCTATATCGATATGTTAGCCTGCAGCCCAAACTTTGATCACCACACTGACTATATATGAGTCTTCATGCCTCTCCAGGGAGTTATGGGGGAGGACTTGGACCCAAGCCCTGTATCTAAGGGTTGTGTGGATGCCAATAGCTAGAGCTGTACAGAACCATCAGCAAGAGCCCCTTCTGAATATAATGCAGATAGAACCAGTGGCAGATCTGCAAATTTGCTGGAATGGAACAGAAGTTGAAGGGGTATGGTGCTACCTGAGGGGGAACCCGCCCCAGTTAAAAAAAAAAGGCAACAGGAAATTGCTAGTCTCAATAGAAGATTACATATGAAAAATGAGGACAAAGATATTGCTGTTCCATTTACCATGAGCTTGGGGCTGAATCAAGCCTATAGTACCCTGACAAAATCAAAGCTCTTTTCTCTGCTGCAATGCTCAGCAAAAATAGAGAATTTTTTGCTTAGAAGATGTTGCCATGGTTTCTTCCTAAATTCTTGAAGCAAGAAAGCATAACTCCTAATAATCCAACTGTTAAGTGAAAATAAGAAGGAAAATACGCAGAAAAACACAAAGGAAATAAAATGTTGGGTAAAATACTGGTAAGATTACTGTAAATTAGATAGGATAGTATGTTTTCTTTTCTGATTAGCACGTTTCTACTTTTGTAATTTCACTGGACTTAGTATCTAAGCCTTCTGAAGATAACTTATCTCTTCACCAAGGGATGGGAAAGAAAAACAGTCCAACGGATCTAAAAACAGCGTGGAACGTGGCTAAGTGTCATGAACAAGATGCTAGAAGTTTGCCTATGTCTATCACATGGGTTGGGAAAGTCAAATACTGCTGGAAAGGGTTTTTATTTCCCTTCCATTTATTTTCCTTTTATAAACTTGCCAACCACAAATCTTTCATGGCCTTCCTGTCTCTGGTCACTTGAAACAGCCTTTTAAAATATGCATGAAACTACTTTGCTAGCAGCACTTTTATATACCAGTGAAATACCGAGCATAAATCATTCTGTGGAAATATTATCTTTTGTTGACGCATTGCATTTAACAGATCTGCTTGAACTGGATAGCTAGTGCAGGTAGGAAGGTTAAAGGATATGGGCCTATCTTTATCTTTGAGTGACACTGTGCCTGCAGCAATTATATTAGAAATATTTTAAAATAATTTACTCAGTTCTGCAAAATCCCTGTTTTACCTTGGTTCCTCCTTGATACCAATTCCTAGTAAGTAAGCATAGTTTCTTCCTTGCACTAACATTCACTAGAGTTTGCTTTCATTGAACTTCCAGAGATGAGAGTCTGTACAACCACCTGGACATTTCATATTATTGCACTTAGAGCCATAATATGGAATGCAATATTATGAAGCAAACTGCAGCCTTATCTGCATTGAGCTGAATTTCAGGTTTACGGAGGAATGTCTCTTTTTCAAAAAGATCCTCCCCCATTCTAGCTTTGTATAAAGAAAAGCATAGAGAAATACTACAAGCTTTTGGGTAGTGCTGCAATATTCTTCTTGCAATATTTGCATATTGCTGAGTTCTGTGCCACAGACAGAATTTAAGGCAGAAAGATCCAGATCATTGATAAAGATATTAAAGAGAACATGCCCCAGTACTGAGCCCCAGGGAACACCACTTGTGACCGACCGCCAGCTGGATGTAACTACATTCACCACAACTCTTTGGGCCCAGCCACCCAACCGGTTTCTTACCCAGCAAAGCGTATGCCCATCCAAGCCATGAGCAGCCAGTTTCTCCAGGAGAATGCTGTGGGAAACAGTGTCAAAAGCTTTACTACAGTCTAGGCAGACAACATCCACAGCCTTTCCCTCGTCCAAGCAGATCACCTTCTCATAGAAGGAGATCAGGTTAGTCAAGCAGGACCTGCTTTTCATAATCCCATGCTGATTGGGCCTGACTGCCTGGTTGTTCTCTGTGTGCCATGTGATGGCACTCAAGATGATCTGCCCCGTAACCTTTCCTGGCACTGAGGCCAGACTAACAGGCCTGTAATTCCCCGGATCCTTCTTGCAGCCTTTCTTGTAGAAGGGCATCACTTTTGCTAGCCTGCAGTCAACTCCAGTCTTTCCCCTAAGGAACTGAAGGAAAAGGGTCAGAGATTTTTCAAACTCAAAGGATTTGCCCTTCACCCTGTACTGCTTTGAAAATCATGTATGTGTGGTGAAGAGGTCAGAGAGGAAACACCTGCAAATGGAAGTAGGAAAAAATTATTAGCTTCACTGACACAGCTTTCTCTGCATTGGGGATGGCCAAGTCATTGAGAACTGAGCCCTCCCTTCAGCAAAATAAAACTTATCCTGTCATCAACCCATGCACGCTTGACATATGCTGTTAAATGCTGGCATACTGTATCACATAAATCTTCCATGGAAGTGTGCTTCTCCATTTCATAATATCAGAACATGTTATCAGTTTCCTCTCTTTCTCCACTTGTTGAAGGAGATATTAAGATTATTTAAAAATATAAAGTAGAGGCCAAACTGTGTTGCATTTCTCCACCTGTTTTCCAAATCCAGACTGATCTATTTCTCATCACTACCTATCTCAAGCTAGAATAAGGGAATTATTTCAATTAAAAAAAAAAATCATAGCTGTTGGGATATAATGGATATAGGATAAAACAACAACAAAAAACCCACAAAACAAAACAGGTTTCATCTAAGCTATCTGCATTCTTTGCACTTGTGCGTAAGCAATGCATTAGCAATCTGGTTTTAAAAAGGTACTGAGCTTTATCTAAGAAGTCTCCACCAGCCAAAGGCAGTCACTTTAAATTGCTAGTGGTAGCACACTTCTGGAGAGAGAGGCAGGAGATCACCTAGAGTTGCTTTCACTCAAAATAAACTGTCCACCCAGGAAATGATGAAGCAAATAAACTGCTGACATTAAATAAATAGGTAGCACTGTTTCTCTGAGCTGATACTAAACTAGGTATCACCAACATACTACCTTGAGTTGCTATCTTTAGCATGTGGAACAGTAACAATTGCTACCTTAGTCACTATAACACACCAACAGACAGATCTTGCACATGAACAATGGCACTAGTAGCTACTCAGGCCAAAATTATGACATGGGCAAAAACATTCTTTTGCTCTGTCTTATTTCCAGTCTCAGTTATGGCTACATTCGGTAGGAGACTACGATATTATTCTTCATTTTCTAGCTCTTCCATCCTTGCCTGTATTTTCCTGTACATTGTTAAAGACATACATGTTAAAACATCTGTCGTGTTTTATTGCTGAGTAAAACCTGGGAAGGTCAGGAGTGGTGTTACTTACTAGTCATCTCTAAGGACAGGATACACACAGAGAATGCCCATTTTTCAAAAATATAAAACACGCAAAACAGTTCTAGTATAAATTTCTCCTTTGGTCTTAGATGTACATTATTGTTAATAAATAAATACAATTAAATATAAAATATTAACTTTTTTTTCCGCCTGATACCATTGTGCTAAGGATGTTTACTCATAGACCCACACATTCATGGGACTGGAAGAAAATATTTTGCCAGAATTTGATGTTTCAGCCAAGGAAAGGACCTCGCCCATGCTGAAAAAACAGAGAGGGAAAGCCTGAAAGGCTTTTTTAAAATGCCATGTCTACTCAGTGCAAAGCTATTCTGCCCAGTCTATAACAAGGATTGATTAATGCTACAGCAATGACCACATTAGTTATAATAGCAGCAAGAGCGCTTTCCCCACAAGGGAAATCAGGAGGCCAAGTGGCCCACCCCCACTGCTCAGAGCAGAACTAACTTCAATGTTAGATCAGGTTTCTCACTACCACAATTCCCCTTATTTATACATTGTCTCTAAAATATAAGCAGAGGTATGGAGATTGCCTATTTTAATGAACTCCTTCTCTGCAAAGTCCTGTGGCTACAGCTTAGAAATAGAATTTGTGTCAGATGGCTATTAGCAGCCTGATCAAAGTGTTCAGGAACTGTAAGAGAACTGATAAACCTAGAGCAAGCCCATGTTTCTTTAACTACATACTTCCGCTTTTCCTGATTTTTGCTTTCTTTACCTACATTACATTAGCCTGCAGAACTTGGTCAGCTGTTCTTTACTTAAGCACAGGAAAACAAAAAAGTCATTTTCTATTCTTGTTTTCCGTTTCTTTACAGTGAGGGTGACAGAGCACTGGAACAGGCTGCCCAGGGAGGCTGTGGAGTCCCCTTCTCTGGAGATTTTCAAGACCTGCCTGGATGCAGCCCTGAGGGATGTGCTTTAGGTAATCCTGCTCTAGCAGGGGAGTTGGACTAGATGATCTCTAGAGGTCCCTTCCAACTCTGAAGATTCTGTGATTCTGTGATTCTGTAAAGTAATTGGAACCTGCCAAAAGAGTAAATGATTAAATGCATAGTCCCCTTGTTTGTTGGGCAGAATGTTAGAGTCATATAGTAGGAAGAGTACTTAAAAAACAAAAAAAAAGAAGCAACGAAATCATCTTGGAAGTTTTGTATCTCAAAAGAACACTAGAAGAGGAAACATGGTATAGTAAATGAACAGATCTTCAACAGTGCTGAAGTAATGAATGAAGCTGTTGCAGTTTCAAGGTTCACTGGTATCATGTGATCAGTCTAAGGAACTATATGAAAGTGACTTATACATAAATAGATTCCAAGATGCACATGTCTTTTATTGCACTTTCTACAGAGACATTAACAGAAGCATTTTTATGTGTTGTGCCAAGTTTTGGGTGGAAATAGTCCCTGTTGTGGTGCATTTGTGCCACTTGAAGGTGTCTTTCCTTTGTCTACCAATACTAAATTCATCAAGTTAGAATTGAATCAAAATTATGTCTCTATTTACATTTTGATTCTTTGAAAGATTTACAGCTGTGATTAGTCTTTAATGTTGGGCATAGTCCTGCTCACATATAACAAGATTATTGAATACTTGTGTGTTTAAGGTACTAAATACAAAAAAGGTTATTTGATTAATGCAAGGACTAAAAAATCTTTTAGAGGTTTTACCACACATTTGATAATGATAACAGAAACATACACAGAACCAGTATATGCTCTAAAATATTTATATTCACAAATGTATTGGCAAACTCAGATCCTTATTTAGTTTCTTTTCTTCCCTCTAATGAAATAAAAGGAAAAATTGCTTTTGAAAAATTAGCCCTGATTAAATTAGAAATATCATATTCTTGCTACAAAATAACAAATAGGTGGGTCAAAGCATATTTAAAATTAGTTTTCTTTCCTACTGTTGAAAGAGTTCCTCAGTAATTCACTGAGGATACACTGGCTTACTGATCCACCAATTCAAGGCAAAGTAAAATGCAACAGAAACAAAAGTCCATCTATGAAAATTCCTTATCAGTTGCATAAAAGGACTGCAGCATTGACAGGTATGTATTCTCCAGCAGCCAAATTTGGTAAGTATTTTGTATGTGGTTGTCGGGCTGGCTTCTATTTTATGAAAGAAACAGACATAAGGATTATAATAAAGTTGCAGCTGTGCTTCTTTGGTAATCTGTATTTATAGGCCTATCTCTAATTTGTAGCTCTGTGTATCTATGAATTACCATTATAAAGGTGCAATCACTCACTAGAGGATGGCTGTTCTAAGTATATCAATATGTATTTAAAAAACTTGAACTCATTGAGCATGACTTCAGTGCTAAAAGCACTAGGTCACTAAAAGGGTTTAATAGACCTAATTACTTCACTGTCCCAGAATTATGGGGTATTAATCCTTGGAAGAGAGTAAAAGGTACATGACTCTTTTTCCTATGCCATTGGTAAAAACTGATAAATAGTTTCAGTGTCAGGGTCTAGTTGTAGTCAGTTGAAATTACTCTGAGTCTCCATTTCTGATTTTGAAAGGAGGCTAAATTAGCTCCTTTTGTCAGATAGAACATGTTAACCTGCTACAGACATATGGTCTGGAATAGTTCCCTAGGAGCACAGTTGGTGCGAGACACAATGCCATATTGTTCAAAACACTCCTCACACCAAGGAAAATGGGAGCTGGTAGCTAGTATTATGCCATGATATTATAATCTGGAAAGGCCTTTATCAGTGTTGTATTGCAAATGTGACAAAACCAGGAAGGAGGTAAAAAAAAGTATATGTACTCGAAAAAAGTACATATGCTAAGCAGTCACTACTGCAAGACTGTTAATTTACAACTACCTGAGAGCCTCCTCAAGCCCAATTATGTCTTGACCTTTGTTACCTGTTTTAGCTCGAATTTTGACGACTAGATTTCTCAGTAACAAAGTGCTCCAGAATTCACAAGAAAAATTTCTGAAAGAATACACAGAGCATAGCAAAAACCCAAGTATCTTTGACTTCTCTGGTTTGCTCTCGAAAACTAAAAATTCTGCATTTAACAGGAAGCAGTCTACTGAGTGTCTCACCAACACGTGGAACATCCAGGCATATATTTAAGCTATTTCTAGTGTATTTGATAAAAAGAAAGGTCAGACCCCAGCTGTAACCAGAGGGATGGTTGATGTGAAAAGGAGAAACCCTGCAAGCTCTCTAAAAGCAAATCTCTCACTGGTCTCAGGAACAGAAGATTTCCATATCTGACCTCACTATAACAGGTTCCACAATATGCTTGCATAAATCAAAGAGCTGTGTATACACCACGCTTCCCCCCTTCACTATTTATATTCACTTGGAATGAAAAACAGCTTACCACCTGCCTCATTTCTATCACAATGTAACAGGCCACAGAGTTAACACCCTTTTGATATGAATGGCAGAATAAAATTACAAAAACGGTCACTCTTACACAACCAAGACATCTGGCACCTCACTTGGAACTCTTCCCTAAGAAATACAAACATCTCATAAATATACGGAAATATGTTATTTCAAGTATGTGTATTATGTGTAACTAAAAACCAGGTGCAGCACACTTCCATTTCAAGCTTACACGTAGTAAAATTATGCAACTGTGTAGAGAATAGTATAAGGATTTAATAGTCTATCAAATTTTTAGAGCAAATTTATAGGAACAATGGAGCTTTGCTGACCATACGGAGTCTCTCTATAAAACATGACTTTGTTCCAGCACACAGAAGAGCATGGGACTTCTCCCTCAAAAAAATAAATGGCTAAGAAAGGAGAAAGAAAATTACATTAGGCAGCAATAGCCAGATTAAAGAATTGGAGTAAATTTGGTATGTGGAAGTAGAAACAGCTTAAATACAAAAAACAGAATAAGCTTAAAATCCCTGTTTTCAGGTGAATGAATAACAACTTTTGGTCTGATTAGATGCAATGAATTATTAGAAATGCTCAGGAATCTTTTGACAATTATTGCAAACGCAGCAAATCTGTGGGTTGACTGAAGGGAAGTGCAGTGAGGATGAAAAGAAAACAGATCTTGGGCCAGGCAAAAAGACAAAGGGAAAAAAAAAACATACAGCCCCAATGACAGCAGAGGGCGGTAGTAAAAAATAATATTATTGAGGTCATATAAAAATAGACCAAAGAACATTTCATGCCATTTGCTGCCTGAAACTAATAAACATCCATGTGCTGCCTAAATTTGCTATTTAAGTTTCACTACTTTTCTAATTTGAAGTGAAGCAAAACTGGACATAATATTCTAAGTGGATTTAATTGAACTAAATCACTCAAGTTTAAGGAGTTTCATAAAGTGAATTCCAAAAGATAAACAAAATTTTATTCATTAATGCATTTGTGACATACAGCAATGTTGCTAAGTTGAAAAATAATATTTGCTTAACTGAAATGAATTTAAAAGCCTTGATTATCTTGTCAACAAGAGGTAACACAAAATATCTCCGTATCAGCTACATGCACCTTTAGCAGTCATTAAAGAATGACTAACAACTGACTAAGCCACGAAGAGCTGGCTGACTTGTTACCTTTGTGGTGATCCCATATTAAGATTTCCCGATGGAGCAGAGGCAGAAATGTTGATTCTGCCTATTGTCACATTTGCTTAGCAGATTAACGGAGGAATTTGGTTTCTGGGGCAGTCAGTGAGGCATTGTTCTTCTTCCAATTGAGATTAATTAGATCACTGGGAATATAGAATGAGCAGAGACTGCATCATCGGGGCCAAAACCCACTGCTCGCTTATTCAGTGTTAGGGTTGTTCCATACAAAATTGTAGTTTGTCCGAATTATTAGGACTTTCCATTACTTCTGAGGAAATCTATTTCACAACATAATCAATGTGATTGCCAGGAAATTTTCCTCAAAAAATAAGTTCAGCCCAAATTAGCGATAGACTGTTTTAAAAGCTTCTATTTTGAATAGATGATGGTTCAATGCTGATTTGAACTATACCAGGCAGACAACTTCCTTTCAAATTAGCTTTTTCATTAGCATTACCGTGCCATTGAAAAAGGAGTCAGTTAAAGTTTAACAAATATAATAACAAATAAACTGAAAATAAAAAGACTTGAGCCAAAGATGGATGATGTCTAAACATTGAATACTGACATGTTGGCACTTGTCATGCACGAGCTCCATCTGCCTTCCAGTTTTTGGTACTGCTGCAAAAGCCAGAGTTCTAAGTAAAAGGTTTATGGAAGGGAAGTTAGCAGTACTGTGATGAGTCACTGTAACTTTATTCCACTCAAATAAAACAGCTTTGTCCCCACATCAAAATTACTAACTGAAAGTTAGGAAAAATCTCCTAAGAAGAGCCAGGGCTTTCTGGAGAATGGATTCTTTCTCCATCAGTAAAACCAGAACATTTCAGTGAGTTTCCTTCTTCCTGGTATGAGACACAAATCAATGAACGTCTGTGTAATGCAAAAACCCATCCTATGAAAAGAATAGATCCTAAATTGCCGAAATTTATACCAATTGAGTTCTTGTATCATTCTGTATATGAAAGCTGTATATACTGAAAATGCATTGTGTAAGACATTATAAAGTGAAAACAAGGGTAAGTAGAATTAATATATTTGAAATTCTAGAAGAAAGAATCCAAACTGAAAACATTTTTAATAGTAACAATCACACCATAGCATATATTGTCTCTCCAGTAAAGTAGGAAAGTATGCTTCTTAAATTATCAGTATGTGGAATCTGGTGATGACACAAGGCCCTCAGCTCTTGTTAGAAGAAAAATGTTAAATCAGTAATCCTCACAGATGAGGGAGAAAGCTACTCTCAGTGTCTGCAAGAAAGCCTGCAAGAGCAGAAAAATGAAATTGTGTACTCAACTGCATGAGAAATTTCAAAATTCTAGGCAAAGTTACATTTTCTAGGGATAAGCAGAAAACAAAAGGACAGCACGTGATTCAATATAAGTGGTATCCACAGCACTGGGTGGAAAAGCTTCACCCAGGATTATTAGGGAGAACCTCGGGGTGTTCATAATTTATATCCAAAAGCTCAGTAAGACATTTTGGATCTCCTAGTACTGTGAAACTGAGAGCTGGGAATCTTGTCAAAAAGACCTCAATAAAAATAATTTCTTCATGTTTCATTTGGCAAAACAAAAGAAAATGGTTGCATAAAGCTTTGCTATACGAAAATATTTCCAACTGCATCTTCACAAAGTTGTTAGTCTCAAATAGTTACCTTGTGTAATAAATCTGATAAAGTATGATCACCTCTTTTTATTCATGCTACATTCATCTGGCTTGCATAGGTTTGGCACAAACAAGGCATCACCAATGGAGCTGTGCCCATTTGCTCCAGTTACTGGATTTGTTCCAGTAAACCAGCTGATGAAGGTGGGTCTTCAAGACCCTGGCAACTGCAAACTACTTAAATAGATCAGCATCTTCAAAGTTGCCCTTCAAAACAAGTTTTATTAGTTTCTTTATGTAGGCAGCAATAAGATCAGTCATCCTTCTGAACAAGATGTAAATTTCAAGCCCCTGTGTTCCTTGCTCTCACAAGCACAAAATTAAGAATTAGACCAGGGTAAAGAAACAGTAAAAATCTACTTAGAAAAGGGCATCCCACAAGTCTCACTTGTCAGATGGGAACGACTTGGCAATCATGAGGCAAGCACTCTCCTTAACGGAAGATCGGATTCCAACGTCCCTTGCTCCGCTTATCATTTTTAGCCTTGTGACTACACAGGCAAGACTGTACACCTGTGCTGTGCAGGATCAGAGCTTCAGAGATCAGCTTTCACATATAAGAGCACAGCACTTTTTAGAAGCACTGCACAGAATTTGATGACACAGGCCTGGGAGATCATGATGGCATTGGTCAAGGGGGGGGAGGGAAATCAGACTGAGAATGAATGTGACGATTGCAGGCTACGCAAGACAATAAATAGAGAATCCCGAGTGACTGCTTCAGGAGGGAAGACATAAGATAAAGTGATGTGTGAACATTCAAATCACATTAGAAATTCTTGTGGATATCATAAAGCTATGACGTAACTGGCATTTACCTCTATTCAGCTGGTATAAACCTGATACAGGTCTGGAACAAGCAAGAAAAATGTAATACGGTTGAGGTGGGTGAGGATGTTTGTTTGCTTTTGCAAAGAACAACTCATCTGATTCTACAGACTTCTACCAATTGAAAAAGAGTCTGGAGGGAATCATATACATAACTCTATTAACAGTTGGGAGGAGACATTTTAAATACTGCTAGTAGGGATCCTCTCACTCAGAAAACAAGAGAGATTAAAAAAAGACTTTCAAATCCTCAGTTTTAAAACTCCCCAATGAAATATTGACAGCCCCGGTATTTTATATATATTAACAACATCTTCAATAGTTTTAGTGATCCTAAACTGCTCACGCAGTTTACGCTGAATCCATGTGTACAGTATGTTTTACAACCACTGAAGGCACACCCTGAGAGCTGAATTTGTTTCGTGACAGAGCAGAACCAAAGACATTTTAGCATTGCTCTGATCTCTGTAGCCCCTTTGTTGGTGTGAGCAGAAAAGAAGAAACAGACATAAATTTGCTCTCAAAAATATCAGAGTGCAGTAATCTTATCTCCTCCGTGTTAACTGTCTCAAAAAAAACCCCAACCAAAAAACCAAAACCATTACAACTTAAGTGTAATGAAACACATTAAGTATCCTGGCTCTGCTAAGAGCAGGTCTTCCCAATAAAAAATCTTTCCTATCTGTACTTTGTTAAAAGAAGGCAGGAACACAGTTTCTGTCCTGATCTATGACTTAATATTCTGGAGAACATTTGGTTTGACACATCATTGAATTCCCTCTGAGGAATGTGTTGCTAACTGTGCTCATATTTAGCTTCTAATTTGGTGTGAAATATGCTTAATTTCTAATTTCTCAGATATTTATAACATGGGACTGAAGCAACATTAAGATGTGTGATGTAGCTGCTGTTTTTAAAACCATGGTGGTATATAAGCTGGCCACTTCCTGGAATTTGACATCCAGCTGAGAAAAACACACAAGTGCTATCCACCACAGTAAGAAAAAAAACCTATGCAGTACGATACGGTAAATATGGAGGATGTTGAACTTTGAAGGATAAATTATTTCATCTCAAATTATTTCAACAAAATCCAATTATTTATTGGAAAAAACGACTCCAAAAAGACTGCAAGTGGTAAGTAAGACTGAGCAAGTATACTTGTCAAAATCAATAATTGCCTTTCAAGTGTAAGAAAATGACAAATGAGCAATTAAAGATTGCTGTTCTTTATTTAGAACTGAAAAAGAGAGGAATGAGTCTGCAAGAAAAAATCTTAAAGCTTTTTCTGCATGTTGCTTTGCTTCAGGTGAAAGTTCTGTGAATATATAGGAGAGAAGAAATGCCTTCTGTAAGGTATTAATCTTCTATTCTTGGCTCCCCTGCAGACCTGCTATATGAATGTTGTTAAGATGAATTTATGTTAATTATCCTGTGGCAACTAGGAAGAGGATTTCTCCGTCTGGGATTCCTTTTTTAGGCAGCTGGTAGGGCTAATCTTCAGCAAAGAAGAACTTTTAATACCCAGTAATGTTAAATATTCTGAGTATGAGGGAACTTGCTGTCACTGAAGGATTTCTGTATTGCATCATTGCAACATGTGGGAATACATGTAGATTTAAATTCAAAATCAGGTGAACAGGATGAAGAGAGCTTCCATGATTCCCTTACCTGCTTCCACAGGTCAACCATCATGGGTAAAAACGGTCATGATGGGCAGGCTGGGGGTGTAGGCAGGATTGCTTAAGTGTCTCCAGTCTGATGGTAATAAAGAAATAAAAGGTAGCGTTAGCTGCCCGTAAATTTGTCTGGGAAGATGTTTTTTGGTCACTACAACTTTTACCTGCCAATGACATCCTCCTTCAAAGGCTGTCAAGAAGATATAACTGTTGCTCACACCAGGAACTGTGTAAACACCAGGGAAGGCAAGTTGAGCCTTCATGTTGCCACGCGAAAACCCACCGGGAGGGAAAGACACCCCCGTCCCCACGGCCAGCCAGACCCTCACACCCCTCCTCGGCCGCAGTAGAGGGCGGGCGAGACGCTGAGGTGGGGCGCCCTCCCATTGGCTGATAGAGGCGCGGGCACAAGACAAGGAGAGGGCAGAGCTTGTGATTGGGTGGTGGGCGGTCAATTGCCTTGTGATTGGGTAAGAGGCGGCGGTGCTGTGGCGGGAGGCGGGGTTGGGTGGCTTCTCGCGAGAGTCGTGTGTGTTGGTGGTGGTCTCGCGCGGCTGCGGCCCGCCCCGCCTCCGGCTGCTTGGGCCGGCGGCGGCGCCCGGCGGACCCGATCGCGGCCGGTCGCAGCTCCCCGCCGCTGTGGCGGCGCCGGTGAGTGACTCTTCCACCGTCGGGCGGGGAGCGGGACAGGGTCTGTGTGCCTCCCCCCCTTGCTCTACCCTCTCCGTGAGGGGGTGTGAGCCTTCGCCGGCCCCCTTCGGCCGTGGCTGCGGCCTCCCGCCGCCGCATCAGCCCTCACAGGCCTCCGCCTCTGGCGGCTCCCCCACAGCCGGGACAGGCCGGTTCCCACGCACCCACCCGTGACAGACCGGCCTCCCCCAGTTCCCTAGGCCCCAGTAGCAGCGGGGGGGGGGGGGGGGGGCGGCTCCATGCAGCCCCCCCTCACAGCCTTGTCCTCTCCTGCCCCGAGGCTCCTCCGAGTTTTCACCCGTCCCTGTCTGCTCTTTCCCCCCGAGCAGTCCCTGTCGGCCGGGGGTCTGCGGGTCTCCTGGGCCTCCCGGTGTCAGCCCTTCGCACACCTTCGCCTGTCCTCACCTCCCTGTCCTGTGCTCGGGGAGGCTTATTGCCGTCTTCATCTTCCGTGAAACGGCGGCTTTCTCCCCTGAATGACCTGACTCCTCACAGGGAATCACTGTGTATTAATTATCCGTCCTCATCCTCCCTTTTTACCTTCCTTAAAGACCCTAGTTGTGTCTTCCTTTTTTGGCATTCCTTTTTCCTTCATCTCTGGAAGAACATCGTTTAGAGTGAAAAAATTTGGCTGGTGGTGGACGGGAGTAGGAGGGTTTTTCTTTGAAGTAGGAGCCAAAATATAGTACGTTATAGCTGGACTTCGCATTTGTGGGCCTGCACGTCTGTGTGTTCATGTGTGCCATGGCTGAATGCGGTCCAGTTGGTATATGGAGTCACAACACTGAAGAGAAGCTTGTGATTGCAGGACACCTAAAAAGCATCTCTGGACAAATTGGAAGGCTGTTGGGTATTTATGTATGTGTTTTGTGACTTCACAGCTTTTCATTTAAAAAAAAATACTTCAGGGAAAGATGAGCTTTCCTTTATAATTTCTTATGTTGTAGCAGTAAATGCTCAAATGCTTTCAGCCTATGCACATTAAAAAGTCTAATGCTTTTCCTTGAATTATTTTAATGCTGATCACAGATGTGGAATTTGGAGTTGTAATGATTTAATTTTCTTTATCTGCTGAAATAAGGGAGCTTTAATGTTGCTGGTGCCAAGGGCCAGCAGTGTGTGTGCCTTGTCTTCTTAAGATAGCTAATGAAGGCAACTGTTAGAGCCATGGTTCTTCTTGTACAAATATTGTTTTACCAAAGTTAGATGGATACTTTCTAATCTTATATAGGATTCTCAAGAGGGTAATCATTTGCTTGCAGAACTGATCTTAGCATGGCTTCAATTGGGGATAACTCAACACTTGAAAAGGTGT
Organism: Chroicocephalus ridibundus; assembly: GCF_963924245.1. Taxonomy (NCBI): domain Eukaryota; kingdom Metazoa; phylum Chordata; class Aves; order Charadriiformes; family Laridae; genus Chroicocephalus; species Chroicocephalus ridibundus. Next base: position 45,948,493 of record NC_086292.1, read on the forward strand.
GCAGGTTATTGCACCCAAGCTGTGGTTAATTGTGCTTGTGGGACTCTAAGAAAATAAATGCTGTATTCTTCCAGAAAGACACAAGTCACTGGTAAAAGCTGCTTATCTGCAAATCAAGGGAATTACTGAAACTTATAAAGTAGCTTGATTTATATGTATGGTCCAGTTACCAGTCTTCAGCTGGGTAAGAACTTTGTTTACAACTACTGTATAATCAGATAGAATTCATGATTTTAACTCTGTACCTTCAGTTCCATTATCTATTAGGATTAGAAATCCTTCAGTAAAGGAATGAACTAAAATAGAAAATGTTATTGGTGGAAAGCAATTACGATTCCTTGCCTTTCATTAATGGAAATCAATTTATACACATGACTCTCTAGCAAACTGGTAACTTTAAATTAATAAATAGTCCGGATTTATTATGTTCTCCTGACTTCTGAGACAGTTGAAAAGATGTAGACTGTTGTTATCTAAATCTAGACAACATAATAATGACTAGAATTTTGGTTACATATGAGAAATAAGCTAAATAAAGTCTGGTTTCAGAGACAAGTTAATTTTTAATTTGTCTTCATACCTCTGTTTTCGAAAATGTCAGTTAAAGATTGACATTTAGTTCTTTCTGGTTTTATTTTTAGTAAAGAGAGCTGAAAATCTGTTGTCACATTTAGCTCTATAAATTTTCTTGATGTAAGTTTCAGATTTCTCATATATTAGTTTATTATTTTAAAATGGCCTTACTGGGTGTCCATCCCCAATATCTCTTCCAACTGATAAATTCTTCTGATAGTTTTGTATGGGAAAGCTTAACAAAATTTCATTGCCTTTTGTCATTCTGGCTTAAAAGTTACGTAAGGGTGTTTTAAGCATCTGAGAATAAGTCATCTAATAAATTGTGCGTTTTTCTTATTTTAGCACACTTCACAGAATAGATGTAGGATATCAATAATGGTTAGTAGAGAGGGCTTTCTTTTTTTTTTTTTTTCTTGTGGTGGCAGCTTTGACAAAATTATCTGAAAGGTCCATTGAAAATGGAAGGGAAAAAAAAAAGCATTACGTATACCTTAAGATCGTGTTATTGCCAGTCCGATAACATGCCAAAACTTCATCCAGAAGATAGTCAAAGGCTTGCTTCTAATATATCTTATGGTGTGGATGTTCTGGGTGCTTTATATATTAACTGGAACAAGTGTGTTTAGATAAATTATCAGGTAATATGTAATAATTAACTCCACAAAAGAATGCATAGCATACACCTTGATAATGTCTTTTTTTTTTTCCTCTTTTTATCTCCTAGAAATGGGTCTGTTTTCAGAAGATGCAATGCACTAGATGTGGTGCTTGGAACAGGATTAGTCATGGCATCAGAACTATGTAAAACAATCTCTGAGGCAAAGCTGGAAAGGCACAAGAACTTGTTCTTAAATTACCGAAATCTCCATCATTTTCCTTTGGAATTACTGAAAGATGAGGGGCTGCAGTACTTGGAGAGACTTTATATGAAAAGAAATTCCCTGACCACATTGGTACGACAACCTCTTTATTGTAATGTTTACTGTCTGTACGTTTAGGAATTCTGATTTTTGGAACAGAAAAAACATGATAATTTAAAAAAAAAAACGACCACCTTATAGCAAACCTGACCCTGAACGATGTCATCCTTTGTGAAATATGAGTATTTGATTGTATTATGTTTGAACTTGCATAGGTAATGTAGAGAATAATAAACGAAAGTTTATGACATTTTATGATTACACTTTTGAAGCTCTGTGAAGATCTACTGGGGGTTTTCTTGTGAGGTTTGTTGTTTTGGTTTTTTTTTTTAACTGCTATAAATCTTGCTCACATCAGTGATCAGGCCTTTGTACTGTCAGGTGATACTATGCAGTCTAGTCTACATTCCTTCATTAGACTAAACAACTTTAACCTTGGCGTGTGCCTTATTTTAAAGGCATCGTCAATCCCAGGGTCTAATTCAAAGCTTGCTGTTAAGATGCCAGCAAAAACTTGTGTCTATGGGCTGCTGTTGACAGGAGAAGTTAATTTCAAGGTTGTGTGATTTTTCTGTTGTGGTTTGTTCCTGTTTTGTTGTTTTTCCCTGAACTCCAGAAATTCTCACCATGAATAAATGTTGTGACGTCAGAATTCAGTGTGGGGTAGTTAAATAACTGTGAGAGACATTCTGAGCTGGTAAGACTCTCTATATAGAGAGTCAAAACTTGCCACTGTCAATAGGCTCAAGTCTCCAAGTAATTCAGTTTTTTGTTTTTGTTTTTTTTTTTTTTTTCTGGGCTCTTCTATGGTATGATAATAAAATAATAGCCATGACAGAGGAGCTGGAGGGCCTGACTACTTAAAAGTCACCAAATCTGTATGTTTTTCAGTACTTCCTAGAAAAAGTACAGTACTCCAGTTTAAGGAATAGTGTTTAAAACTTTGACAATGATACATTAGAAATCCTCAATAAAGGTTTCACTTCATGGGCCAAATGATGACAGGATTCTGAAGATTTTATGCCTTTTATTCATCTTGAATGAGTCACTTAAGTTTGTATGGTAGAGAATTATTTTAGCGCTTTGTGTGTTTTTTAGGTGAGTCCTTTGCTTAATAATTTAATGGGAGGATAGGATTCATGGTTACAAATTAAAGCTGCTTAAAAGTTAACCAAAGACTGTAAACAGTTCTGCTTTGACACTTTGTGAAATTCAGTGATTATTTAGTGGTGTAAGGAAGGTTCATGAAGTTTGCACTGCTCAAAAGATGAAACTATATTAAGGAGAGTTTTGCATATTATTTTTCTGCATGTATGTTAGATCATAGTTTTGTTTTTAAAGCAATTATAAAATAGAAACCAAAACAAAGTCTCATAAGTAACAGCTTAGTTCTGTTTTCCTCTCTGTACCTATTAATACTACCAGCCAATAGATTTCTAAGATGGTATAAAAGTAATTACACGTGGTTACTGTCAACAGAAGATGTATCAAATGAGGGAGGCAGCTCTTGCCCAATACTGTTTGAAATTAAAGCCTGGGATAAAGGAACTGAAACAATACTTAAAATGTAGATCATACCTAGGCAAAATGATTTGCAAACAGTGTGAAGCAGAGCATTAGGATTCAAAATGATCAGGATAGCTTGCTCATAATATGATTTGGTGGAATCTTATTCAATTGCATAGCACTATAGCTAGGAACCAGGCAAAAAAACCTGGGTCTTATTCACTGAGCATCTGTTAGCAGAATAGATGTTGGAAGTCATAGTGGACCAAAATAGATCAAGTCAGCAGTGTGTTACAAAAAAAGGCAGATTTTTTTTTTTTTGAACATAGAACATTCCACAATCTCCATTAAAAGCAGAAGGAAATAATTATTGGATACTGTTAAAGCATAAGCTGGACCAAAGATTGAGTGGAGTTTCATACTCACGAACAACCTAGGTAGATTGGAAAGAAGCTAGAAAGCAGCAACAAGAGATTTTGAGGGAACATGCCCAATGAAAGAATGTTGAGAGATTTAGGTTAATTCCTTTGCAAAAAGAGAAGACAGAAAAGAAAAAGGTAGAAGAGGAGGAATAGGGGAGAGCAGGAGTCATCAGTATTTTTAGAAAGCGGTACTTTCATAATGCTTATTTTTAGTGTCCGCTGCTGGCAGGACAAGCAATACTCTCAATTTCTGTAAAGAAGTAGTAAGTTAGTTCTATTGTGGGCGTGGGGAGGGGAATCTCATCTGAGAATAGTTAAAAACAGATAAATTATTGAAGGAAGAGTTGCTCTCTTGTGCTCCTTTGATTCTATGCAAGGTGATAAGCATTAGCAATAAATACTTTAAATTGCATATGGATTATTAGCAATCATCAAAACTAAATCTGCAGTGTATTTCTTTAAAGTTAGGTGGTGCTTTTGTCCCACCAATTCATTCCTTCAGAGTTCTGAAAAATGCTGACTAAATCAGCTTTTGTTCTTCTTTGCTCTTCTAAAATGACTCTAGTCCTTGACAGATGGCTCCTATGAAAACGGTTGGAATAGTTATGCTGACAGAATTTACATATACTTTACCTGAGAAATATTTCATTTTTGTCTTCATTGGCAAGATGGAAATGATAGAGGGCTATGACATAATGAATGGATCAAGAAGCTATATAGCACACCTATGTCTCAGCATCAAGTCTTACAACTTCTCCTCATGTAGCCTTCCAGTAATCCTATTTCCCCATCTATTAAAAGGAAATGCATGTTTGCCTTGATGGCACTGTCTGAAACATGATTTACCTGTATCAAAGAACAGTTGGTCTTAATTTACTAACTCAGAATATGCAATGCTGTTCTGTTCAGACAAAACAGCAGGTTTGCTTTTTGAAAAATGTCCAGTGGGTGTGAAGACGAGGCAAGCTTCACTAAACTGGTGGCAGAATTGATGATTCATTATCACCACTGTTTGTTGTCATGTCACCAATAGAGACCAGAGTTAGTTTTACCTTTCAACTGATGGATCATGAATAGTTTTTTTTTAAACTTAATTTCATTGTAGGATGTTGTATTGAACAACTTTGACTCAGACCCATTGTTACTGTGTCACTCAAGAAGATAAGCAGAATTTCTATTATAGACTTGCTAAACTGGAAAGTTATTTCTCTCCTGAGTTTAGCTCTGTCACAATATGAAGTTAAAGCAGGAATAAAAGTATAACCTTCATGTATAATGTGAAAATAGTTTGTGATTCAGGTTAGTATCCTTATTCTAATAAACGGTGTAGGATGACAGTGAATTTGTGTTTTTCACATTCCCTCATAATTTTTTAAATTAAAGCTTGAATTTCTTGTTCTTGAGCATGTTGCAGCCTTTGCATATTTTCCCAGCTTAAGCTTTTCTCTTTGACCAAATAAAATTCTGTCGAGTAGATAGCTGTACTGTAGTAAACCTTCCAGTAGGTGGCAACAATTGATTAGTTATAGCCTGTTTCTTGGGTTTTGATGTAAGGGATTCATTTATTGAGCCATCATTTGCTGCTCCGTAGCCCATTCGTGGCTCCATACAAACTATTTTTTGTACTCAGATCTAGGATGTGGCATGTTTGCTACAAAAGATTATTATGACATTACTTTTTCGGGTTAGCATATTTCTTCATAATAAATTTATAAACACAAAGTTAAGTATTTTAGATAGTAATATACCTTAAATTTACATGACAGTGAAAATTGCTAGGTTTTTTTAACAGGAAATCAACCGTGTGATCGAGCTGCTTTTAAAATACATTTGTTTCTGCATATATGTATATTGTAAAAACTTCTTTCAATAAAACATATTTATGTTTAAAGTAGATTTCTTAAGCAATAAAACTGTCTTAACCTTGAATAATTTTGAGTATGGTTACCAACATGACATCTGAAACTTGTGAAGCCGATTTTGTGATATATGTTAATGGTTATGAATGCCATCAAGAAACAGAATTGCAGGTAGGGATCAGTTAGCAGTTAGAAAATTATATGCATGTTAATATGTAAATATGGAAATCTAGTTTGATGGATTCAGCACTTCTGCCTTGGTGGTAATTGATTAAGCTACACAGTTTGTAGGTCATTTCCCAGTTTAGCAGCATTACAAAATAAAATACATTATGGTTAGACATCTTGTATAGTTCTTGTTCTGCTTTAAGTCTGTAAGGGCTGCAGCTTCTTAGCTGTCTCTTGGCTTCAACTAACTCAATTATTTGAATTTATTTTCAAAAGTAAGGTTTGGTTATCCATCTTTTCAGTCTCAGAAGTCTGACTACCATTGTTTGCAGACATGTTAATGTCATTTCTAGGCTGTAGTTCTGTTTCAGTAGTGAATTGCTCACCCTTGACATATCCCAGATTGCACTGATGGAGAACGTGTGGGGATGTGGAGATAGGGTATTGTATGCAAGCTCCTTGTTGCCATTTTTTCTGTGACTAGCTGCTGACATGCCTTAGTATGGTTATTAAAATGAGTTGGGTACACAATATGTGTGTGTCTGTTTTTTATTTTGAAACCTAAAAAATTTCTAACTCTTTTTCAGCCAGAAAACCTTGCACAGAAGCTTCCAAACCTCGTGGAATTGTGAGTTTGTGTAGGAGTTCTAATATATTTTTATTATGCTGATACATTTTATCTTAAAATAATTCTAGAATGTATTGCTTGCACATAATCTACCTCTTAAGTGTGAAGGGTTTTCTTGGACGGCAAGAAAGGGTAATTTTTTGTTGGGATTTTGGGTTTTTTGTTTATTTGAAGGAGGTATATCCAGATTTATTCAGTCCCATGTTAATTTTTTAAATAGTTTATTGTTTATTTTATATCAAGAACTATTACACAAATGTCTGCACTGCTAAGGGAAAAAATACATACCCCCCAACTCCTGTGTAGACTGTTGTCACCCTGATAAAGCACTGGAACCTCCAAATGCAATGGTCAGAGTGTTGTGACAGAGCCAGAGTAACAGCCCATCCCTAGTTGCTCATTTTCACTCCAGCTACCAGGGGTATTATGATCTCAGTCTTGTTGATTGTAGTAAAAAGTTTTTTTGGAACCAAGTCACAGATTGTCAAATCGGAGCAGGAATGAGCAAGTAGGGGTAATAACTAATGATAATTGCTGTAGGCAGAGTAGTTTATCCAATCTTGTCCAAAGAATGGATGTCACATGAACTGTATTATTTTGGCAGTTAATTTTAAACTGTAAGCCCCTGAGTCAATGTTTTCTTCCCTCCCCTTTTCTTGTAAGGTTACGGTTTCCTTGTATGGTAGGATTGGCAGCAGGGGGTGTAAAAGGGACATCTTCCTTTCCCCTTATAACTCATTTGGCTCACTTTCAGTTGAGTAAGGGATGCACCATTGATTCTGTTTATTTAATGGAAAGCTCCAAATGGGAGGTGTATATCTGAGTAGTCTAATGCATTCAGCTGTCTGATCTTGTCATCTTAATTTGGCCCTTGAAACCACACCTTTCTGGTACACGCGACCACAGTATAATTGAACTGTTTTGTAGGTCATTGCAGTCTCCAACTTCCTTAAGAGACAGTCTTGTTTCATCATGCCTGAGTCTTGAGAGTATGTTTATGCTCTGAAGCAGTAAAATAAATATTTGTGTATTTGATATACTTAGTATTTAATGGTTTGCCATGGGGCATCAGGAAATCTCTGTGTTATCTGATGGTGCCTTTAGGAAAACCTGTATAAATTACAGTTTAAAATAATCTCTTACAAACACTGAATTGTAGGAGTCAAACTTAATTATTTGGGGTTCAGCAAGCTTAGTTGTACCACCATTATCCCATACATTCTGGAGGTCTTGAGAGAACGGCAGAGGTCTTGTGGTTTGTGTAGCTCTAATAGTACAAGTGAAGTTTTGATCAGACAATAAGAGGTGTTTTGTTGACAGAGACCACAAAATAATTATTTAAAGAATAATTTGTTATGGTAGCTTTAAATTTTGAGAGACAAACTTAACTGATTTCCTTTCATTTTCCTGAAAGTTACATCCTTAACAATTTCACTATATGTTTTTAAAAATGTCACTGTTGTTTGTGTTTCTTTGTATATCATATCCCTCATACTGGAATACTAGGTGTACATCCTTGTAATACATACTTTTTAGCTTGAGTGAAATAGTTCACAAGTATTTTCAGGAGCTGCAGCTGAAATGAGTAGGAGAATTCGCAACCTGAGGTTATATATAATGATTTCTACAAACATATCTGCTATCCTTGTGTTTGTTACATTTTTAGTAAACTTTAAATGTCTGCAGTTTTTAAAGAAAAAGAGAAGGCTTAGTTATTGCATGCAGCTGAAACGTTCATATATCTTTTTCCTTGTGTTGCCTCTATCTCCCCGAAAAGACAGGCTCCTACTTTTGGAAATGCTGTTTGAATAGAATGGGGAAAAAATATGCTGTGCAAATAATTCCCGTGTGTGCCTAGGCGATTGGACATTGTTTACTCCGTATACCTTTACAATCAGATACCAATATTTGAAAATTTTGTTCATCTAAGAATAGATTTTATGTTACTAGTAGTACTGGAAGTGCTCCAGCAGAGGGCGCCGAATATTCTTTCTTAGAGATCTAGCCACCCTCACTAACTACCCAAATGACCATGTGTAAGATTGGGTTTTTCTTTTGAAAAATGAACTCTAGGTTTGAAAAACCCACTTGGAGTGGGTAGATCATGTGCTTGTTTCTTCAGTCAGTAAAGGTGTAAGAGTTTATGTGGTGGGGAAGATGTTCGTAATTGTATAACTTGTGTGGGTTTGGGCTTTTTTTCTTTTCTTACCCAGTATTTAGTGTGGAATAACATGGTCATCAAATATGGTTCATTTTGGTTATTCTGTCTACTTTATTCTTTTTCCTTTTTGTTTTCATGTAATGACTTTCAAAACTAGAGCCCATTATTATTATTGTGATTGTGAATGTTTTGTTTTAAATAATTGTGTGTCATTCTCTTTTATTTTTATGTTCGTCATTTAATAGTCTAAGTGAAACTTAAGTATCTATCCATTGCCAGTTTATACAGTTTCCACAGCTTTTGTGGTCATAGAGAGGAATGGCTTTGAGGGTGTTCTTGCAGTCTGAAATTGGATATTTTGCAAACTGATTATGTAGCAGAAGTCCTTGAGGGTAACAGGTGGTGTCCTCTGCTTTTTTTCTCCTCCCCCCAGGTACCTTCATTCAAATAACATAGTTGTTGTACCTGAAGGTAAGTAATCTACCAGCTCACAATAAGTGGCAGGAATCATAAAATATTCATTTTTCTTTTTTGAAGAGGCCTATTTTTCCTTTATTTTCCCATAAAACGTTAAAGATTTCCATACAAAATATACCAGTGTAGCTCTTAGTTGCTAATATCCTTGTTTATGCTATGTTAAATTCTTTTAATGAATTATCAAATGCATCTAAATGCTATTTGCCTCAGTTCTAATGGCAGAAAGTCAAAAGGCTAAATGGCACTCCTCTACAGAAATAAAAATCCAGAGTGTCGTCTGCTTTCAGCCAGCTCCCACACAGAATGGTCTGCTGGTTTAGATCATGACAGATTTGAAACCTAAAGTATAAAGAACTTGTAGTAGTTTCTCTTCCTTGCCTTAATTGTAGAGTTATGTGCCTAACTTCAGGAAAGTAGTTTAAACTCTTTCTGAATACATAAAGCGGATAGACTCAAAGCAAAGGAATGGAAAAAGTGATTTCAGAGCAGAATCGTCTGAGATGAATCTAGAAATGGGAGTGTTCTGTACATCACTTTTTTTTTTCCCCTCCCTGTCTCACTGCCAGCAGAACTGTGTGTTAGATAGATAAGCGTTTCCACAAACTATGTCATTCAGTTGTGAGACCGGCTTTAATACATCAAAATCTGCTCAGACATAGGTGTTAGGTACTGTGGCTTTTTATCCTCTCATAGTCCTATTAAGATTTTAACATTACTGTTGGGTCACATTCATGTTTTAATCTGTTCTCTCACAAGCCATTGGCTCCCTCGTTAAACTGCAGTTTCTGGACCTAAGTGATAATGCCCTCGAAATTGTGTGTCCAGAGATTGGCCGCCTGAGATCTTTACGTCATCTTCGCTTGGCTAACAACCAGCTGAAATATTTACCTGCAGGTAAGTACAAATGCGTAAGGGATTATAGCAATGACAAACTCCATTTGAACTTAATTTGCATAGTGATCTGCTCCAAGTTTATTAGTATCTTACTGTTGAAGCATGGTACAACTTGCATTTAAAGACTAGGCAGGGATTGCCATTGTATGTATGCTAAATATACTCTGTAGTTAGAAAAAAGCCATGCTGTATGTACTTAAAGAAAAGTCCTGGAAAATGCTTCGGAAGTGGGGAAAAAAATGTATCTATTTAACAGTCTTTGCCATTTTATCAAGAAAATATTGAACATCCCTGAGAAGAAGCAAAATGACAGTGACAACTGTCATTACGATAAAACATTGTTTTGTGCAATTTTCCAGGATTCCAGTCTGTCCTTCCTTGCTTTTCACTCAACAGCCCCGTTCTTGTATTTTCTAAAAAGACACATGTCTAGCAGGTTTGCCTGTGGCAATTTTACCTCACTATGACAGTAAATAACAAATGTATGTCTTGCTAGTTTATAATAAAAAGGCAAAATTTATTCAAAGTAAATGTGACACAAAGTCAGAAAAAGTTGGCCATAGGCAGATTTTGCTTGAATATTTTTTTGCCTTCTAAGTACTTTGATAAGCAGACGTAAGTGATTATTCTTCTTCCATTGCCCTTAGATCTTTCCAGATAAAACAATAATAAAAACTAAAAATCACCATTGTTTTTTTTAAATCTTTCTCTGGCATATTTGCATTTTCTGATCTGCAGAGATGATAAAAATCCAAGACCAGCATTTCAAAAAACTGGTCTAACTTAATCTATGAGGATTAGCTCTTGGCTCTAATTTTAACTAACTTCTCAATGTGGCATTCGTGTGTTTGTAAATTCACATTACTTATTCTCAAGAAATATGTTGCAATTGCTCCTTGAAGTTTTGGGTGCAGAAATCTAGCTGTCCTTTCCTTGTACTTTTCTAGGCATAATAAGCTTAATAAGAATAAGTCAAAGGATGATTATGATTAGAAAGAAAAAAAATTTATATGACTATGTAAATGCTCTGGAATGAAATTAGATAAACCAGTTAAACATTATGACCCAAGGCCAATAAAATTTCCATCAATTTTCAGATGTCCTACATTCAAAAGAAAGGAATGACTTGAGTGTGCTTTATGTTCCTCAAAGATAATTTACCTTATAGTGCTGTACCATGAAAGAAAGACTTGTTCAAAGAAAAAGTGACACATTTTCTGCAAAACTTCACACGTTAACTTAAAAAGGTTCCAAAAAAGACTTTCAAAAGGATAATTTACATTACTGAAGAGCTGATTTCGAGTCTACCACATTTGATTAGGAACCGGTATCAGCTGCATAGGCACGCTGCATTTAATTTCTCCTGAATTTTACTAAATTTGGTACTGAGCATTGTCCCGAAGTGTGTTTAGTTTTGTGTGCGTGAAAATTTTGCATGCTTAGAATAATGCTACTGTTGCCTACTCTTAAACTGGAGAATCCAGTGGTGTCTGGTCTTCCTGTTTTTGCTGGTAGTGTACCATCAGTTTATACATATGCCATTACTGCTATCATTACTAATCCTCTCTGTTCGGATCCTGTCACTATCAAGATGACTGGATGTCATACAGCTTGAGTGTTATCAGTCCGAGCAAGATTAATCTTTCAATTACATGGGAGAGTTTACCCACTGGAGAGTTAATCTACTGCATTAAATGTTTCCTAAACATAACACTTCCTGAAGCAGGCTTCCAAGCATATTTTCATATTTTTCTTTGTAGAATTGTGAAGATCTCAAAGATGGCTTTATAACAAAACCTTTGAGTTTGAAAATAACTAAATTGAAAAAAATAGAGCAAAATAGTAAGTTTTGATAAATTGTTTTAGCCTTAGTTATATTGGTAGCATGAATCATCATAATAGCATTAAAGAGCATTCTGTCAGGAAAGCTAGGAAAGTTAATAAAATGAACTAGGATGAGATGTGATTTCACTGCAGAACATCATTTTACTCTATGTTAACTGCTTTCTTTACAACAGCTACTTGCAATGCATTGTTAGGGAAAGAAAGCTCTTAATTTATAGTAAGTAACCATTTAAGATATAATTCAGCTTCTACTACTTCTGCAGAACTTAAAGATCTGCATTAAAAAATAACTTTCAGGTATAGGTGGTGGTCATTTATGGAAGTAACTTTTCAAAACTCATGACCATCATTTTCTTCCAGACTTAGTCCTGCACATATCACACAGTGAACTGTTTATCACAACAAAGGGTCCAGTTAAGAAAAGCTAATCAGTATTCACCTGGTGTAACCAGATAGGCCAACTTGCAGCATAATGATGTCATCACACAAAAAGCTTACCTTAGAGTGGTTGCCCTGTCATTCCTCTTGTCTCTCCCTTCCCAGTGTCTGATGTTATAAGTACCTTCAGTTTTTGTTGAAACTACATGGATATCTAGGAGGATACTCTTAGTAATATCCTTAATCAATTGCTGAAAAATCTCTTGATTACAACTGCAGAACAGTTGGATGGTAAATGTTTGCCATTGAGCATCTGAACACCCACAGTTTTCTATTGAATTTTATATTTTAAGAATGATTCTCTGTTGTGTCTTCCTTAATTGTGATTAAGAACTGAAAGAAACAAAGCAGTTAATAGCATATGTTGATTCATTATCCATTTTTAATGTTTTTGTTCCACAGTTGTCCTCTTAACATTCATTTTTAGTATTTAAGATTTGCCTTATAGAAATCTAGCATAATTCTAATTTTAAAACAATTTAAATAGTATGGATAATGAAGCCCTAAAAAGATTTATGTCTTCATTCTGACTGTAGACATTCTTCAGACTCTAATAAAGGTTGAGCCTATGCTGCGGTTTATCTTCAATGTGGTGGGCAAGAGTTTAGTCTCTAAGTACCTGTTTTCATAGAGCTTGGGAGATTTTAATAATGAAGACCTCTTTTTTTTCTTTTCTCTGGTCTGGTCATGATTGTCCCAACTAGTTTTACAAAGTTAACTTTAATAGTGGAGGTGGGGGAGAATGATGAAAATACATGCAGACAGCACGAATACATAAGCCGTAGTTTCCTGAAGAGATCAGGCAATGCAGGACTGATGAGGAGGGAAAAGGGCATTTGGTGAAGCATGGAATTTGTGCTCCTTAAAGATTAGAAAACACTTTCTATGTCGTGGTACTCTGGTAGCGTAAATGATAATCCTACCTTTGTGCTTAGCAAACGCTACCAAATCTGCATCACCCACGGATAAGATCATGTACTTTGGCCTCAAGGCACTTTGTTTAATTGTGCAGTACCACTGAAACAATGGTACTTCCATCATGCATCATTAAATTTTTGTGAGAATTGCTGAAAGATGACTAAGCTAAACTTGATGAGAAGCAAAGGGAAAAATTTGTCTAGAATAAGCATGTTGAAATTGAAATATAATATAAAATGGCTGGAAGAAAATGCTTTGTGAAACTCTCTTGAAATCATGTTTTGAATATATTTTGGGTAAGGTTAATAAGCGGACCGGCTTCTGCCTAATGCAACGTCATCAGTATCTACATTCTATGGTAATCAGAACCTCTAACTGAGAGACTCTGTCTTTGAGAGGAGAGCAGATGAGTAAGAACAGGAGATTTAATATAAAGTTCTCTTGAGCACACTTTTTGATTGAAATGCGCAACATTCTTTTTTTGTCCTGCAAACTGTAAATCTTGTAGCTTCTCTCTGTAACAATTTCTTCGTTCTTTTGTTTGGCTCTGGTACATGTAATTCTTGAACATGAAGTAAATTTTTGTGACGTTTTCTACTATTTAACTGTAGCACTTAAATAATCTAAATTCTTGAGGGCCATTTGGAATTGTTGTAACGCCAGAGATCTTACTTGAAAAAAATCTTAGAATTGCAGAATAAACAAAAGTTGATTAATATTTCATAGTATTATATTAGTTCATGTATAAGCTTGACTTACAGAGTTGACATTATGTTTTCATAGTAGCTTAACTTTATTTTTCAGAGATTTCTCTTTATTCAGAGAATTTGTCTCATTTTAATTTAGAATTGTAGTTAGTCCTATGTGAATGTGCTGTCAGAAGTAAATTTTCTGAATCTTCTCACCTATGAATGACTAATTAGAATGTTCCAGTTTGTTTCTGATGTTTATAATGCATATGATATTTCAACTCCTTTCATTCTTGAGAAATTGTATTTATTTTCTCTTTGTGTAAGAATTATTGCATCATTTGCAAAAAAAAAAAAAAACCAAAATAATCCAGTGAGATGTACTGGAAAATTATTCTTCAGGAGTCCCAGAGCCAAGGTTATCTCTCAGTTTTGCTGTTTTACCATTTAGATTTGATTTGACTTTAGTCTTGTAAACTTTTGATGTGAAGTAATGGCTGTTCAAGTTTACACTTTGGTCTTGTAGTTACTGAATGCACTTTGGACAGCAGATGACTTAAAAGAGGGTGGGTTATACTCAGATGGACTTAGGTTTCATATTTGACAAGGATTTGATTTTTTTATTGCACATTACTTGAGAAATACTTCTCCTTAGAAATGGCAAGTTGTAGCATCTTGTTCTAAGATTTAATTAAAAATGAGGTTATGTTTACTCAGCACATGTTGGAGTTAATTATAGATTTACTAAAATGAAAAGCTTAATGTTTTGCCAAGTCAAGAGCAAAAGCTAAGTAATTAAACAAAGAATAGGGTATGGTTTATGATCCCAGCCCATCTTTTGGCAAAGTTCTCTTTAAGAAAGGGAAAAAACCCTCTATCAGCAGTTGCATTTAGATGGGCTAGACCAAGTTTCCCCTTTGTGTTTGTTGTCACGGAACTTTCAAAATGAAGAGTTGAGTGCATTGATCAGGCAAAAAGAAATGAAATGCAGTCAAATAATACCAAACTTCATGTAAACTGTGCAATGCTATTTCTTTAATCTGTAAAGCGAGAGCACGGGTGACTGGGGAGCACCTAGTCAACACCCAGCAGTTGGTGTTGATGAAGGGGGGTACAGATCTCTGCAGGAGTCAAAGATAGGTTTAGCAAATGCCCTTTCTTCCCCATATAAGGCAACGTGTGGCTTCCATTTCAAATTGGCATTTCTGCATTGTCTCTTGAGACTTCTGCATATTGCATCCACTTGTTGCCGTTTTGCTTCGTTTAGGCAGAATCTGAAGGAAAATGTATTCATCTGCCTTTGGTATTTTTAAAGTGCAAACTCAATGATATTTAGAGGAGGTTAATAGCATATATGCTCTTCATCTCAGTTTTGTTCAATTCCTTTTCCTTTTTAAGGCAAATTGTTTTAGAAATATAGTCAGTTTAAGCCTCATTAAAATACATTTGTAGGCTTATAAAACTTCATCTTCAAAGCATTTGAGAAAGATCCTGTGAAACTGATAAGGGAGTGTTATCCTCGTTTTACAGAATGGAAAAAAGTGTTTTTAACAGAAGCGATTTGCTCCAGGCCACAGCAGGAGTCAGTGTTAGCCAGAAATAGAACTTGGGTGTTCCCATTCCATTTGTTAAGACCACACCTTTTTGAGGTTGATCATATTTAATATTGGGGAGGATTGAGTCTTTCCACCCGTTATTAAGAAATTAATAATTATCTCTCCATAATTAATAACCCTCTAAGTTAATAGGAAATTAATAGTGGTAAGTTCAGTGAGGTTTTGTAACTGAAACAGCTTGTGCTTCCAGAAGGCTGGAAGAGCTCATGAAGATGAATTTTGAAAAATGTAACTTATAGATAAATAGTAGATCATTTATTTTCTCTTGCATTGGTAACTTCAGTGGTAATGACAAGAAGGGTTCAATCATTACTAAAATTATAAACCAAACTATAATTGGTGATTACTGCTTTGTCTATTTATAAAGTAAACCTTGGAATGTTAATTGATTATTGCTAAGTCTGTTTTGCTTAGGAATTTGCTTTGCTAATTGGGGGCAAGAGAAACTTCGAGACATGAAAACTGAATATTCATTTCTCTCACTTTTTTTAAAGTCTCTATAAAATACAGTTTCTGTATTTACTATTCATGCCAGTATTTACTTGTAAAGACTTCTTGAATACCCAACTTAGTAATTCTGAATAGAGCTCGATATAGGGTATTTCAGTAAATCTTAATTAAAGGCATATAAACACGACTTCTTCCCTACCTCCTTTTCACAGTAGATTTCCACTGATCATGGCTACAGCATGCCAATAATTCTATTCTTATTCTAGACCCTGGCATTAAAATATGTAGTTCTAACTCATTTTTTAAACTTGTTTTCTGTGTTTTGATTTAGAGACTTCAAAATGGGGAAGGATACATTTGGTGCTCCCCTTTTCCCCTCCTATATTTTCCTTCTGTTTTTATTACCGTCTCTGATTAGGGTAGATTGCTTTGATACTTAGTAAAGTTCAAATTTCTTAAATAATGATTGTAACTTTAAAAGCAAAGGCACAGACTGATGCAGACCATATTCTTTTTTCAGAGTTGGCATAACCTTAGTCCACTCTGCTTTCCTAATTTAGTAACATGTATAAAAATATGTACGACGGGACAGGTTTGGTACGCCAGGCACCCATCCAGGAGTGTGGTGTTTTTAAGTAAATGGACTTGTGGGGATTTGAGGAAAACATAGATTAGGTTACATGAGCTTTGCACTCTATAAGTATGTGACTGTTTAAAGGAGCATGGACTCCTAAATAAAAATATCTTTTCATTATTGTCATAATACATTGTTTTCCTTGAAGTAGGTTGATGCCTCATTATTAAAAATAAGTTTTTCTTTGCACAGATCTATAAAATATACGCTCTGTTTAATAATTCATTTCTAGATTCAGTTTACTGTATAAAACCAAGAGTCAGCATACCAAGGTTTACATTAGCTCTTAGGTTCAACAAAAACAAATATTATTATTTTTTTACCTAAATAGATGCAAAACTTACACCTGTTACTGTATTGGGGTTTTTAGATTAGTAAGACTTCAGTAATTAGGCTGTATTAATGTAGAAGCACAATAAAAATACCTAATAGTATCTTTAAGACATTCTTTGGATTTCCAAGAGGAAAAGATTTTTACATGTTTTGATCTTGAATAAACTCCAACACAGCCCTTTCCTGACAGCGTATAAGGACTGAAATTTTTTTATGAGAAAAATTTCCCCTAGGAAATTATATCATAGTCATCTCTGAAGACTTAGGAACAAAATGGCAACATGGATGGTCACTGATTGTCGTTGGAGTTTGTGACCTAAATAGAGGTGACCAGAGCACAGGGTAGTATATTGTACAAGTGCTGTTCCTTACAGATGAGCTTTTGTGCACGTCCAAACACAGTGGTACCTATTTAATTAAAGGATGTTGGTTGTGTGAGATTTTATAACAGAGTCTGCCTTGCTCAAGCATTTGGTTTGGGTTAAATTCTCAGGAGGACTGCTGGTACTTCAGAGTGCTTTAAATTTATGGGGAGAGAAGTGAAGACAGAGAATAAAAAAATTCCATTAAATTCCTGGAAATTTTCATTAACTGCAGTTTTTCCTGTATACCCTCACCTGTATAGTGTGTCAGAATGAGTCATCTGTGTACACAGAGCTGCTCACTATTCTCTATTTGCTTGTCCCTTCTTACAGTTCTTTTTTTCCACTTCCCCCCCCTTGTTGAGCGGCTTTTAAAAGCTTCTTTGTTAGTATCATACAACATATTTTAGTATACAACACGTTCATAATTTCACTGGATGCTGCTGGCAAAAATTAGTAGTATAAACATATAGTCAGAAAAATTCTAGAGCTATATTTTAAGCCTAAAATGTTGTTCTAATGTATGCTTTTGTTCCAGATAGGCTTCTATTGGGCATACTGGAACTGAAATATTTCCAGTAACTGTAGCAGAAATGACGTTAAGAAACAAAAAAACCCAACAAAACTATCTCTTTCAACAATGGCTTGCGGTATTCCTCATTATGGTGTTGCACAGCAGGTTCTCAAAAATGCATGTGCTAAGTATGTATGTGTTGTAATTCATTAATCTGAAAACTAATAGGAAACAGCTGGAAGAAGCCATCAATGTCTTTCATTGTAACATTTAAATTACATATTCAAATATTGCTTTTGTGTACTAGGCTTACTGGACTAGAAAATTCCATCTTAGAATTTGCTATTCTAATGTAGCACAATCACTGGAAAAAGTATTTGGAAATTAAGCTTTTCTAATGAGCATATTTTTAGTTAAAAAAAGAAATTGTGATATGGCTCAATGCATCATACTTCCAAGTACCTACAATTTTATAAAACCTAGATCTTAAAATGACTTCTGTGGTCATTACGTATGTGGAAAGGTGATCAGGGACAAACTGAAACTGGCATTGAGGTTTCATGTCAATAAATTGAAAGCTAAAATCCTATTGAAGCAAAAGCCTAATGACCAAATGTTTGAGTTTTCTAATATTACTTTTAAAACATACAAAAGTTGTTCAGAATTGTAACATAACTTCACCAATTTAATATTATTTTTTTTCTTTCTTACGTATTTTAGCAAAAGGATAATGATACTGGATCAGTCCCACTTTTTGTTAGGTCCCTACTTTGGTTTTGGTGATGCTTTAATTTGAAAAATCTCTGCCTGGTTGGTGCTTGACTGTATTTAAAATATGAACAGTGTGCTCATGTGATTACTGAGTTCATTAATAAGTCCAAGAGTGTCTGATAGTAGGGCACTGTACATTAGTGTTTCAGACCATGTTAATTTCATTGGAATTCCTCACATGATCTGGGCAGAGAGTGACCTGTAATGGTTCCCTTTTTATCTGATAGTTCCTACTGGCCACAGAATCTTAGTGAAAGTTATGGTGGCATCACATGTCTGGAAAGAGACATCTCTCAGAATGACGCCATGTGAGTTCTAATCACTAAAATGCTTTCTTATTACATTGTAGAACGAAGGTGATTTTAGAGGGTAAGACTCTGTCAGTGCAAGGCTACCTGTGACCTGCTGTTGCCCAATTTCTTCTTGTCAATTTTGATTTCCTCTGAAGCATCAAGATCCCAGATACCTATATTTTTAGACCTTTGATACTAGTTTCTGAGAAGGAACCAATGTTGCCATTTGTTCTGTACTTTTCCATGTGAGATCCTTGTGAAAGTTACCATTCATCAGACTTGCAGAATCTGGCCCCACCAGCCCCGTACTTCCTCCCCGTCCTGTTCCTTTCCTTCTCTGAAAAGGAGTTAGTAAGAAACCTGGTGAGGTGTAGGTGAAATCAGGACGGAGGAGAGAAAAGCCAACCTAATTATTACCAGTGGTGCTCTCAAGCCTGTTGTGCTTCTGGCTTTGCAGTACTCCGCTTGTGAAAATGAAAATCTTTGCAGGAACACGTATGTTTTCTAAGCTCTGGGCCATGGGCTTTCCCCCTCGTAGCTGTCCCCCTCAAGGGCTTTTAGGTAGGAGATAAAGGCGTTGTGCCAAGATAAAGGAGTTTGAGCGCTGCGTCTAATGTTGAGGTACTTGGACGATTTGTGCATTCCTCAGAGTATGGGAGCAGATTTAACTGGATTCTCTATTGTTAAGAGATTTGGTACTGCCTCTTGAATCCTGGCTCGTGCTTCTGTTCAGCAGTCATTGATTTCTCAAGTCACTGTAAGCCTTATTTCTCCAGGGGTTTTCCTCTTCTCTGTGGAGGGTGGACAGGAACTTTGAAGATGTTGAGAGAGCTTTAAGTAATCATGACAAGCATTCATCTGAAGCTTAAAACTTTATGGAGATATTGGAGATCTTAAATATAACTGTAGAAGCATGGTAGTTACGTTGCATGTTCTTACGCCTTTTTATTAAATAAGTCTGAAGTACAACTCATTTCAATACATTTCATTAAACATAAAATTGCATAATATTTTCTAGTAAATTCTATTTGAGATTTCTCAGTAAATTGTTAAAATAGAGATTTTTTTAAAAAAATTATTTTTTTGTCTCACATATCCAAGTAACTTCCAAAATTTGCTTTAAAAAGTCAGCCAGTCGCATGGCATATGCAAAATATTAAATGAAAAGGAAATACTGATTTCACTACTAGAGTGAGAAAAGGTCTTTAGACAATAATGAAATCAGCAATAGGGCAGCATGGAAACACTACTACCATGTACAATAATTCATACAGTAATGTACCAAGTAGTCTTTCAAACATCTGACAGAAGAAACGACAACCTGAATTTTCTAGGGTATATGAGAACAGAGCCCTGATGGAATTAATCTACCCCGCTCTACTCTCCACTCCTGCAATCATTAGAGCTGCCACTTGGGAGCTGAGGGCTTCTGAAAGAATGTCTCTTGACCTTTGAATATGCTCCCAATGACATGCTGAGCTGGAGGCCACAAGACAAAAGTGGGAAGTTTATGCAGCAATATATAACTTTAAAGAACATTAAGTTGTCATTGCTGCTTTGATCAGTGATAGAGTATACTTTGATAAAACTCAGATAAAGGGCTTCAGGCTGTAGCATCAAAACAATGCATTCTGTTCCTTTTAGTTTGAAAAATTTATTTCTACAGTCTGTTTTTAAGAAGTGGAATGTGCTTGTGAGAACTGATTAGACCTGGCACACAGACCTAAATAATGAAGGTCAAATAGAATTATTTGGTTTTTATGTTTGATTTTTTGAAAACTTGGGTTTGAGATTTATGTAGAGGATTCTTTGTGACACAGTTATATACCACAGAAAAAAATAACTCTGGAAGTGGCCACAGTTGTGTTTGAATTCAGTAATTATTCCATTTGTGATGTTTGTTCTGTGTGAGCTTATTGACTGCATAGCAGAGGGAAGGAAGGAGGAGTGGAGGGTCTTTGGTTACTTTTGGTCGGTCTTATTCCTGTGGAGTTGAATCTGAGATTTAGAAAAGCAGACTACCATGAATTTAATTTTGTAGGTATGTAATTCTGTGTTGTAGCCTTGCTCCAAGTGTTTGAAAGTGTTAGTTATATAAATGTATCTGAAAAGCCATAAAGACTATAAAACCTAACATTCCTAGTTGCTTTAATTTTATGTATTACTTGAGTGGGCTCTAAAGCTCTACAGATCATTACTCTGTTCATAACCCTAGCAAATCCCCTCCCGCCCTCCAGATTCTTGTTGGCATCTCTGATAAAGGCAGGATGCTTCACTGCTTGTCTGGTTGATTTGCTGTACAACTGTCTTCAGTACTGTTGAATATGAATGTAATCACTGTTGTATTTATTACAATAGAATGCTTGGATCTATGTTAAGATATTGGGGGGAGTGTTGTTTGCTTTTGTACTTTAGAAAGGAATCTTTAGTATTTTTCAACTTTATTCTTACATAAGAAAAAATGACATGAAAATAAAATTCACGTAAGTTACTGAAACTTCTTCCAGGGTGTCATTCCCCTCCTTTTGGAGCTTCTTCCCTCAACATGCTGAATCCTCTACTGAGAGCACAGCAAAGCCTCCTCTTTGGAATTTGATACGAGGGTTTTTCCATGATATGGCTGGCAACAGTCATGTTCTGAGCAACATAGCTTGGGGCTGTCATGAGGCGGATTCTCCTTCTTGCGCAATGCATGTATTGGCTTGTCTTTACTTTATGCGAGGAAGAATATGGGACTTCTAGTAAGTCTCTTCCCTTTGACTGTCTGTTCTTATAAAAATCATCACTTATTATTGAGAGTTAACATATTCTGAGAAACTAAACTGAAGTGGTCATATTGTGCCTAATGTCAGTCTGGCTTCCTAAGTGAAGGAAGGAATTTTAGAAAAAGTTGGTTTGTAACTCATCTGTCAGCACTGAACTCTTCAGCTGATGTTTCTTATAGCAAAGATCTGACTTTACTGACTGCCGGTTCAAGGCACACGTGATATATATGAAACTTCTGAAACTTCAGAACAGATGCTCTGTAAAATACTTGTAAAAGTCTTTCTTTTTAGAACCGTTACCCAAAAGCAAAACTGAACTTAAAGGGGGTTTTAAGGTTCTAAGGGCCTCTCTCATAAACATTTGCCAATAGCTGTTCATATGGGTGAAGACAGATGTGTATTGACAAGGCTGAGACTGAACCTCTGAGATGGAGAGTTGGATGTATGCTGAGAAAGATGTGTTTCATATACAAATGGTGTTTGTGTTTCTGTAGTATGAAAACGTCTTTAATACAGACAATCTGTTCAATAGTGTTTAGTCAGGGTTTCAAAGAACCTCAGCTTTGAACAGATATTAAACTGTGGGTCTTTTTTCTCTGAAAATTTTCATCAGTTTGTAAATGTGTGAAAAAGGAAATAGTAGTAGTAACTGCTTTGCAAATTCCAGGTTTACATTAGAAGCGCCTTACTGATTTCAGTATGCTGTACTGCCACTGCCAAAGGGCTCTAACTTTGTTTTGCTGCACTGACTTATTTCAGAGGAGGGTCCGAAGCAAAGACAAAGTAAGCCATACAAGCAAAATCAGCTTTTCAGGAGGATTATGTTCATGCTTACTGCCTTTACCGACATTGTTTTAAAATAAATAAGTAAATGGTGAAAACTGCAGTTCATTGTATCCTTCACCACTATAAGGAGGTTGGTAAAAGTGAAACTGTGTGTATCTGCTATGACAGCACATGGCTGCAAACTTGTTAATGAAATTCAGTAGTTGTTAGTTCATAGACACTATTCAGGTATTCAGTTTTTGGAAGAAAATTACCTGTGAACTAAACTGCTAAAATAATTTGCTACTCTTTTTTTCATGTAAAACCTCTTACTAATTTGAAATTTTTGAGACTCTTTTTTGTTGCATCAAAGTAACAATCGTGACAGGAAGAAATTAGGTCTGGATGCTTAGTTTTTGTAAATTTTAGGGTTGGATGTTAAAAGTTAACTTGTTTTCCTCTTAAACTCTTCAAGTCTTTATTATCTATGGATGTACTTTTGTCTCTTTGGTTCCCTTGTTTGTTTTTTTTCTTTCCATAAGCTCTCTGTAACTTATGTACAGTGATTAGCTATATTAACGGGTAGTTGATTTTACTTGTGCATTAAGCAAATGCAATTTACTAGTAGGTCTTGAGTGCTCAGGGAAGCTTGGAGAACAAAGTCATGCAGTCTTTGAAAGTGAACAAACACAAATTGTTAGTGCTGTGCAACAGAAGAATTTTAGAATGTATTGATTTCCATTTTGACCTTGCTGGCCAAATATAATTTTATTTTATACATACCATTGTGAGAGAGTTAAAATACTACTTGTTATCGACATCCTTGCTTTTACTCAGCTGGTCTGTTAAATAAATTGAGGCAAAATAAAATGCATCATTTGCTGACACTAAATCTAAATGGAAAATGCCTTTAATGAGAACGTGTAAAAGAAGAGGTATTATGTGAGATTAACTTTCCTGTGGTTCATGTCACACATGCAGAGTTTGATACCTGTATTTCAGTTATCTTAATTTTATTGCAGTGGTATTTAAAATAAAGACCCGTGTTTAACTTAGCATTGTCCAAATCTGCATTAAATTGTCATGCTTTATGGAAGGCTTTGATACTGAGCAACTGCAAATATACTCCAGTTGGTAATTTTTAATGTTTGAGAGCTTTATGGACTAAGACTACTTATTTGTGTAGCTAAAGGAATGCAATTGAGAATGACTGAGTGGGGGGTTTAGAGTATAACTGCAAGCCTTACTTGTCTACTTTGTGCTGATTTGAAACACTAAACAGCAGTGTCTTCCACTGGTTAAGATACACCTTGCAGTTGCTCTCAGCATTTTGAAAATTGGGACATTGCTAGTATTGTTTGAAGTCAGATACCATCTTTTTTGGTGATAATCTTAGTTAGAAACTGTTAGTATTTGGTCTATACCATTTTCTTAGTAGTAGCGGTATCATTATACTAGGAACTGCCTGCCCTTCTCAACTGGTGAATTAGCCATTCTGCTGTGTGGCCACACAGACACTGCTTGGGCAAGTGAGGAGGAGCAAAAGAAGCTCCTGTTACTGCTGCTAGAAAAGGGCATCTGAATCCATAGTTTACATTTGAGAAAGATGCACCTCTATTATAGTGGGAATATTTTCTATGAATGTTTAGCCAGTCCCTCCCCTGTAATTACTGCTGTAATTTGTAGTAACTTCCAGTGGCCTGGGAGAGCTATTATTTTCATAAGACTCAGCGAAGACAATCCCATCCATTAGCATTCCTTTGAAAAACAAATACGGCCACTTCACTGCTGTAAGTGTGGTGCCAAACTAAAGATCTTCCTTTTGATTCTTTTCCTTTCCCTCATCCCACTCAAATTTGTAGTTGCATTTTTTTTGCTATGGAGTTTACCTTCAGGGAAGGGGGTTCTTTGGTATCTCCCAAGAGTAAGATAAGTGAGCGTAACTTGGCTTGATGTAGCGTAATACTTTTCCACTCAAAGATGAAAATCGAACTTGGACCAATTGCTTTTCTTATGCATTTAGTTACTTCTTGGAGAGGAAGACAAAAAAAAGAACCCTGCTAACCTCAAGAAAAGGAAGAAAGATGTTTCTGTTTCCAGTTGGTTGGAAACAGTTGATAGCAACAGTCACAACAGATAGGTCTTTGCTTGGATTATTTAGACACTGGTGTGGTAACGGGTTAGGAGATACTAATCTTCGTGTGTCAGAGAAACCGGTCCTTGTGTTGATCTGAAGTTTTTTGTTTGAAGAAGAAAGGAAAAAGCTGTCCTAGAATTTATAGCCAGGGCTAGCCCTGTCTCTGTGGCTTCCTGAACTATCCTGAATCTCTCCTTAGGATACTCATTTTGTTTGCCTTAATTTTAGGCAATTACTGATTTGTTGTACTTAATCAAAGCAGGGTACTCAAGTAGCCATCTCTAGCTGCCTGACGTCTTGAGGTCAAATTATTAGCTCTTTATTTTATGCCAGAGTTTTTCTGGAAGACTTTCCCCCTGCCTTTCCACATAGTGATATTAGTGCACAGGGAACTGTAGATGATGTACAACAGTAAAGATGGTAAGACATAAACAAAAGAGAAACAGGTCTCATGCTTTATTCATGTCACATTTGTTTATGTTCATACCACCCAGGAACACCCAGAAAAAGGAAATCGGCTGCTCCTCAAAGGAAAGACAATAGCAAAAATACATCACTTCCTAAATAAGAGACTTTTCTGTAAGGTGCTAGCAGAATTTTTCATGCTACATACTTGACAAAGTACCATTCTTTCTCTTCACACTTCAATTTGGCTCCTCTATCCAAAATTTGGAATATCATTTAATAAAACCATAGAATAATACAAATGTATTAATTTCACATCTATTACTTATTTATGTAGCAAAAGTACCTTGCTGTGGGGCAGTAAAGTACTAGGTAGAGTACACTAGAACAAAATGAAAGGAGAGGTTGTCTTCTAAAAAAAAAAAAAAAAACCCACAACCCCAAACTGACCAAACAAACAAAAAAACCAAAACCAAACTAAAAAAACAGCAAACCTGATCATTTCATGGCCTTGAGTTACCTTTGTGCATAAACAATTTTTTTCCCCTCCCTATCCTTATTGCCCTTTCACCCACCTTTTCCACTTCTCTCATGTATGTTAATTTCTGGTATTTTTATCATATGATTTGTTCTAACTGTTCTCACTGAGACCATCAAATTATGGAAGAAAATTGAATCCCAAACCTGCATTGAGGGGAAACATGGAGCACAACCTAATAACCACTCTGGATATGTGCTCTTTGTCTGGTGATTCAGTGCTGATGCTGAGGAAAGCAGAGTGATAGACATGTGAAATACAGAAGGCTGATGGTTTTGTTAATTGAAGCTTAATTATGGTAAAAGATGGGGAACCACTGACCTTTAGAAGAGTTTGACTTAATGAGACCCTCTTGCCTGATGTCTCTTTTCAGCCACTTTCAGCTGAACTAAAATTATTGTTTAGCACGATTGGACTTTAGAAAGCCACTTTTCTCACCTTTGCTTGTGAATGATGGTACAAAATAAATAAGGTTTGGTACTAAATTTGTGTGTGACATTTAGCAAGGTTAAGGAAAAAATGGTTCTATTTGTGTATGTTCAGCAGAAGTATGTATTTTTCAGTTGGTTTTGGGTTTTGTCTGCTGCTTAAATGTTTTGGAGAAGAGTCAGTATAGTCCATAGCTGAAGTAGGTGTAACTGAGAATTGGGAACATCTCAGTGTGAATGACTATGTTCATTCACAAAGACAATCCTGCCCCAGAAGATCTTTTTCCCCTGTTCTTTCCAGCCAGGATATCTGTGTGAAACGCAGCCATGAGTATTGCTTTAAAAGTAATAGATTCGAGTTTTATCAGCTTGTATAGAGGCTTTTTTCCATAGAATTTGGTTTGAACTCATATTCAGCACCTTATTTAAAAACAGGTTATTCATAAAATAGTTGCTACAGTATCACAATATCTCTTCCAGTCCCTCTTCTTTTTTTTTGCTTTAAGTATTGAGCAAATATTAGCCTACATGGGAAAAATACAAGGAAAAAAATAATCTTCAGTTCTTTTAGGCTTGAGAAACAGAATATTTTTTTAAGCTCTCTCACTTACAATGCAGTAACAGATCTGCGTACAGCCATGTCAAAATGTAAATGTGATACAGTTTGCCTCCCCCTTTTTGTCCTTTAATGATGGCAATTTTCAGTTACGGTCAAACTTCCTTGTTTGAAGATGGCACAGGTCTATCATAAGTGCCAATTTGTGCTAGAAAATATAATTTTTATAGGCTATGAAATGTGAGCTGCATGGTAGGACAGTAAATGTAATGTAATATATAATAGGCTATTTAATTTGTTTCAACCATCTTAAAATCTATTTAAGTCCTTCTGAGACATCCCAGAGCAGATCTAAAGGAGATCTTTTCCATCAAGTTCTTAGTGATTTAAACTTATATTTCCTGTCCATTACAGTTTGAAACTGATAATAGTATCACAATTCATTCACAGGCATATATAGAGACTTGCATTTTTTTTTCCTAACGGGACAGGTAATAAGCTTTTTAAGTATGAAAGACTTCAGACACCTTTTACTCACCATCACATGTTTTTACAGGTCTAATAGGAAAATGCATCTTGTACTCAGGTTCATGGAAGTCGATTAAAACGTTATTTCAAGGGTGAAGTATGGTAGACACTTCTAGTGGCTACCTTCTATTCCTTTCCTGAAGCAACTTTTTTTTAGACCCCAGGATAGAGGGAGATCACTGGGTGCTTGAAGTCCAGTGCTTCAAAATTGCAGCCAGTCATCGCAGTGCTTGATTCTGTAAGGATTTGTAAGAATATGTCCCTCTGAGTACCAAAGCTGGAAAGCACTACTCCATTGTATGTAGCAAAGATTTTTAGTAGAGTGCTGCAGCCTTGGAACAGTGACAACGTGCTGCTGGCATAGCGGAGTGGGTGGCAGGCAAGAGAGGATCACTTCTGTGTCCCTCTGGTGGCAGGGTGGCATATGTAAATATTTGTGTGATAATAGCAAGATCATCGTTATTGCCTACAATACAAAGGTGTATTAACATACTTTCTTGCTCCTAATACAGTGATGGCTATATCTAGAAGTTAATTATTTTCACTGGTGGCTCATTATCCTTAGGTGGTGAACCTGTACAGCCAGACCTCCTCTTCCTTCATTGTTTCAAGCAGAGGCCTGACTCGCAGCACCTTCTTATCATGCTTATTTTCTGTTATTTTTCATTCTATCTCAATCACTTTAATCTAAATGTTCTTGCTCTTCTTCCTGTATGATAATTAGGTTCTCTATCACATCAGCAGTACTTTAAATGCTTGTGTCAACAGCAAACCAAAACCTAGTATTTTTTTTAACCAAAGTAGAAAATGGAAATTCTAAACAAAGTAGACCCTTGAGGAGCACCACCACTAGTAATGTTGTCTCCATCCCAGTAATTTACCATGAGATGTCGTACTCATGTGTTATCGTTGACCAAGAAATTTCATCAAAGACAGACAGGCCAGTATAACATGATTTACATTTGGAAAGATCTGGGTTGCATTTTCAGTCTGCTTCCTGTTGACGCTCCCGTCATTGGTTACCCTTGGTTGCTCTTCCCCTTAGAACAATTGTTCTAAGATACCGAAGAGTGCCGAGTTGATGTTAAGAGGGCTTTTTTGAGCACAGGTTCTACATTTCTTGTCCAGCCCTAGGCTGCTATCCCAGAAAATGTCTTATTCATTGAGAATCCTCATGCCTGAGCTTGCAATTTTGATATATAACCCATTTTTTCAGTATTCTGGGATGGAAATTTTTTAAGCAGCCTCATTTCATGGATGTGGTAATTTTCAGTGCTTTGTCCTTGTTCCCATGAGGTATTCTGTCTCTGTCCTCATACACAGCATTATCCTTACAGGAAAAAATGATGCAAAAAGCTAATTTAATATTTGGTCTGGCATCCTAATTTCTACCCCATGTTGACACCAGTTCTTCATTTCTTGTTCTTTATTTCTTGTTGAGAAACCTTTTGTTTGTCTGTGAGTTCCTATTTTCCTGGCCTCCTGGCAGTTTTAATTTAACTTCTGCGGCCTGACCTCTAAGTGCCAGCTCTCTTTGCTGATCAGTCCCTTTTTCCATTCCTTGTAGGTTCTCTGCTTTCTCTTAATATCCTGCTTTGAGGTGCATTCTCATGCAGGTAGGTCTGTAGCACTTTCCTGTCCCCTCTTTTTCTTTACTTGGATGGAAAGACTCAGATAGCGTTTGATTTAAAGTAAATCCATGCCGTCCATACACTCAGATCCAATTGTGTATGTGTTTCATATATCTTTGGATGAAATTTTGGGTTATGGCCCAACAGGGAAAGGTGGGATTGCTCTTCAAATGTAAAGAAAACTGTTATTTTTGAGTTATGCAGCTGGTGATGCCTGTACCCTCAGAAGGTTAAGGAAGTTTGAATTGCCTTTGGCAACTATTACATGTTGTATAGGCTGCTTACTTCCAGATGGTTTTTTTTCCTTCATGTAAAACCATGGAATTAATTTTAAAAACTGGCATTTAAACCACCTGAATCATAAATAGATTTTTTTCTTTTTTCCTGGTGCTAGGTATGTTTATACAAATGTAATCAGTTTTGCTAGAAGGTCAATAACTTTGGAAACTTCCTGAAATTCTTTCAAGATTTCACATCCTTTTAAATCTGATGTTTCTTTTCTCTTTGTGTTGAGACATAAACCTGTTTGGTGGTTTTTCTTTTGAAAACCCAAACGCGTAGGATGACAGTTCACTTGTCCCTTTCTCCAAGTGGCCGGGAAAGCTATTACCCTGAACGCAAAGGCTGCTTTTTGGAGCCACGGTAATCAATTCTGAATCTTCTAATTATCAAGGATGAAAAAGATTAATTAATTACTCAATTGCTAGCCATTTTAGAATACAGTCTGAAGTATTTATGTGTACGTCTGTGTCACTGAAACCACCTTTGGAAGGCTGTAGGCAGGACTCTGGGTATAAGCCTGTGTTTAAGTTTCTGTGAAGTATGGTAGTGTGTGGATTTACAGTCTGTCAGACACTTTATGTGTACTCCACCATGAACACGTTTGTACCATATGGCCAAGCCATGGAATTGCCCGGCTGTATGTGAAGGCAGTAATCCATGCAGATGGACACGGCTGAAATACTTGGGTCCAAGAACGGGCACAGGAACTTCATGTTTGGACTCAGGTCTCTCCGCATTAGAGGTTTAGCAAAGCTACTGAGGATTTTTTTCTCTGGCTTCTCGTATCAAAATGGGGCTCAGTGCTCTTCCATGCTGATTTTGATATCCTGGAGCTAATATAAATTTTAAATTATACATTTATGAATTTCATTTAAAAGTAATTGGAACTCCTCAATGTGGTTTAATGGTGATGTATAATGCTTGTCTCGCTTATCCTTGGAGGTGGGGGCGGGGCGGGGAAGAGATTTCTGAATAACAGGCCCTTCTTTGTCAGTTCTTTTTATTTGGGAATAGCTATCTTTTCTAGGTCTGCCTGAAATTTCCCCAGTCCATCTCATATATGCCCTAGTGCTTGATGAGGTGATAGCAAGAGAGAGATTTGTAAGGCTTTCGCTGTGTTTGTTAGCCAAGGCATCCTTCAGTATTTATGTTGCAAGATTTTTAAAGCATGGATAATAGTATTTAGTAAGTAAAAGCTTGAAAAACTTATTAATGGACTGTTTATATTTTGCGTTATTCCTCTTTATTGTTTTCCTTTGCTTTAATGAGATTGAAAGCAATTTGGTGTCATTAGTAAAAGTCTGAGCATGTTCTTCAAAATGAGCTTTCAACACTATGATGGGGAGTCTGGGGGTTATACCTTTAATCTGATGGCACTTTAAGTTGTTTGGTTTACTTTTTAACTTCATCATGGGTTGGTGGGTGTTTCTGTAACATATGGCACTGTATGTTGAAAGTGGATGTTTACATCTGGTATGCATTGGAAGATTAAGGTAGAGAGGATGAAGTTTTGGGCAAGTATGTGTTTTTTGGATGAAGGATAAAGTGAGAATACTTTTATTTCCTCTTAGATTTGAAACATATCATTCTAGCAATGCCTTTGAAACTCTGCCAGCTTTGCCAACCGTAACATTTATGGGATTTTGGACCTAAACTGAATTAGAAAACTGTTTTTAGTGGCAGAGAAAAAGGTTAGTGCATGAAAATAGCTAGGCCTATTATTGACTGCATGTGGTCAGTGGTTTGGCTGAATGTAGGTGGCTCTTTTCCTGTCACTGTTTTCAAGCATATGGCTTTGTTTGTGATGAATATAAAACTCTTTAAAAATGAGTTCTACTGAAGTTCTTTTGCACAGTAGTCTTTTGCTATTTAGTAGTGATTATTTTGCTTTTGCCATTCATTTTCAATCTTGTAGTAAAAAAAACAAAATGCTTTTAAAACAAAGCTTATGATTCCGGTTGACATCGAAACTAAGAGGTTTGAAGAATGTGATCATCTGTGTATAGCAGCTGCTTCTGTCAGTAATATTTTATAAAAGAATGGATATACTATGTTGTTGATTCTTTATTGTAGCTAATGCTGGGTTTGTTTGCAGTGGGCAGAAACTCCTTTTAAATGTGCACATGCATTTTGTTTAATTAGTACTTTTGTGAGAATCTCTAATACTCAATTATAACTTCCCCTTTTTTCCTCTTCATGTTTTCAGTCGTGAAAGTACCATAGCAGTTTTCCCAAGGTCAGCTTCAGATTTGCCGTTTCTTTTTCCCATTGTGTAGAAGACAGCTTGAAATTAATGTAGTGTTTTTTCTTCTTTGGGTGTAGTACGCAAAGTGCTACCTCAGAACTCGGGGAATAGAGAATTTTCTAGCTCTTGCTGCAGAGAGAGCTTAAGGGCATAACAGGTTCTGTTCAGCTTTAACTTAAACAGTGTTACCCTATTTATATCTTTAAAAAAAAAAATGGGCGCTAGAGCTGTAAACTGTGCAGACTGTGGACTGTGTAGATTGTCTGGTGTTTTCAGTGTAGAAAATTCTAGTGAATCTTGTTTTAGCAGCTATCAGATGCAAGAGCTGGTTTCATTCAGCCAAGAGCAAAGTACATTTGGTGCTGCAAGATGCTGAGAACTGCAGTAAGAATTAGGGGCACCAAGCACTTCACGAGCTGGTTTCATTACTGTAAAGTATTCAAAAACAACGCAAAACTGTTTAGTGTTTCCCCATGTTTGGGGATAATAATTTATAGAATTATCCAATTTTTAGAGTAACTGTAAAAGCATAACTAAATAAACAATGAGATAACCTGTAGAGCTGCTTAATGGATCTGTTAGTCCTTAGAGAGGTGCATCTTTGTCCCACAGGCCAGACACAAGGAAAATCACTCTGTTGCACAAGTGAGGCTACCTGTGTGATCAGCTATTGCAGACTTTTAAGAATTTCTTTTATTACCTACATAAAAAAAATCAGACAATACTATTTAAAACACAAAATGTACTTTAAAAATTCTTAAAATGTTAAAAAAGATGATCTCTAGAAGCTGTAATTATTGCAACTGTAGGTTAGAACTTACTGTAATACCTTCCTACAAAATAACTTACAGGTTATTAAGAAATTTCTTTTCTAATTTCAACTAGGTCTTTTGAATTGTATTATGAAGACAGAGCTGTTGTTCCTAAGCATGCTTGGTGAAAGACTGTCACTAAGCAAGAAGTGCTATGCATGTATTTGTAAGTCTCATTGCAAGAAAATCTTAAGTAAGGTGGATATAAGCCCTGCATCCTCAAAATTAAAAAAAAAAAAAATATAAAATTTGAATTTGCATGAGTTTGGGGGTCATGCAAAACACCCTCAATAACAGCACACTATGTAATGTGTTTTGTTTTGGGTTTTTTTTTCTAGTTCTAATTTAGGACCAGGAAACTGCTAGATATTTTTGTCAGTAGTAATTGCTACAATTCAGGAATGCTCTATCTTGAGAGATCTCATATTTATATGTACTGCTTAACTGATAACTGTTCTTCATAAAAAAACATTTGAAATATAAAGATGATAGAGATTATTAGTATCAGTTCTGAACACAGATTGCTAGAGCAGTATCTTAGGAGAAAAACAGCACAGCTAACTGATGACCTTTGTTTTTGATTTATGTGAGGGGTGGGTTTTTTTGTGGTCTTGTTTGTGAATTATTAATGTTGTTACATTAATAATTCTCAATGCCTCCTGTTTGGATTGTAGAGGTTGGAGACCTGAGGGAGCTGCAGACGCTGGATATTTCAACCAATCGTTTGATAACGTTACCTGAAAGGCTGCATATGTGCCTTTCGCTGCAGTACTTGACTGCAGACCGAAACCACCTGTGGTATGTTCCCCGCCACCTGTGCCAACTACCAAGCCTCAATGAGCTCTCCATGGCTGGAAACCGCCTTGCATTTTTGCCACTTGGTGAGTCACCACCACCGTTGGGCTGGGGGGGTGGGTCAGAGAAGAGACAGGAAAACAAATTTTCCATCCCAAAAAGGAAAAAAACAACAACAAACACACACAAAACCAAGTGATTTTCTTTGGTGGTCGCTACAAACTCTGTTAATGGAGTTGTCATATTGTTGAAATTGTTAATAAACAAACAAAAAAAGCAGCTTAAGGTTTCATGTCTGTTTTAAAGCAATAGGTCAACTATCAAATTTGCTTTATTTTTAGCTAACTGAGGGGTAAAAAAGTTTAAATGATGTTGTATTTAAATATAGTACTATGTAATCTGAGTTCCACCACTTTGGGTAATGATCTGTTTCTGTTTGCTGGATCTGATGATTTAACTAAGATTCTTCAGCTACGGTTTAAAAATTGCTGTGGAATCCCGTTTGCCCCTACATAAATTATTTTTCATCATTAGGAATGTCAGTACTGCATAATCTAGCAAAGGTTTAGTTTGTGCTGTATATTGGCATCCATCAGAACTTCCATGGTAGTAGCACAGGAGAGAATTTATCTGCCTTTCTCTCAATTCTTTCGAAGTCTGGAAGTGTCAGAGCAGGCCTTCGAGAGTAGGAGGTGCAGTCAGTGTGTGGTGGTTTGTTGTGGGAAGTAGTTGTGCTGTCAGTAAGCGCAGACTGTATATTCTGTTTGTGAAAAGCAAGTCCTCTTCCCTGCGTTTGCTACTTTTTAGCCCTGCCATGGGCTGATCGCTGCTGAAATATAGACACACATGCAGATCTGTCATGTCATTTGCATAGCCATTAATAGTTTTTCTAGAATACGGAGTTTAGTGTTAATTAGGTGCAGATGAAGTTATGATAATCACATTGACAAGAAGCTGAAAATTGAGGTGGCTAAAAATGAGATAATAATTTCTAAATTAATTACATTTGTATAGGTTTAACTTAATTTTTTCAGTACTAGCAATTTAGTCTTTAAAGAAGTTTATGATCTTTCTGATTTTCTTAGCACCTTAGTTTGTATTACTGGAAAGTAAGTAGAAATAATGTCTCTACGCATAGTGTTTTGGTTATGTCCCAACATATGTCATTATATAAATTAGAAAATGAGTTCCAGGATGCATTGTCCAGATTCCATAGTACAAACTAAACTAAGCAAAGTAATTTCCTCTATTTTGGCAAATATTTCTAACTGCATTTCATGAGATAGGAAGTTGAATCTTTTTAATTTTGCAAAAATAAGATGCTGTTCGGTAAGATGAGATGTGAAATATTAAAGATTAAAAGTTTTTGCTACTTTTGCGCTAGTACCTGGATGAGCCATAGATCTGCTGAAGTGTTTTAAGTTCAAAAGGAGGAAATAAATCTCTAATATAATGACACACCTTCTTTTTTCTTTATTTTTAGACTCAAATTCAAAACATTCAAAAGGAACCTTTAAAATAACGGGAAACATCAAAGACTGTCAATTGACCTTGTTCAGTAGTTCTTAATAGTGACTCACTCGTGAACATTTGGAGATAATTTGCTATCTGTGGATATGAAACTGAATCATAAATCCTAGAGTTCAGAGGAAAGCAGCACAGTATAAATGTAAATGTTTAATCCTTCCTCTGAAGAATCAGAAGGCCTCAGAGTGGTCAAGATGTGATGAAATAAAGTAGAACAGAGAGTTAGTGCATTGAAAAGCAAAAAGATTAAATCTATCTTCTGTTGTATGAGAAAATATTTTTCTTGGAGTATTACTGAAGTTAAGGCATAATTGTAGCATTATTTCTGCTAGCTGCACATGTTGGCTATTTTTTCGGGTGTGTCTTCTTACATCCAACTTTACTAGTTAATGACTTTAAGTAACAGTGAAAGATACTGTAGAAATATCTACAAGTGATATTCAAGCAAGAATTATCAATTTTTTTTCAGTTAGGGAGTTGAGTTGAAAAGCGGATATTTTATTCATCTCCTGACAGAATGGAGTTTTTTTTTCTCTTTTTTATTAGACACGTCCATGTTGGAAGAAATATGTTTGGAACATATTGCTTAATGCTTTTTAAAGTGTGATTTACTTTATTTCATATGGTGGTTGACATCTACTGTGCCAAGGAATCCATTCTTCCTCATCTAAGTTATGTCCCTTGCAGCTGCCAGTAGAGCCTCTTGTTAACTGTAATGGAAATCCGCATTTTCCTGTTCCTGGATCAATAGGTGTAAGGTTTATTCCAGCAGTAGCACAATACTTTCACAGCACTGCTGGACAGGTACTATGTAGGTTTTTCTGTCCTGTACATTCTTTGAAGTTTGTGGGCACATGCATCTAAAGAAAAAAAGTGAAACATTATTAATCAGTTTTACAAAATACAACAAAAACACCTGATCCCACTCTCTCACTTTCAGAACTGGTACATAAATAAGCATATGGGTAAACAATAATGAATTAGTCATTTGTTCTGCAGAATGCACTTAATTCTTGGATATGCCAATATTTAAAAAAAAATTTTTTTTTTTCAACTGTTGAATATACGAGTTTATATTCAAAGAAACAGCCTGTGCGGATCTGAGCCTTTGGGCCTTCCTAATAAATTTTTTTTTTTAAAAAAAACCAAATTCTATGTGTAAGTTGAACTGGAAACAGCATCCTGGACAGTCCCAATATTGTCAGGGTAGCTTTCATGCTGCTCTGATAAATGGTCTTAGGAATTCTGTTCTTGAATGGCAGATGGAACTACTGATCATTTTATATCAATCTACTTAAAATATAAATTATCCTTTGATAGAAATTTAACTTTAAAATTTTACCATTAGCAAATGCTCCAGTGCCTGAAAACAAATTCCACTGCAAGCAGAAATTTGAATCTGATGACATTGCAAAAATAAAAATGATTTATGTAATAAAGTACAAATACAATTAAAATAGGCCATAAATTCTCCAGTGTACTGGCAGTACAGGGGATGTTATGACAGCAAATATTCAGTGTTATATCACTTTTTATTGAGGGTTTATGTGCACTTTTTGTTTAGAAAATGGGTCTAGTAATTATCAGTGCACAGTAAACAAAGGTCTTATTCTACCTCAGTATATGCTGCTTTTGTGTCCTGTATGGTTAAAAGAGCATCAGTGCAGACACACAAGAGCTTTTGTTCCATCTTCAGCCATGTGGAATGCATATGGCAGGGCCCTGAGGTTAAAAAAAAAAAAAAAAAAAAAGAAAAAGGGAGAAAAAGAAAAAAAATAGAATTGGGGTTTGTTCAGGACTCATGGCATTTGGTCATTTCTGGGAGAAAGGTCTTTGATCTGGGAGCCTGGAAGGAGGAAAGTGGAAATGTTTTAGACACAGTACAGTGCTTGCAAAAGCCACATGAAAACCTTCTTTGTAGCTTTAGCCTTTTCAGAGATGGACAGCTTCCTTATTTTACAAAGTTCTTCAGAAGCATGTTTTTTAGAGAACTTTTAACAATATTTGTTGACTGATATAAGACATAAAAATTAATGTGGATGGAATACAAAGAGCTTTTGAAAGTGATGATTTATTTAAATTTAAACTTTATGGATAATGTTTGCAACTGGAAAAAATCTTTTGGGGACTAGAAGATGCTCGGTTATTTAATGCAAAGAAACTATATCAAAGGAACACTTATCGTTACAGGCTATTTGGCTTTGGGAATTGAATTTTTCCTACTGAGATATTTTGTCTAACATCCAAAAATTTGCTTTAATTACCTAGGAAATGCAGTCAACTCAGAACTTAGAATCTAAACATAGCATAAGATAAAGACAGAGGGAAGAGATGAGATGCAGCATAACTCCCCCCTCAATGCATATGAAAAGAACAGCTTTAGGGCTTTTTTTGACTTGCCTGATTTTCAGTCCATTTGCATACATCTGTGTAGAAATGAGCAAGATGAGCCTCTTTTAAAAAATTTTCTTCCATTCTCTAAATTAATAAGTTAAACAGTAGCACATTCAAGCTACCCCAGCAACCCATAGTTTTATGCCGTTCTTAGTATAATTGGCTTCTGCAACATCAGGCGATATTCTCTAAGCGTGAGGTGTGCCACGCACATGCTATCTACTTTAAATTTTATTGGCTGATGCTTTCCCAGCCTTAAAATATCTTACGGTGTTATAGTGCCTCACTATTGCAATATTTTTATTCATTGAGATAACAATGTTTTTGTTTCATCTAAAAATATCCCAGAACTTTACTAAACTATTTTCAGCTCTGCAATACTGAGCCAAAATAAATCATCTTTTTGAGGTGTTAGCTCATAACGATGCACAGCAGCATCTCACAGCAGTGCCCATCAGTCAGCAGAGATATTTGTACTTGCTTCTTGGGGCAGGACAGTTGATGGATGCAGCAGATAGCTCTGTGAACTAGAATGTCTTTGGGACAGCGTCAAAGAAGCATTTGATGGTTGAACGTGTCCCCTGATGTCCAGTGACTCTGGTTAGAACAAAGCCCAGATTATGGTCCATGAAACCTCCATAGACTGTTGAAGGGCAAGGGCCTGTAATAAAAAAAAAAAAAAAAAAAAAAAAAGCCAAACCCAAACCTTAATTTTTCTATGTTAACATTTTTATTTCAGAAAAGGAATCTCTTAATTTTCTGTTGGTATGATCACTTGTTCTTTATATTAAAGAATTGACAATGTCACACCCTCTGAAGCTCCTCCTCAAATGTGAGCTTTTAAGGTTTCTGGTGCTTACAGCTGCCATTCAAGTGGGTGACAGCTGAAGGCATTCAGTATATTTTAAGATGGCCAAACATTTGAGGGGGAATCACTCAAAATATCGTTTGCTTTATCTGCACTAAGTGGTGTCCAGAGCTCTTGTGTACACTACAACTATTGAATAATAAAGAAGGGATTGTATTACCTATTGTCATGGTAGGGAATGATAAGAGATCATTATTCCCGATAGAATTTCTGAGAAATATCATGGAAATTCTTTTGATTTTTATTCTGTTCTTGGCCACGATTACGAAAGGGACAGAAGCTATGCTAATTTCTCTGGTTATCCTTATCTTTATGCCAACCAAGGTAGCTGACAGTTGATAAAGATGGGTAGTCGGAATTAGTTGATATTAGTATTGTTTTGCAGTGTGGCTGTTTCAGCCAAATGGCTGTTTATTTTGCTTAGTTTCTATATCATACTCGTAAAAGTTTAAGAAGTTGAGAGGCATACAGATACTATTTTTTTTTTTTTATTTTTTTCATAATGCAACTTGTCTGGATTGCAGCTCTCCGCTCCCAGGCAGAGAGGCTTTCAAACATTGTTTGCTTGGTTTGTGCTTTGTATTAAATGCATATGCCTTTTTCCTAACCCAGTAGCTTGAATGACATAGGAGCTACAGATAAAATGAGTTGCCCAGATGATCCTACATGTCAGCTTTCTTGCCAGTTCAAAACTCTTTTTGACTATTATTTTTAGTTCGCTGTTTGGATTGTCTTTTTAAACATCTCACATTGGCATGTTTTTCACTTCTTTTGATAGCAAACAGTTTTACCACTGACTAGATCTTGCTGATAAGCAAAATACTTGTTTCTGAGAATTATTCCTAGAAGCCTAAATTTTGCCCTTTAATTTTGTTCCATTTTCCCACTTTAATTTTCTAAACAAAATAAAATTATTCCCTACCTATATGCTCCTTTCTGGAGGTATGGTAATATATCTCTAGTCTGTGAAAGTATTGCTTAAACATGCTGTAGTTGCCTCTTTTGACTGCCAGACATGAATATTTTAACAGAAATAAAGTAAGAAGCACACCTTCAGATGTATTGATCGCTTACTTGTAACCACAACTTTTGTTGCAGAATATTCTGCAGTTTAATGCTTGTGTATTTTCTTGTGTTCTGTAATTACCGCATCATGCAGACTTGTTTCTGAATGATTACTGGCTGTATTTGGTTATGGCGAATGGAATCAAACAAGTATCTCTTCTTGGGGAAAAAAAAAAGCTGGACAGAGGAGATTCTAGTTTATTTCTTTACCACTTTACCAAAGATGGTGAAGTTGTGATTTCAGTGACATGAGGCCAGTTAATGAAAGCAGGTTTGACCTTATGAACTTGAAATATGCAC
This sequence comes from Chroicocephalus ridibundus, assembly GCF_963924245.1. Taxonomy (NCBI): domain Eukaryota; kingdom Metazoa; phylum Chordata; class Aves; order Charadriiformes; family Laridae; genus Chroicocephalus; species Chroicocephalus ridibundus. The sequence goes on from NC_086292.1 coordinate 45,987,008, forward strand.
TGTAGACTTGAAATCAATTGTCCCTTTGCGTCTTCAAACTGACTTCGGAGTTTGTCAATGTGAAAATTTAATTATTTATAACGGGATTTTCAGGGCTACTGAAAAGGCGTTTCGTTTTGTTTCAGTAATTTTAAATGCTATTTTCTAAACAGCTTTTTAGCTGTTTTTTTCCTAAACAGCTCATCCATAATAAAAACCATTGGGTGAAATTTTACAACTGGGAAGTACTAATTTATGTTTGCTTACATTGAGTCTGATTAGTTTATTTATAACTGAAGAGAATTGCTTTGCTTATAATTGTTGCTATGTCATCCCTTCTCCCCCTGACTTTTCTTGTTTTCTAAACCCAGATTTAGGTCGTTCTCGGGAGCTACAATATGTTTACGTGGATAACAATATTCACCTGAAAGGCCTCCCATCTTATCTGTATAATAAAGTCATTGGTTGCAGTGGGTAGGTATGAATTAATTCAGATGTCTTGCATACCTGTTCCTTATAAAACTTCTCATAAAATATCTTCCTGTGTGACAAAACTGATTTGTGTGTGTGATTGATTCAGAACTGATGTTACTTTGAGGGAATTACTGCAGCTCCCAGTTCTGTTTTCGTTTTGTAATAAGTCTTCTGTGTTAATTGCTGACTTTCAGTATTTTCCTTTTAAGCCGTAAGAGACAGTGCAGTTATTCTGAAGGAATTTGTAATGATAATGTAAGGCCTAAAGCTGAGTGCTAGCAGCATTTAAAGGCTGGCCAAAAATGTAAGCTTCACAGAATTTACAGAACTAAAGAATGAACAAAACGGGTTTTTTTTTTTTTTAATGTGTTGCAGCATCTAACCAGTTTGTAAATTCTCACATTTCTGTAAGTTATAGGCTATTTCTTGGAACGTCACACGCAGCTCCTTCACTTATTTTACATCCTAGTGTCAGCTTCTTGTAGGTCTTGGTACCTACTAACTAAAATAAGTAACTTTTTTTTTTTTAGGAATTATGGATTGACAGGTATATTTTTACATGTGGATTTCAAAAATATCCTAGGCTGTCTCATGTTTGTGGTTAGGATGTGAGGAAAAACGTGGTCTGTCTAGGACACTAGCTTAATTCTTTCTGCACTGACACTAGCATAAATTAGGATCAGCACCACTGATGAATGGAGCCTTACTGGTGTAAAACTGATCAGAAGAGGATTGTCCCCATTACCATCTAATTATAAATTTCTGGTATGCTCGCTCTCAGCAAATCTTGCATTAAATATAAATTCCCTCTCTACAGCCTGCACTCTACTGCAATATGCGAGATGCTGAGTCTTGGCATTTTAAGGTTTTTCTAATATTCTTGTGTCAGCTGGCTGTGTGATATTTAAATACTTATAGTTGGATTATAATTCTGCTGAACTGTGTGCAGTCTCAAGATCCTACTAATTTTGTTTTTCTGGAAAAATAATTTCTAGCCTTTGTTCTTTCAGAACTGATTGTAAATTGTAAGACAGACATTAAATTGATCCTAAAGATAACAGAGCCGTATTGATTGTGACCAAAACCACTAGTGACAATGCAGGAAATCTTCCAACAGGTTTGGTCCAACTGTGCTGTCTATTTCAGGTGATTTTCAACAACCGTATCTTTATTTTTTTAAAATGTTTTTAAGTCCTTATTTTATACTCAGTCAAAATAATTTTATCTTTGCCCTGATCTTTTGTGAAGATATTACCAGTTGTTTTTGTTGTCATCACATGTACGCTCCTGGTGAGGCTAGCTGTTAGTATCTCTGATGGAGAGTCTTAAAAATCTAGTATAGAAGAGACCAAAAATTGTTGCAATGAAATTAATTCTTGTAATGCTTCTGTGGAATAAAAAAATATTTTTTTTTTCCTTAATAATAAAGAATAAAAAGAGATTATTTTTAGCAAGCAACACAGTATTTGTATTTTGTATTTGTGTAGCAGATATTTGTCTTTATGTTCTGAAACCATCTTGAAATATAATAGATTATTTTTAAGGAAAATTTTCAACATAGGAAGAGCACTTATTTATATTATTAAGAAACCAAAGCTCTTATTTGATTGTGCTGAGTGATGTTAAAATTGTGTAATAATGACCATGTGAAGAATTTCTGTGTTCTTTCCAAGACAGCATTAGTAACCAGTGCAAGGTTTTCATGGGTCAGGCGAGAGTTGAAGATCCGGGCTTTAGTGCTCTGTCTGGTCATCCACTGGAGAATAAAATCTGACATGCTGCTGTTACTAACATAAAGCTAGATTTCTGAAAATAGAATATAAATTGCATTGTGTAAGTAATGAATCTCTGTCTGGGAATCCTGCAGTCAGACTGACTGAAAAAGTCTTTTATGTAAGAGGTGATGATCTCACCACTCAAAATAAATTTTGATCTTATTTTTTGCAGATTGGATTTCATAGTCTCCAGCTAGATATCTGTCAGTCTTGTTGAAGGCAGCCAATAGGTGGTCACAGCTTTTTTTCTCTCCTCAGTTATTTATTCACCAGGGTTCTTCTGTAGTTCCATTTTTTCCAGCTGGGTAGAGCATCTTCTATTCCACTTTTTAACCTCCAAGGATTTTGTGTGGGTTTTTTTTTAATTCTTTGTTCTTGCACCCAGTATTACCCATAGGTTGAGATTCATTCCCTAATCCATCCTGATTTAAGGGTGTATATCTCTTAGATTATTCCTCTTGATGGTCTGTTTTGCTTGTTTACTTTGTTTTTCAGTGTTGCGGTCAGGCATTAAAGTTTACATAAAGTAGACCAAATGGCCAGTCTCTGAACTGCAGAAACTGTAGTGAGTTTGTGGGTGTATCTTCTAGCTAGGTTGGTGATCAGTCAATCAGCTTGAAAATACAACATTATAGACATATTTGTTGTGATAGCTGACTCATTGGGTATGGATTGCTGGGGAATGGATTGTTGGAATATTGGATTGCTGAATTCCCAATTATATTTTAACCCCATTAATGGTTTGTGGGAAAGTATTAAATATTTAACAAGAGGCTTATTGACTTGCTGTTTGATGCTGCTCTTTTTTGCTTGTTTCTCTGGGCTATCTTTCCTTTAATCAGAAGAGATGAGAGTCTTTGTTATCAGAGAAGTACTGAGAGCTTTCTTTCACATCTGATAAGGTTAAGTGTAGTTACCTCAGTTTTAGGTCCGATATCTGCGAAGGCTGACGAATTTGTGTTTCTGTTCCATTTGTTAAGACTGGCCCTAACAAGTTGCTCTTGGCTTCAAATTTAAGTTGTCATAAACAATTCCGATTCCCCTGTTGACTTCCCCAACCTCTTAGTAGAATTTTCCTATGTGTGTCTCTTTGGTATGATAGCTTGCAACAAGGATCACGTAAAGAGTTGTTATTTTTACTACAAGCTACGTTTCTCTCCTTGGATCCAAATAACCTTTCTTTTCCTTGTATGATTTGAGAAGGATAAAGGCTAGTGGGCTTTCTAGGGTATATTTCTACTACAGCTTAGGCTACTCTTTATTTTTCCTTCACCGACCTCCCTGCACCCTCCAAGGAAGCTGGGTGAGGAAAAGTATAGTACAGAACCACTCAGTGGCACTTAAATTGTTTTGGGTTTTTTTTGGTGGTTGTAGTTTGCCTCAAGTATTATAGTTGAGAAATCCTTTACTATTCTCAACTGGTTGATCCAGACGCATGAGGCCAACTGTTGGGTATGAAACTGCTCCTCTATGTAACATATTTAGTAATAATAGCATTCAGAGGCTAAAAGAGATTCGTGTGTTGGCAAAGTTAGGGACACGTAGTGCACTTTGTTCACCTCCTTGGGATTGTGTTCTTATTTCTCCAGCTTTTGTATGTTACTTGATAAGTAAAGACCTCCAGCTGTCTCACAACTAGCACATCACAGAAGGTGCTAATCTATAGAAAATGTGTGTCAACATAGAATCATAGAATAGTTTGGGTTGGAGGGGACCTTTAAAGGTCATCTGGTCCAACCCCAACATGTATTGTACTCTGCAAGGTATCCTTGAAGGGTGCTGCACTGAAGAACAGTATCAGGCATACTCTGGATTGGTCATCTGGGTTTCCCCATAAGTTACTTTTATTATTTTTTTTCCTAACCACTTTCTAAATCTCTTGTGTCCTTCTAGTTGTGGTTCCCCAATTCAAGTTTCAGAGGTGAAACTGCTTTCTTTTTCGTCGGGCCAGTTAACTGTGTTCCTGCCAGCAGAGGTGAAATCTATAGGGACAGAAACAGATCATGTGCTGCCTTTGCAAGAACTGGCCATGAGGACCCTCTATAACGCCTACTACAGATTTTTAAAAGGTATGATATTTCCGCATTCCTCAGATTACAGGAAGTGCTTTTCTGGCAATCATCGGAACATTTCAAATAGCTCTTCAAAGAGCTGGGTAAAGATTAATATTTTAAAAGTTTTATTTGATCAAATTATGTTTGAAATGTTGTGTTAGAACAAAAATGTCCAATATCAAAAACCAGAGATCCAAAGACTGTTTCTAAGGTCGAATGGTGCTTACAAATGGTTTCTTTCTTGAGGACTGTATAAAGAAGGACGCTTTTTGCAGGAGAAACTCTTTAATGGAAATAGGAGATGAGAAATACAGTTCCTGAGGCAAGATGAGATGCATCAGCCAACAATGCAACTTCTCGCCAGGCAGCACACTCCTAAACTGGCAGACTTGTTATACATAAGGCAAAAGAAATGCTAGCAGCCCTTGGCCATTTCAGTACAACGTGACAGCTGAGCTGTTTTAGTTCTGCCCCAGTTCAGGCTCTTTGCTGTAAAGTGGCCCTTGGCTCATCTGGTTATGCATCGTGCAGTCACATGAGTTAGTACTATCTGATGATAACCTGCAGATTCAGATTTTGTCAGATTTAGATGTATTGTGACTCTCCCCTAATCAAGGCATCTTGGGAATTTGTTAGCTTTAGAGGTGACAGTAGGAAGCAGAAGGGTAGAGAGTTACAATGGGAAGATTAGAGGGTTATTGTGAGGGGTCACTTGTACCATGGCCACTGGAGGAAATCATAACTGCCGAACTATTGCTTTGCCGGGAACAGCATATGAGGAGGTTGGCAGCAAATACACTGAAGGGAAGAAGCTTCATGTTGAGGGGTGGGATAAATGTACAAGCCTGTGTTCACAGGAAATGGCACTGCTTTGTGGAGTGTTGTAGATGTACTTACTGATGAATTGACCAGTTTGAGGTTGTGTCTTTTTTTATATTTCTGCATACGGAGGGGGAGATGGGAGGTTTTTAGTTGTTTAGTATCAGGATATCGGATGCACCAAAACTACACAATGATGGATGCTGTTTCATTTTGATTTGGAAAATTCTAGTCTTTGAAAAGGAGTTGGAGAACATCAGGTACAAGACCATCAGTAACTACTTTTCTCACACAGCTGTGACTTGCACAATAATTTCTGGAATACGACAGTGTGAATGTGGTTCCTGAAGATGTTGGTGAAGTTTGGTTTGGAAACAGCAAGATACCATTGTAAAATCAGTTTGAGAAATGGTTCGTAGATCGTTTATACGAGACTGTGAGAACTATATCTGGTTACAGCCAAGGTGCAGAACCTGAAAAACATGGTGAAACATTTTTTAACTGTCTTGCCTACTTCTAGTTTGCTACACTGTACTGTGAAGTCTTTTTATATATTTATGTATACATATACACACACACATATATATTTTCTTATTCTGAGTGACCTTATTAAAGACTTATGTGCATTACCACCGGCAACACCCACACTTCAGTGAGGCAGGAGTAATGCATAGTTCAGACAGGTGTAAGATAATGGTGTGCTGGGGAAGCAGGTGGCACATATGATTAAAGCAGCAGATTTGATCTATCATTGCCTAAATTTGCAGTTTCAAGGGTGCTGTTAAATACTTGGCGGCTGCTAGGTAAGTATGACAGAAGTGACTAGACTACTTTCCCTCAATCTTTGCTTGGCTACAGAATGTGACCTTTTCTTTCTGACGCAAATGTACTGTTCGTCGTGCCTGTCGTCTCAGTTGAGGCTGTTGTGGTACATTGTGTATGGGGTTAATCCTTACAGTGTTTGAAAGCTGAAACTAGTGTGATATTGCAAAACTGATTTATTGGGTACTGCATCTTGTCTTGATTACTCAGCACCTAAACTCATTCACCTGTCTGGGCTGTCTCTCAGTTTCTAGATGGAGATTAGCATGTTGGCTTTAATTTTTTTATAAAACACTATGTCGCTTGGGCCAAGCCTGAGAAAATAATTGCTCTTTCCTATAAAATGACCCTGGAGTCCCTTTTGGTGAAAATGGTGGCGTCTTGTAAACTGTGGGGGCACACTTAAGAGATTATGAATGTATTGATCTTTGTAGAGTGGTCTCTTTGGTTGGACCAGTGAGAATTATGCTAGGTTGGATTGTATTTCAAGTAATTCTAAATATTTCAGATCCCTTTTTGCTGATGGTGGAGTTTGGGCTTTTTTAGTGAGCTTAGCTATCCTGCTGGATTGGTTACTGAAATATTTTAGTAAAATACTACTGATGTCCTTTTCATAATTTTGTATTGTTATTAATTATCTGTCTAGATCATCTTTGTGTCTGAAAATGTTTTATGATATCTGTTTTTTATTATTTGCTTGAGCTATAATATTTTCACCTGGGTATTTGGGTCCAGTTAATTTTATACTGTCAGATTCTAAACTTACACATTCAACTTCAACTTTCTGAGTTTATACATGGGAAGTACCATGTGCCCAACCCTAATTGTGGTAATTTGTGTTTCCTTGCTGTTCTTTTCACAAAGTCTTAAGAATGTTTGACAGCTGACTTTCTGAATTGTTCATGGATCATGCTTGTTGTGTTTGACTTTATCATGCAATTGTTTTGTTACAAGCCTTTTTTTTTTTTTTTTTCTTTTCTTCTCTAGATTTGAACTTTCTGACTCCAATCTCACTACCCAAAAGCCTCTTGGAATTGCTGCACTGTCCCTTGGGACACTGCCACCGCTGCAGCCAGCCTATGTTTACCATTGTCTACCCAAAGCTCTTTCCCTTGAGGGAAACTCCAATGGCAGGATTGCATCAAGGGTAATTATACAGGAAATTACACTGGGGTTTCATTTAGGAAGAAAAACACCTTATGGAACAAAGCATATTCTTAAGGATTTTTTTTTTTTAACTTAGCAGCCTTTCAGATCTAAAGCCCCTGTCCTCTGATTGCATATAAAAGTTGACAAATCTTTTATTTGCAAGACAACCAGCATACCGCTGTTAGACTGTTTAACAAGGACTATCACACTTGCCTGTTTCAGATTGCTGTAAGATAGTGAAGGGTTTTGATATGATGGGATTGACTTGTTCGTGGTAGTGCAGCACATGCTGTGCCTTGGGAAGGAAATACTACCTAACTCCAATACTTCCCAAGTTAAGTCTCAACCCGAGCGTCAGGAAAATGCCACCACCAAATAAAAGTGCTGTAGGATTAAAGGCAGAAAAAAGCTCTAAAGCCAGAGTTTAACGAAAGTGTTCTGCAGTAACATATTCTTGTTTTTCTTTCCATGCTAATTAAATTGAGATATGCTGTGGAAACATTCTGCATTGTAACATACGTTTCGTAGCAATACATCTTTTCAAAAATATTTCAGTTTTTATGGTTGTAGCAGATGTGAGTGTGTCTGCAGGATTCACAAGACAAGTAGACAAGCCTATACAGACTTCTGACTTGCTGGACAGTACAGTCATAGAAGGGACTCAAAATGGGGATATGGTTCAGGGAATATTGCCCTCATGTAGATAACGATTTACAATGCCTTTAAGGTGAGCACTGATCGTTTTCCAGTGATTCTTTCCCTAACCCATGTTAGTCTGAGCTGATACTGTAGCCAGCCATGAGCCACAATACCAACAAATCCACTTTCTGCAATGGAAAAGTATCCTCAGAGAAATTTAAACTCATTCTACTTGGACAAAACTACAGTACCGTTTGAAACCTAATAAATAAGGTTTAAAGAAAAGTCATTTGGAGTTAAGCAAATGTGATGCTCAGGTTCTTTGTAGGGAATTCATGTTCAAGCCATTATTTATAAAGCATCTGCTTAAAGGTGGGGAGCAGAAAAGACAGGTGCTTTAAAAAGGAGTGTTTCTGAAATTACTGGTTGGTATATATAATGCACAAGAATGCCACTTAGTTCTTGTCCTGCTGAAATCCATTGACTTGACCGTTATCTTCCATAAAAATAAAAAACTGCTTTTCAATAGGAAGATCCTTACGAAAAAAGAGCAGACTAATTGGTGATTCAGGTTGATGGTACCTGTTTTCCAGAGCTGTACCACAGGTTATTTTCCCATGATTTTTGTGGTGTAAGAGGTATCTGATTTGTAAGCAATTCAACTTTATGAAATGAAAACAACTTAGGTATGCTAAATCTGGACAGCGGCCAGAAGGCTGCATAAATGCTATTTTGGAAAAGTCATCTTTCTTAGAAAGATCTGATTGTAGAGATTGCATACTTCAACTTGCCATTCTGTTACACTTCAGTCGTATGTTGAAATTGAATGGATTTCATGTTGAGTTAAATTAATTGCTTCCACATTACTGTCATTATATTCAGGGTGGCATAAAATGTTATAATCATGCTATAAAGTATTTCTTTCAAGCATTGAGCTCCATTAGAGCAGTCTAATTTTCTAAGAAACGGATGGAAAACTACTTGCTGGTCACTAAATCCTTATATTATCAGAAATAATCCAGCAACGGGAGAGTTTGGACTAGAGTAGAGAGCTCTACTTCCTGATTGCTAAGCACTGCTCATTGTAGAACTTAAAAGTTATGAGATGATACACATGTAAGTAGACACCTTTAGGAATTATTAAAGTTATGACTCAAAGCATACTTAAAGGCTATTTTCACAGAACACTATATTAATGTTCGAAAATATATTAATTGAAAATATTTATTTCTGCATGGTTTTCACTTGTTTAAAAAATGGTTAGTATTCCCTCCCTTAAACAAGAAGGTACTGTGTTCTGCAAAATGCCATAATGAATGCAGTCTTAAGTAGCTGACATTTGATGCAAATCCACAGAAAATGAGATCTAAACAGGGTAGCCTGTCATCCTTATCTCTGTAGCTCGTGCACTTGAGATGGTAAGATTACGTGGAATTGCAGAGGTGTGATAGCTGGTTTAGAAAGATGTGAAGCACAGGGTTTCTGTTCTAAAGAGCTTACAGTGACCATGAAAGCACACAGGGTAGGGATCCTGAACCTTTGAACAGCACTGATTAGCACATGCCACATCCATGCCAGTAACTTCTGTCTGGACTTCGTATCATTCTGTATCCTCTTATAGGAAAGGATAGTGAAGTGTTGAACTGGATTTCCGTATCTGAAAAAGCACAGATGACATGAGCACTGGGTAAAGCGTGATTTCTGGGTTAGTAAAAAACACATCTTAACATTTTTAAAGCAGCTATCTAGGTCCCTGCCAGGATGGGGGCAGGAGGAGGGTCACTGTGAGCACAGTGAGGCTAGTATCACTCTTTCTCATCTTGCCACCCCTGCTGTCATAGCTGGCACAATGCAACAGCACTGCCTGTCGATCCTCCTTTCTGAAGATCGGGGCCCAGTTTGTTCACTCGGCTGAACCAAAGGAGGACACTGGACTTCAGTTATTTCATGCCTACAAGCAGTAATTTAAGAAACACATGAGCAAAGGTGAAGCAAAGAATTACCCGCTATTTTCCTTTTAGTTGTTAAACCTACTGGCTGTAACACCCAGCCACACCCGCCACAGAACGAAAAACCACATGCTGCTTTTTTAAGCTGAATGCATAAGAATCCAGGAAGGTTTTTGAGAACCCCTGCAGTGTTTCCCTGCCTTTGTGTCAGGCACACATATAGAGCAAATGAGCCTTCTTTTTTCTGAAGTGTTGGGATCGGCTAATCCCGTGTTTTACAAACTAGCATATTGTCTGCTGTGGAATGGGGCCAGGAGCTTTAACCTTTACTGACAACTGTTTCCCCCCCCCTTTTTTTTTTCCTAGGAGGACAACTGTTAGTTTTGTGGCATACTGCTGCTCCACCCAGTGTCTGCAGACTTTTGACCTACTGAGTTGATAAACATTTAAAACTACTCAGGAGCGCTGCCAGTTTAAAGCTGCATTAGACGTCGTATCCCATTGGTACTGGAATACTTGTGTGCGCGCATGTGCCAAAGCAGCAGAAGTGCCCAGTCGGGAACACTAAGAGGCACTTAAATCCCATCCTATCAAATTTGGATGAACTGCAGAAACTTTTCGGAAGTGTAAATACCAAGCTTTTAAAAGTATTAACTTCTCTCTCCTCTAAGGCAGCATACAAACCAAACAAATTCATAAGCTCTGACTTCAGGATTTCCAGTATTTTTCAGATGTGGCTGTCTTCAGGTTGACCCATTGCATCATTTGAGGCAGTTTTCATTCCTTTAACAGGGGGGAAGAAAAAAGGTCCAGTTATGGCAAACCAGTTTTCACTTACTCCCCCCCTCATCCTCATCACCCCTACAGCTGGATTCAGGTACATAGATCTAAGCCTACAGAAACCTTTGAAGGATCCCAGAGACTTTCACATGGAATTTAGCTTTATTTTCCCCCTCATAATATTTTCCCTAGCAGAATTATCCCAGTTGTGTACCAGGTCTTTGACAGTTAACTGTGCTATTTAAATCTGCATATTAAAAGCAGATCTTTCTTTCTGGTATCATTAGAAGCCACACTGATTTCATTGGAGTAACTAGGATATATCTGGAGACTAAAGATCGTGTTTCAGTGAGGAAGGCCGTGTCTCCAATAAGTGGTCTTGTTCCAGCATGTTCAAGGGTGTGTTTTCTTTTTTTTTTTCACCACTTGAGTTTTTTATTTTTAAAAACGCTTCCCCTTTTGCTTCTTTGAATTCTTCAGGAAGATGAGTTTAAGTACGAATTTCACTTGGAAAAGAAAAACCACCCTAGTAATATGACAGTAAATATTTAACTATATTTATTATATCTTTACAATTGCAGTCTGTAGGTCTGCAAAGACTTGGTTTTCATCTTTTTCTAGATTCAGTATTCGGCTGATTTGTGAAGGTGTGTCAGTGGACTGTGTTAATCTCGGAGAAGGCTGGAAATCCAGGCTGGAAATCCATGGTATCTCCATGTCGTTAGGTATATATGCACACATAGATATCTTCACAGAAGGGCTGTAACATTTGGTTTTGTATATTAATGGCAGATTTAGCACAAATTGCCACTCGCTATCGTATTTGTGGGAATCCTTTTTTGTTAGACTTTGTTCATTTTAAATAAAGGACAAAGGATGGAAAAAAGGCCCAAAAAGTCTGCATGACTTTAAATTTTTATTTTACACTGAAACAGTTTATACAAAATTAGCCCCTCTTGACTTGTTTTGGAATATATATTATTATTTTTTTTTACTTTCAATTTCTTAGGTATAAACTACTTGTTGATTTAGCACAGTGTGCTCCTCTGTGCAGTAGGTAGTTACAAGCTGAAATAGATATGAATGAAACAGTTTGTTATAAAAATGGCAAGATAAAGAGACTTATTTGGTAGTATATTAGCATATGTTGTGGTGAGGTGTACATACTTTGAAGGGAGGAGGCATTAAAATGTTTTCCTTTTGCCAAAGAAGCATTTGTTCCCGCTGCAGGCTTCCTGGCATTTCTTCAATAAATAGAGTATCTTAAGAGCTTAAGAGAGTACCAAAAAGGCAGTTTTTGAGGGTAGAATTTTTAGGTTGTGCATGTTACTTGTAAAAACTTTGCTGGTTTTATTGGGTTGGTTTTAGAGAGTTGAATTAGCATCAAGAAATGTAGAACTTAATCCTTCAGGAATGCAAGTATCATCTACTGTTTAAGAATTGTGAAACTTTCTAAAATAAAGCCCATTTATTAAATCTGCTTTGCAGTAGGGGAAAGAGCCATGTCCAAGCAGACTTTGTACTGTTGGATATCAGACTCTGTCGTTTCACCAGGTTTTTTCAATGTTGGTATCCCCAACACGCCTTCCCACCCAGGGGGGTTTACTGCTGAAGCAGCAAAATAAGTCTTCAGCTTTTTTCTTTTTCTTCAGTAGTACATAGTTGAGGTGTGAATTGTCTAGGTACAGTTATACCTGTATCAGAAATGTGCAAGTGTAGCACAGAATCCATTTTTTTTTTAATGGATAAGAAAACTATGGTAGTGTTACGAATATTAATTTTTGATACAATACTCTGATCAGGAATTTTCAGCATTATTTTTACTGTGGCTTCCTCTGTTGTCTATGGAGATATTTTGTTGGAAGTTTTAGTCCTCTTTTTATAGGAACTTACAGACTTTAAAACACAGTTTATTTCTGAATTCAAGCTCTAAAAGTTATTTTGCAGTTAAATCTCTTGATCAGCTAAAAGACATTGACATTTGTTTTATTAGGAGTCAGATAAGAGTGGAGCTTGATTTTGTATTATTATTTTTTATTTTCCTTCTTCCCATAATCTGATTATTTTTTTATTGAGTTCATATCAGTCTCTTTATTATTGTCTACAAGTGCAGTTCAGGAGAAATTTAGTCTGTTCTATAAGCAGGATGAATCTTAACTAACATTTTAATAGATGATATTTCAAGAATGGAATGTTCAATGAATAAATGACTTAAACACGCAATTGAAGCTGAAATGTCATACCCTATTTTTATAGAACGAGGAAGAGGAAAGCCAATATATAGACTGAAAATGCAGCTTAAAATTCATGTTCCTCTGATGTTTTTTATACGAACCGTGTTTGTATTCATCTGTATCTTTAGGTGATATTGTTCTAGATTAAAATAATTCCATTCTTACTTGTCCAAATTTTTCTAAAGTTGTTCTACTGTAAAAGAATTTCATAACTCCTAACATGGGAGCCAGCTATGCAAGTTGTAGAGGGGAGAGGGAGCTTGTTGCTGATTGAATTGTGCATCACTTGTTTTTCAATAGGAGGTGTCACAATACTTGGGCTTCTCTTTAATGCATATGTTTCTAGGTAATTTTTGATTACTTGCTCTTGTTCTTCAGATTAGTTCACATTGAGGTAAATTTTTCCTTGTACTGCAAAAAAGTCTGGTTCCAGCAGTTGAAAAAAATGACCATTTTTAAAGGGTTTTTTGTCATAAAAGTAGATCTTAACTCTTCACTTAGGGTGGGGGCAGAAGTTTCTGGTTTTTTTTTTCTAGGCATTATAAAGAGAAAGATGCAGGAGAGAAATGCGTGAAAATAAGTCTTTAACCCATTGATATTGCTATAAAATTTTTCTCAGTAAAGATTAACTCTTAATATGATTAGGGGGCACAGGCATAATTTTTGTTTATGTTGTGATAACAGGCACCATGTTAATGAAACTGGGGCCCTACTGCTTATAAAGATAACTTTTTTGTTCTACCACAAAGGAAACAGAATCTCTGGCTTTGCTTAAATATATTACTTGAGCGGTTTTACCATGGACACTGTTAGATTTGGAGCACTCCTCTTGGGAACCTTCCTGTTACTCCCCCAAAGGATCAGAAATACAAATGTCCTTTCCGTTGCAAAGAACAAGGTCTAATATCAAGAATTGTGGGGTTTTTTTTCTGTTTTGGCCTGATACTTCTCTTGGGCTCTCACTGAAGTTAATTACAAACCCTCTATTTACTTCGTTGCGGTGAGGTTAAGATCTTACACTGAGCAGAGCGGAGCTGTTTATTGCCAAGTTGGCTTCAATTCTTACATATCGAATTCTGCTGAATCCCTTTTTCTGGCATGAAGGGAACACCCGTGTGGTAACAGCGTGTCAGGTTTTACTGACATCACAGCCAAGTTGAAGACTGGAGAGTGACAAACCTTTCACTAGAGAGGATGACTTTCTTTTCGAAGGCCACTGTGGCCCCATCAGAGTACCACTGTTAACAGAAGAACTTTTGCCTTGATGTCAGTGGAGCTTGGATCAAGTTTTAAATGATGAGAGAGAAGAATGCGTTTTACCGTGTTTGTTTCTTGCAAAAACTGGGACAATGACACTGAAGGCCATATCTGCTGCTAGGCAGCCTTTCTATCTGCAGCTGAACTTAACATAATTCCAAGTTTAACTATCTTTGCCTCTTACCTCCCTCTTAATACTACTCACGTTGTTGCAAAATGTTATAGTTAACTTGTGAAGGAAGAGGCTGAGTAAATTGAATCCAGAGTTTTTATTACTTTTTGTATTACAGACCTATTTTGTAAGAGACCAGAGGTCTGGTGGAAAGAAATGGCAAGGTTCATGTGAAGTCTTCATTGCTTTTGCTTTTATGTGTCCTTCTTTGGATTACAACTTGAACTTTGATTGCAACTGAGTTCATTCTATGTCTGTTGAAAGCATTTGTGTATTGCTTTTTTGCTCGGTGTTAACCGTGTCACTTAGTGTGAAGGTGAGCTTGCTAGATGTTTTATTTAAAGTTAGTGGTGCAATTTATTGTATGTGCTTGTTAATAAACTATATTTTTGGATAGAATTGCAGTCCATTAAAGTTAACTAAATTCTTGTTCCTGGGGCTATTAAGCTATGTTAGGATGTGGTATTTAATTTACATTTCATTTCATTTGCATAGTAATTAGTTATAAGTCTCTTGTCCCAAGGCTGAAGAGGTGAGGTGAAGACACCTCTTAAAACACTACCAACCCCAAAACACCACTTCAATTCACTTAACCCGTTTGTCACAGACAATGTAGTTCATCAGGTGTTGCATAATAGGAACAAAACCCATATGGAGACATTACTTTAGATGCTTCTATGTATTGATCAAAACAAAACCAACTTTCAATAGGGCTGTATTAAGGGCCACCCTGATAGTCCATACATGTGGCTGTGGTTCATGTATTATTTGCTAAGCCGCATTCAGCAACCTTTTTTCCCCCCCTCATCTAACAGATATCATAGAAACAAGGTTGCCAAAAATAAGTAGAAATTAAGCATCTGTTTTTCCAGTTATTTCACTCCTTGCTGTGCAGCATTTTGCTTCAGTCAGAGCCGCTGCTCTGTATCTGTTCTGATGAGTTGTTTGAGTTGGATGCTGTCTGAATTACTGTACGTGTACTGGGTGAATACTAGCGTACCTAGTCTTAAATGAGACCTGCGTTGGTCAAGGTGACTCTGAACATCAGTTACAATGGATGCCTTGAAGGGTTTAGATACCCTTCAGACTTCCCTGATGCTTGTTTGCTAGTAAGTTTACAATGACTTGCCTTTTTAGTATATTGCAAATGACAACATAATTTTTCCTACCCTTGCAATGTAGGTAACCTCTGTTTGAGGCAGCAGGAGGAGGATGCGAGTCCCTTAAGAAGTGAGATGGGGGGGAGAAAACCCTTAACCTATAACTTTTACCAGCCACTGCTGTGTCCCTTATGAATTAGAAAAAAACAAATGGAAGAGCTTAACATCCTTTTCCTTTGCAATTAAAAGTACTTGGCATAAATGCAAGCTAAGTGGAAACTTCAGTGGCTGAATAATGCTATTGTATGCAGGAAATGAGAGGAGCTGAGATCTCACTTGGAAAGGCACTGGATGTTTTGTGACTTCTAAGCCAAGATTTAGGGCCGTTCTATGTGGTGATGTTTTGGGAACTTGAGAGCCGAATTGAACTACTGCATCTGCATCCCCCAACTTCAGTGATCACTTAATATTACAGTAGAGCCCTCTATTCTGCATTGAGGAATCCTAGCAGTATTCCCTGTAGCTGGCTCAGGAGTCTGGGAGTGGCCATTTATGACTGTCAGATTTGTGTCTGCTACTTCAGCAAGAAAGAGAGCAGAGAGTGACTCTTTCTTTACCTTTTGACATTTTAAATAATAAAAAACCCTCATAGCATGCTTTTTCAGCACCCATTATGCCCTTCAGACATCTCCTGCTCCCAGGCAAAAGACCTTGACACATCTGTGAGAGATCTTGAGTCTCAAGAATGAAAGCAGTTCTGTTGTTGGAGGTGCTGAAGTGATTTGACTTTCTGATGATGCCTTCCAAGTGGCAATCAAGGGCTAATTTCTCAAGTACCCTGATGCTCTTCTTTATGTTCATGAGGAATGTAAATATTGACTGGCTCTTTCTGTCAAAGAAAGCTGTCAGTCATGGATGGCTGTTCTGTTGCTAAATATGACTACAACTGTGGTATGAGGACCAGTGCCTTGAAGGTGTTCTGCTGTCATTTTCTGTGAACCTCATGAAGTTACGAGGTTTAATTATTTTTTTTTTCTTCAGATCAATTAAGAAAGCTTTCTCGTAATGTAAAGTGCAATACTGAGTTTGTTTATTGATTGGTGATATGAATGTTCTTTAAGTGCACTTTTATAACAGCGAATCAAGCTATCCTAGGAAGAAAGCAAAAAATACATTGTAAAAGTCCAGTTTGGTACAGGCAAGGTCCCCAGGAAGTCTAACATTTTATTTAAGAATGAGAAACAACTAGGGCACGTAATCCATGATAAAATGGAGATATGGTCTGAAGATACTGATGACACTGTGTAGATCTTATGAAAAAATATGTTTTAAAAGATAACTGATGTTCTTTCTAGGGGTAAGTATTAACTAATGGTGGTATCGAATACGCCCCATTCTGCTTTTGTTGATCCACTTTCTGACTCCTATAATTCTGTAGTTGTAGCTATTGTATCAACCTTATGTTTCCTTTATACTTTAGAGTTCTAAGCATTGATTTCTATTGTTAAAGCAATTAGAAGAATCAAGCTGAATATTCGTGGGTCGGTTTGTGATAACTGTGATTGCTTTGCTGGCACTGAAGTTTTGAAAACAGTCTGAGCATGGACTTGAATTTGGCTGCCTTTGCTTCTGCCCTGTCTCTGTTGGCTCTCTAATTTCATTTTGCAAAAAGCCAAATCAATGCAGATGATACATGAAGAGAGAAGAATTCCCAAGAAAAACAGCTTTAACTTTCTTCAAAAGGTCTAGCTTGGAATAGGGCTGGCAAGGTCTCCGATATGAATTCTAGGTAAGTGCTCCTTTTAAAGTAGGGTGAAAAACACTGAGTTGTCCAGGCAGTAGAGAGCCCCATCTCTAAAAGTACCAGGATTAATTATTCTGTATGTTCACACCTTACAGTTCTATATCTTTGTTTCTATAAAAAATGAGTAACTGCCATGATAGGGAGTTAGTTTGTATATTATGTCTTTGTGGAATTAAGATTGATTTTCGTACTTCTCCTGATACACTCATCACTCTCACAGTTTAATACCTCTTCTGTTTCTTTTCCTATATAGTTGCAAATAACAGCCCTTTTTTCCTCTCTTGGGCCTTACTCCTAGATAGAAAATGATACTGCATTCTCTAGTCAGTACACAAACTCTATCATGGTTTCATTTTTACTAATATTAAAGCAGTGTGTTACATGCACAGTGACACGGGTTTGTTCTTCATCAGGCAAAAGCACCTGAACGTGTTTCTGTAAAATTATCTAGATCACAAATATGCATTCTGTTCTGGCTGAAGATGAATAGAGGCTATCTAACTTAAATTAATGGATTCATTTATATTAAATCAGTACTTCTTATCAGATTTTTAGATCTAGCAATATCTAATCCTGGCTCTAAAGCCTCCGTTATGAAACACGGAGGCTCAAATTTCTCCAGTAGCTCTATCTAAAGTGTAGCCAAACTTACGTCTGACTCCTATAAGGATATTTGGGAGAAGGTTTGAATTGAAAATCTCTCCTTAATTATCTCCTTTTTTTTTTTTTTTCCTGCCTCCCTCAAGGAAGCTCAAATGGTGCAGGAACTGGTACCTACCAGCTAGACATTTCTTTCTAGGTCAGCGCTGAGCCGGTTCCCCTCCCCGCCATGCCGAGTGGCGTGTCTGACATCCCTGCCCAGCGCGCTGCTCTCTGGCCCCAAGCTGCAAAGATGAAAAATATTGATTCCAGTCCATCTCATTGAAGTATTATCATGAGGTGTTCACAGACATGCTGGGACTAGTCCTTACTTACAGGAACATTTATCCGGGGGGATCTAGTGTGTTACGTAGCAAGAAGCTGCAAGAGGGAGAATGAATTTACTGTTTTCATTTACAGTCAGTAGCCTGAGACCTTACTGTGGCTTTAGCTATTCTTGATTAATTTCATATGTGGACGCTCCTATTCCAGAATAAAAGTGCCTTGTTATGAAAGAATTTAATTCCTTTAATTTCATTTGGGAATAAGTGCATCGACACACCTGGTGTTTAAATCAGAGACAACTATTTCTTTATGAATTTACACCCTGCTGTGTTCTGGATCAGATCTCATGTGTAGCTAAATCCTTGTTTTCATTTAACAAGACCTGATTTATTGTGTAAAACTCTTTCTTTTGGGAAGTACCTGGTTGGAAAATAAAATTTCTGCTTGCAAGGGTAAGATTGGAGGCGGGGGGAAAGAGAACATTAAAATTCTGACAAAAAATTGGTTTGGAAACACTACACTGGAAAACATTGTTACATGTCAGATCTTAGCCTACTGTTTTATTCTGAAGCATCTGTCTCTTGACATTTCAAATAAATTTATTTTGATGTAATATTTCAAATTGAGAAATACAGCTTTGAAACATGGCTTGGAATATTTCAGTTTTCTGCAGTGAAAATATCTCTTACGTCTCCACCATCACACTTTCAGATGAAAACGCGACTGGCAGGAATGCTTTGGCCTGACTTTGCTCTGCCCAGGTGGCAAGGTAAGAAGCTGCCTTCAGAAGTCACTCCTTGCTGGATGCGGTTTGAGTTCCTTAGACACAATCCAAGGCTGCGGTGGGGTCTCAGCCACTGCTGTTTGCTCTGTGTCCCTCGTGGGGTTGGTAAGGGAGGAACTGATTAGGGGATGGTTTTCTCTCTGACCTGCCTTTCTCCTCTGGCTCTGAAAAGCGCAGTGTCTTCATGCCTGTTGAGTTGCGTGGTGGTGACGGTGACGTGGTGTTCCCCCTTGTCTGTTTCCCAGTGCGACTTGCTGCTCTGGTACAATATTTTAGTTTAAAGCTTACTGCTTTTTAGCTGTGTGGATCTGGTTCAGCTGCCAGAGGGGTCTTGCTGTCAAAGGGAGGATGTGCACTTCCATAGTGCAGCATGTGCACCGTGAATGCATAAACGCAGGGGAGAGCTTTCCTGAAGATGTATTATTAAGCTCTTTTAAGATTTAATACCCTCTTGAAGTTCAAACCAGTGTAAGGGAAGGCTTAAGCAGCTTAATGGGTTAAAATGATCCATGACTGTGTCCTTCAGACAGTTTAAAGACCCTGCAGCAACCCAAGCGGGCCACCTGTTCCTCTCCCAGACAAACAGGTTACCCTCCTGACCTTTATTCTGCCACCCTTCAGTTTTGCCTGGCCTGGCTCCATGTGTGGAGTGATTGTTCTGAAGTTTGTCATTGTCTAAAATGCCACTTGCCAGAGTTTAATGTGCACAGCTGCAACCTGAGCCATCGCCGTGTGTTAATAAGACTAAAACCTTTGGACTGACACCAAAAGATCTGCTTGCACTTGGCATGTCATAAATTAACATCATTCTTACCTGCCAGGGATGATTCACTGCTGGCTCAAAGCATATTTAAACTTTAGAGGATGCCAACAAACTGGGCGGTGGTTTGACCTGCCACGTGGCCCGAGACTGCTGCTTTGCTCTCTGCCTCCGCCGTCCCTCTGTTGCAGCGTGTCGGGAAACAGAAGCTCTTTATGGCGTTATGTGAGTTGTGTTTGTGTGCCGCCCTGCCCCTCCTGCCCCCATCTGCCAAAGGGCTGGCCTGTTTGTGGGAAGATCCTCGCTGGCTTTCAAATTCCTAACTGGATTGTTACTGCCAGTTTTGGGAGTGGTCGCGGGGGTAAATGCTTGACTGGACTGTAGCCTGTCATTGCAGCAGCTTCAGAAGGCTTTCTTCCCACAAATCCTAGGCTGGCAAGGTTGTGATGGCCGCTTAGCATCCCAGAAGCTGCATATAAATTTCATGTTAGCGGAGTCCACTTGACCAACTAACAGCCTACAGCAGGTGGGTTAAGCTTGTGCCCATGCTAGGCAACAAGGGAGGCGGAAAGGGATGCCCCACGTGGAAATGATGGAGATCATATTGCAGGGTTATATGCCAGAGGTTGAACGTGCTCCTCGGAGCCCAGACTCTTGGGCTCCAGTGTCACGGCGACTGCGTGGCAGTGGCGTGCTGGTCTGTCCCGAGGGACTTGCCGAGGGGGGAGCAGTGCTGCTTTCACATTTATTTACTTGCTTCCCTGGTCCATCTGGGGAACTGGAGGGTCCACAACTGCAGTGCTGCCCTGGATTGGGGACAGTCCCCCTCGGCTGTTGCAGGGCAGGGAGAAGTTGGAGATAAGGGATGGGAGACAGTTAAAGACATTTTTACCCTTGCCTCCTCAGTGGATGGCAGGAGAACATGGGTATCTGGTGGACTGGGGAGGTTTTTGTCTATCTCCTAATAAAGACCAGGCCTTTTTATAATGACTTGAGATTTGTCTCCTCATACATTTCCCTCAGGGCTAATGTATTCCTCATAAAGTAATGTGGAAGGCATAATGTGCTCCTTCAGTTAAAACCGCTCCTTTGCTTTCCATGGTGTCTGCATTGCCTATTTACCTTGGCTTATCCAAATCATTTGTTAAATACCAAGTTTGCATAAGCTGTCCTGTCTGGACTTTGGACCCTTGAAGTCTCGCTATAGACATCGGGAGGGATAGAAACAGGCCCCATATCTGTCAGAAATGCGTTTGAATCTGATGGAAATCCAAAGTGTTGTACGGAACAGGGTGTAACCATGATTTGGTTAGGGGTAATTATGGTAGGCAATGCCAACAGCAGGCTGCAGTCCTTCTCGTGTTCCCCACCACAACAGCACACAGGCTGGCAATTTAACCCTGATGTACCGATTTCGTTATAGTCATGGCTGTATCCACTACCTTTTGTTTTCTTTTCCAGTAGGGGAAAAAAAAAAAAAATTACAAATGGGGTCCACTATTTGTAAGTAAAAATGAGGAATCCTGGAAAGGGATCATCCTATTCAGCAGAACAAAGAGGAGACCTAACCGTGCAGCCCCAGTTTAGCTAAGGACACGATGCGGACTGCAGCCTGCTCACCTCCTGCATCAGCACCGCTGAAGCATGTTCAGAGCAGGAGCAGAGGTTAGTGTCTAGGACAAGGACTGCAGCTCTCCTCTGCTCAGCTTGCAGACACATGGTGATTGCTGCCTGAGCTGCATAAATGGCTTATGCTGTCTATATTTTATTTTGTGGGTAGCGCGGGTAGTTGGGTTTTATTATTTTCTCTTTATGCAAGGTTAACATGGAGTTTAGAGCTGGTTGCTGGGCAGTGGGGATTGGAGTTGGTAATAAAGGTCTGTTTTCTCACTTTCTCTATTTTTGTCTCTGGGCAGGATGAGGCACATCAGGGGAAAATCTGACTTGAAACAGAAGCTCAATTTTAACTTGGAGTTAGACAGTCCTGCCGAGAGAAGTTTGCTCACACCACAACTGTCCGTCATCTCAGGGCACACCGCCGTGACTGCTCGCGCAATGGCAACCCCTGGGGTTTGGTCTCACTTCTCTCCTGGACAGTAGGTCTAAAGTAGGGTACAGCATTACACCAAACCCTGACCCCCTCATTACTGTGCCAAGTGGTGTTTTGATGCCTGGGGCAGGGTGTCTGCCTGGTTGTCCCCCAGCTCCCACATGTCTTGTGAACATACTGAAAAGGTGACGTATATCCTCCTGTAATGGGGGAATGGGCATTGGAGTCAGGACTCCTGGATCTTACACCTTTTCTTCCTGTTTTGGGCACCTACAGAAATTCCATGTGTCCTTTCAGCGCAGACATGCCTCTGTGCGTGAGAGCCCGCTAGTGATCTGTTATTTGCAGAAGGATTTTTTTCTTACAAGGAGAACTTTGCAATCACCAAGTGAAAACTGCTCTTTGGAAGAACTCTGGTTTTGGTACAAACCTCTGAATCTCTCCAGGTGAGTCTGTTCTCAGCAAGGTCACCGGATATCCTCACATCTGCTCAGATGAGGAGATGAGTGAATCCAGCTGAGCTGCATTTTCTGTGTGCCCTCTCTAAAATGAACTGCAGAGCTGATAACTTCTTTTTCACTTGCCCCTGCCACCTCTGTGAATTGCAGCTTCTTTCAAAGCTCAAATAAAAGTGCTGGGCTGCCACAGCACCGTGGCAAGTGTCAGCTGAGAGACAGGCTGCAACAAGCCTCGGCATGTGCTGGAGTCGCTGCCCGGGCTGGGAGGGGGGATGCCAGCCATACTGCTCCATGGACAGCACTGGGATGTTTTTTTTTCTCAGAACTTCAGTTTGAGACAAGGGAGAATCAGTGCTCAGGACTGCTGGAGGTGCGAGGAAGGGCTTGCCCCCTCCGAATTGCTGGTCACTAGATGTTGCAGCAAGAGTCCGTAGCTGATATTACTGGATTTTGTTTTTTGCTGGTATAAAGAAGATCAGAATCTGGCCTAGGGTGAGGGTGTTTGTGCTTTGGCAGTGGGTGTGAAAGGAGAAACTCCAGAGGGTTGGGCGGCAACATGCTAGTTCTGTTCTCTTCCGTAGATGGCCTTCCGGAGACACGCTGGGTGAGTGGAAAATGTAATGAAATTCCCAGAGCCTCCTGGTGCACTACCAAGGTATTCTTGCCAGCTTTCCAGCCCGAGATGTTGGTGCAGCTGTAGGGGCCAGCTCTGCAGATAGAGCTGATTGCAGACTAACCCCCACCGTAGCAGGAGGATTACTGAGAGAGATGTTTTCTTCACCTGTGAAATGGCGCACACTATAGCCATGGTTGCCTTTGGGGTAAAATTAGGAGAATAAAGGGCTTGCAGTAGATCAAGCTCTTTTCAAACTGCCTTTCTTTTTTGAAAGCTCATTTGTTTATTCTGGTTCTCAAACTGAGCAGTACAAACAGCAGTAAAAATGTGATGCATCCCAAACTCTAGCTGTGAGGATGGGTTTTGTGACCACTGCAGTCTGCACAAGGTCTTTTAGATCCAAACCATCTGTGGGGGCTCAGAGTATGCAAACTATTCATGTTGTCTTAAAGATTTACCAGGGAGCAGGGCCTTAATACGCCAGAATCTGTAAGAAAACAGAGACCTGCACCACTGACAGTCCTGAGGGTCTTGTTTTGAGCTTCTATTGAATAGATTGATCATTGTCCTGCAGCATTTAGTGGTGGAGAAAAAGAGCAGGGAGGGGGCTTAACAAGTGTCTCATATGGTTTGTGTTGTCTCTGCTATGCTGAACCTTTCTTTCTGCTCACACAGCAGGGGTTTTCTTTGCCTCTGTTTCTTTTGTACAGATGGTAGCAATAGGTTTCGTTTCCCCCCCAGCCGTCAAATTAACAGCCTTGGCGAGCTTTCATTTGCTGGCTAGTTTTGGGTGGTGCTGGAGGATTGCTCCACTCAGTACATTTCCAAGACTGGCTTTTTAACCCAAGCTCTATAAAAACAAACTTTTTTTTTTGTTTATTTGTTTGAGAGAAGGGACCTTGGGAAAGCAGATACGAAATTTGCTCTGACTGCATTTTGCCTGCTGAAGGAGTTGGCTTTGAGTTGCATTAGAATAGCAGATTGGCTTCTTGCATAAATCTCCCACAAGCAATGGGCTGAATTGGGAAAAGCTGGTGGGCAGAGGTACTGGAAACAATCTTCTGCTGTGTTAAAGCATCCGCAGGAGGGACTAATGAAAACTCTGGCCTCGTATCTCCAAACTCCACAGCAAAGCTTTCCAATCCATCCAGTTGCGCTGATCAGCTTCAGTATACAACAATATCCTGAGCTTGTGAATTTGCAGTGCGATTTTTCTCTTTCCCCCAGTCACAGTAATCCAATACGATATCAAAGAGCAACTGCAGAATGGCAACCCTCACCATTCTCCAGTGGTGCTAGTAGCAATATTTAGCTTACAGAGACATCAGTGGTCTGAACTGCTCCATCGATACAGATGCTGATGCAAGTGGATCCTAATCAGAAACAGGTGAAGAATTAACATTTTGTTTTATAAATGTAACATCCCAACCCAAAGGAAGACATGGGTAGTAGGTTTCCTAAACACAAAGCCTATGGGAGGGACATAAACTCATAAACTGAGCCAAGTGTTCCTGAGTCCTTGTGCCTTTACTGTATATAAATAAACAGTGTGTGTGTATATGTAATTTATATGCCAAGGGAGCAGCACAAATTTAAAGTTCTTTCGTTGCCTGCCTGCATGCCTGTCTAACTCAAAAAGCTCTGCTCTGGGCATTTTTCTGTAGTACAGCAGCATGTGTGGGCACATCTAGGTTGGCAGCTTTGTACACACTTGATGCATCTTCACCTTTTGGGGTTTACTTTGTGGCAGAGACCTGTAACATTCTAGAGACTGTAGGACACAGGCTTTTTGGCTGTCTTGAGGACGTAGTTCAAAATACTCATCAGGTGTTTCATTTAAACTTGGTTCTACTTGAAAAAGAACCTGTATATCCAACATATTGCCATGCCAGGAACAACAAAAGATAATAGAGTCACTACTCAGCCTTGCATTTGTTTCTCACATGTGTTCCAGGACTGCTCTCCTCAAACCTCCTCACTGGTTGTTTTCATCTGTTGCTAGAGCCGTATGTCTCCGAAGGAAGGACCAGCTCTGCCATTTGAACAATCCTCCTCCATCTGCTGCTACTGCTCCTATTACTGTAGCTGTGTGTGAAGTGGCAACTCAGCGACGCCAGGCTTGCAGACGCTTCATCAGTCTATCTGTCATTGCTTGTGTGTTTCCAATAACCCGTGCTAAGTGAGGTCATCACAAACTTGCATTTGAGTGCTGGGCTTCAATAGTTTAAGATTGTTAGGAATACGACCACTGCCATTGGCAATTAGGCTAGCTAGGATAAAAATTCACTGGGCATTCAGACCTGCTATTCTTGGGGAAGCAGCAAACTGCTGTTGCTGTAGGTTAGCTCCCAAATGTCATCTTTACAAGCCTGCCCTCACCATGAAGGGTAAGACCACGGATAAAAACTAGTCAGATCTATTCCGTAGTTTCAATTCTCTGTAGGCTAAACCTATGCTCTAGGTGTAATTCCCACCTCTGGCTAGACTTACATTTCAGTGGAAATGGTAGTCTGCACAGCTGGCCTCAGATTTCTCGCAGGGTATGCAAAAAGGAGTCAGAGATGCCTCTGAAGTTTCTATCCTTATCAATGTGCAATAGTAAGGGTAAAACCAGGCATCTCATTAGAGCATCAGGGAGGCCAGAAGGTCTCCTTTGCTCTGTGTGGGGTTTTATTGAGATGGATGTGGACTGCACAGCCTGGAACACAAGTTGTTTGTTTTAATTTACAAATTAAAAATAAAACCGTGTTTATTTGCATCAGTTGAGGGGTCTTTTTCTCACAGCTGCTTGAAAAGTGAGCTCTAGCTGCCAAATAAAATAAGGTTTAATGTTACAATGTGCACTGGGAAGGGCAGAGCTGGTAATTACTCTGCAAGCACCGAGGCACTAGACGTACAATACAGAGAAATCCATGTGAAGCGCTGAACTCAGCAGTGGCTTGGGGCAGATACGGGACCTGAGCTGCAGGAAGGTGTTACGGAATGTCAGCCACCTACAGCCAGTAGCCCCCTGTGACTGTGTAGGTGAGGAAGCCATGTCCTCAGGGAGGCTCTTAGGAGTAATTCTCTCTTGCCACACGCAAGCTGCCAACCCATGTCTGGCATTCCTGTTACAGAAAGCTAGTTGGGAGGTGGCTAGAATCCCTGGTTTCCTTTTAGTCCTCTCTCGTCAAGCGTTGTGCTCTGGTGAACGCTGGAAAACATGTTTGCTATGTTGGGCAGTGGTTTGGGCCTAAAAACCAATGAGGAGAAAGCTTGTCTTCCCAAAAAGCAGGTCTGCTTTCTCCTTTTGCTGTGTGGATGTGGACAGTCTCTGTGAGGTCTGTGTGGGCTCGGTGCTGGGGGCTGCTCTTTGCCTGTGAGATACCCACAAGCCTGCGGGGAGGACAGTTGTCAGACGAGGGTCTGGTTTTTTTCATCTCCGTTCAATGCCGATGAAGCGGTTTGCGGGGCAGCGGTGGCTGGTGTGGTCTCAGCTGTGTTTCGTCTGACTCATCTGGTACAGTGGAATAAATGACCAGGATCTAAATGTTGTTTTACTGTGTTTGAATTTGAAAGCCCGAATATCAGAAAACAGTGTTGTGTTAGCTACCTTATTTATTTACAGACAGAGACTTCCCCTGCCTTTAGGGGATAAGCACAGGAAAGAAAGAGTAGGCAAGGCAGAGGAGGCTCAGAGAGGCTGGACTGTTTGATAGCTACGCGCAGGGGGCAGAAGTTCAGATCTTTTGACGCCTACCAGAAAGACTGTCTTTCCTCTTATTGACGACAAGGAAACATGGAGGAGTCTGACTGATAGCCCAGACCAGATGGAGTCAGTGCCCAGCTGAGGGTCTCAGGCTGGTTGTATTGACTGGACCGAACGCGAAGGTTGTCTGCAGAGCACCGTACGGTTACTACCTGCATCTTGTAGCATGACAAGGCCTGTTCTGTGCTGGTGCTGCCAGAAGCCCTCTGTTGCTGGCCCTCCTTGGCTCTCAATTGCTTTGTGACCAGAATTTAACAAGGCAGTTTACAATGGCTTTGACACCATTTGGATAGATGAAGCTGGCTCAAAAAGCATCCACCCACTTGCTAAACAATGCCTCAGGCTCTGAACGCATTAAACGGTTGCTCTGCTCTGCTGCCTACATGCAGCTTTCCAGGTGGAGTTTGTTTTTGATGTTATCCATCCCCCTCGATGGCTTGTGAGCCGGCTAACTCTGACTTCACCTCCCATCTCTCCTGTCTATAATTTGTATTATAATTTTCGGGAGCCTGCTCTTGTTGTGAAGTCTTGCACAGACAAAGAACAGTCTTCGTTTCAGAAAGTGTCTCCGCCCTTTCGGTTAGTCAATGTGCCAAAAAACAGGAGCAAGACTTTAATAAAAAACTGTAGGATACTGTGCATATTTGTTGGAAAACTGAGTCCAGTTAAGCACTTGTCTCGCTTACAGGGATGCTAAGACGGTTGGGTTTATTGCAAATTCTGTCCCTGTTTTAAGAATTGGCGATTTGGTGCTGGATTTGACTTACTGGAATTGCAGACACGTGAAATTTTGGAGAAACCTTGATTTAAATTCAGTTTGTGACAGAGATTCCAATTCTGAGTCAAGCTTTTTTTAAAAAACAGCAATCATCCCACCACCAACTACTTTCTTTTTTTAACCAGAAGCATATAATTTTCCTTGGAACTCTTCTTAAGCACCAGAAGGGCAAAGAGGTGAATATTGTGAATTAGCACAATTGGTGGCAAAGATCATGCTTTTTTAGACTTTACTAAGGCAGATCAACGTGTGTATATGTTGAAACCTACAGCGAGTAAAGAACCAACATCTGTCTGCCATACTGGCACAGTTGGCTGGGAAATGGCCCAAACACAGAAAAGTGTTTTTCTTTTTTTTTTAAAAGAAAAAAAAAAAAAAGAGAGAGAGGGGGGAAAAAAAAGTAGCTGTCTTCAAGTATGTTTGAAATAATGAAAAGGACTGATGTGCAAAGCGATTAAGAGATCTTTGAGGATCAAAAGCCTTGATTCCGTTTTGCCAATGGAACAAAACTTTTCATCTGTTCTTATGTGGACCTTAAAGTAGGGCAGAAGGGTGTAGTTTTTAAATTATTTCATTTCAAAATTTACTTTGGGCCGGGGGAAAGGGTTCTTTCTGTTTGTTCTTGCTCTTGTTATTCAGTGTCCTTAACACAAAAGGCCAGCCTGGCTCTGAAATGAAGAGCAGGGTCGTTCTATGAACTGGTGGTTCATTAGTCTCCTTTTGATATGTTAGAACAGTAAGGGACCCTTTTATTTTTTTTTTTTTTCCCTTTCTAGTAATCTCTGTGTTCTTAAATCAAGACATCTTCCCTCATCATGCTGCAGTGGCTGAATCTTTTTTCAGAGATTTCTAAGTGGGTTGTACCAATAATGCTAATCTTGTGTAGACAGAGCATACAGTCAGAAGTTAGATGCATAAGAAAGCCAAACCCAAAGGCTTTCAGTGCTCCATGCAGTAAATCCTACTTCCCAGCTTTGTGTTTATTTGGACCTGGATGCCCCCCACCAGGGTAAATCTGTGTTTGTTCTCCCTGGTGGCTTCTTGCCAGGAGGACCATAGAGCACGTGTAGCCTTGGGAAGGTGCAATAAGGGAGGCTCGGGAGTGCAAATTGCTGGATTGCTGCACTGTGAGCTCGTGAGCCATGTGCCCTTTCTTGGGGAAGGGGTGATGGAAGCAGCAGAGTGAAGGGATCAAGAGCTTGGAAAGAGCAGATGAGATTGGAAAGAAGAGGACAAGAAGACGCCCTTGTCTTTGGGTTTCTGCAGGGGACAGTGGAAGAGCTCCCTCTTCCTGTTTCAGCCTGCTCTAACTGTTGCAGAAAAAGAGCCTTCCGCACAGGCTGGAGTGTCTCTGGTCCCAGCATCTGCAAGGCAGTATATTTTTTTTCAGCATGGATTTGCATACTGGGGGATCCACAGGACAGCATGGATTTCCTGTGGGGGTTCACTAGACCAGCTCTGCTGCACCATACACTGCCACTCAAGGGTTAGTTCTCAGAGCATTCGCGGCTGAGTTGCAGGTTTGTTAGGTTTAGTGACAGAAATTGCTTCAATGGTGGAAGCTGGTCCTGTCTCGTTGCAAAAGAATTGGTGACAGCAGAGAGGTTATGTGTTTCTGTTGCCATTGCAAACACTTTATTGAGTAGGCATCTGGTGCCACAGGAGCACAGGTGCTTCCTGTGACCTGGAGCTCTTGTACTTCTGGTGTGTGGTTTCCTGATCTGTCCGAACCCAGGTCAGGTGGTAGGTGTGCTCTAACTTATTTGGCAGGGCATCTCTGATACACTGGTTTAAAGCCTGTTCTCTGCTCTAAAACTTAATTAATACAAGTCATATTTTGTCACCACACGTGCAGCAGAGATGGTAACTCCCATTTATGCTGTTATGGGAACCACATCCGTGTGCTACACAAACTCTGTCATGCTATAGCGAGATACCAATAGCAGTAGTGTAAACCAGAAAACAACATCAGCAAAAACGGAAAACTGTGTATTCCCATTCCATGACAGAGCAACGTTGTCAGTTGCAGGCTGGAAAAGTTTTGCTGGTGAAAATTTCTAGCAAGGTGTGGACAGCAGAATAAATTAATCTGCTTTCTTCTTTGACCTGTTTCTAGATTAGCTCGCTCTGTCTGTTCCTAGCATTCCTACGTCCCTATCAGTGGCAGGAATGAAATATCACCCTTGATACAAGCCTGGTGTAAAAGTTTGTAGTTACAAGCCATTTTGTGAGCAATGTGAGTGAAAAAATGGCCTCCTATGCGCTAGTGATCTCCATCCTCTTGGACTTGAAAGCAGGCATACATTAATTTACTGCATAATTTTTATACTGCTCTAACATCATCATAAGCATGTGTCATTTCAGCGTATTATCAATTCTAATACAGCTGTGAGCAGCAAAAGAGAGTAAAGAGAGTCTTCACGCCTGCCTTTGGGGTTGAGAGTGGAGATTAGATTGTCCGTGTATTATGTTTTGACAGTAGCTTCTCTTCTGGTGTTCATGCAAATAGTTATTTTTAGGAAGATCATATATTTCCCAGTAATTGTTTTAAATGCATCAAAGAGCTTGCTGATATAAAGCCTGTGATTTATGGGTTCCCGCTACTTTTTAATAGCTGAACTTAAATCCTGGATTCACTGAAGCCATTTGGAAAATTGGGATTATTCCAAGCTGGAGCAAAGGGAGGGAGACTGGTATTTTGCCAAGATCAGCAGTGATTCATTCCCACATTCATGCTCAGCATCCAGTGAAGGGCAGAAGCTGGGAATGCTGTAAGGAGAGCTAGCAAGAGATTATCATGTTGAAGGTGAATCTGCCCTACTCACTCCCTCTGCTGCTACATAAGGTCTTTTGAATGAGAAGGACCAAATTCTGTCATGTTTTTCTTTCATCCTCTCTAAAAGCTGATTTATTCATAGAAACCCCAAGCCAACTAACTTGCCTCCTGTCTGTAAGGCATAGAGAGAACTGAATATTGGCTGTCCCAAAGAATGTCCCCATAGGGGTGAAGGACTGGAGAACACCTCAGGATAAATATACTTTGGAAATCCCTTACAAAGAGATGTTTTAGTGACTGCTTGGAACGAAGCAATGTCTGTATCAGGTTAGCCCAGCAGTCTCTGGCAGCATGAGTAGAAGCTCCGAGAGACCTGTAAAGGGACAGGGCGGACCCAGGACTCATCGCTGGCACATTCTGTCACGCTCCAGTGACATTTGGCCCCTGGACACCCGGAGTGAGAGGTGATCGCAGAATAAATGAGATTGGTGATAGTATAATGTAGATTAGGTGATAAGTCTTCAAGTAATATAAAAAGGGGAAACTTGCTGTGGTCTAAGATTTACTCGGTTTTGTTTAGCTTGAGGGTATTTATGCTGTCAGTGCCTTCACCAGGGTTCAGACTCTATCTCTTAGGACACACAGCTCGACAAATAGTCACTAACACATGGGCATGAGGAATGAAAGGGGCTGCCTGTCCATCCAGGAGCCCGTCCTCAGTCTGTCCCTCCCTTGTCTGTGCCGCTCACAGGGGCTGTGCTCCAGCTGCACGTCCAGTAGCCGCGGCCGTGCTTATGGGGAGAGCAAGGCTTTTACAGCAGGGCAGCTGAAATACTTCTTAGTTGTGAGCCCCTTGGGAACTGTCTTTCCTCAGAGAGATCTGTCCTCCTTGTCCTCGGGCCAGCTGACAGCGCAGTAAAATTTCTCATCGTGTTTTAGTTCTCCCAGCCCTGGGAGAGAAGCGCAGGGAGATGGTAAAGTAAATGGAGCCAAGTGTCCCAGCATGGTTCAGTCCCAGCAGAAAGGAAAGGACTTTTTTTTTTTTTAATTTTTCTCTTTTGCAGAGCAGGGGTACAGCCAAAACAGTGTTTTCTTGTTTTCCTGATGTGATCATCCCTGTTGCGTATGTTTGAAATACAATAATTCTGAGAGCACTGTTGTCGTGATCGGGAGGCAAAAATAAGCAAATTTATATTTGTGGATAAGAGGCAGTAATAAACCCCTGAATTTCCAAACACATAGAGGGGCATTGACTTCTAAATACCAAAAATTCTAAGCCCTTACCTTGCTAATTCATGTGGCATTTGGAGGGGCTGTGGATTTTTATTTCATCCTGGTATTTGTGGTATTTCCTGCCATTAGTATAGGAAAACCCTTGTGTGGTAAATGCCGGCTTTTTCCTCCGTTGGTGGCAGCCACTGAGACTTGGGTTCATGAAAGGCAAACCATCCGTTTCAATACTGAAGGATCTCAGAGGTACCTGGGAAGGAAAATCTCATCGGGGTTGAGTAAGGATTTTAGTACTGTTGAGTGCCAGCTGAATGTCTCTGAGCAGAATAAATCTGGTCTTGAGATCCAAAAGTCTGGGGCTTAAAATTCATTGGGTGGCTTCAAAAGCTGTAGCTGGGAAATACAGTTGATAGTAATTTTATCACAACCTCTTAAAAGTAATCTGGGTATAAAGGTTTTGGGTACAAGTGTTGGCCCTGAGTCAGTAACCCAGCCTTCTGAAATTGCTGTTTTTATTGCAGATTAAACTGTAGATTGGTCCATTTAGATTTGTAATGGAAAAATATTAGCCAATGTACTTTCCTCCCCTCCACCCTCTATCATCAGGGCATATATCAAATTGCACTATCTGGCAGGGAGTTCCAAATGTTATTTGAGAAGAGAGAGGAATGCAAGCGATGTCAGCAGAAAACAGCTGAGTAGCGGTTAAATTTCTTTGGCCTGAACCTGCTCCATGGGGAAAAAGAAACGCAACAACTGGACTTGTTTCATTTCACCCCAGCACAAACCATCCTTTGGAAAGAGATGATGTTTGTGAGCAACTTCTCTACAGAAGCCGGGGTTTTGGGATGCTGCTAGGTGGACAAATGCTGTGGACGTGGCAGGTCGAGCTCAACGGGGCCAGCGCAGGCTGTGATCCCTCGGTGAAAGCACTGGACCTCGCAGGGCACTGGCTGTTACTGTCCCTTTGTGCAGCTGGAGCCTGTTGTTTTAGAGGGACAGCTTTGGGTTGCATCTCCATGGCCTGTTAAACTTTTTATCTACATTGGCTTTGAAGATAAAAGCCTTAAGAGCTGGCTCAAGTGAACTTGCCCAGTGCTGCAAAAGAGCAGTGGAGGTGCGTGCAAGGATACTGTTAGCTGAGAAGTTGGACTGAGCTAAATGGTACCCTTAATCCCCTTGATTCTGGCAGAGTCAAGTTAAAAGGTCTTCCCCACTTGGGGTGAAGGCTTTGCACGTGTAGATGCTGGTTCACTTAAGGGCAGCGCTGTCTCTGCGGTGGGAGAGCCCTTTTCTCTGCTGGCATTTGCTTTATTGCCGAGGGAAGAAGTCACTTCTGCAGGGTCTCACGTCACAAGCTGGGGATGCGTGTTGAATTTTTGGTCCGCGGAGGGTTTTTGAATAAACAACAATGGAGCCAGCAAATGGCTAGAAACAGAATGGCTGAACAGGAGAAGAAAACTAAGTAAATATAGCCCTTGTTTTTCTTCTACATGTCAGTCTACAGTGTCATCTGACTTTTTCGCCTTGTGCTCCCCATTTTAGCTGGATTTTGCCTGGTTATTCACATAGCAGAGATCCCCGTTTTTCTCCTCATCCTCACAGCTTTTGCAAGCAACAGGAGGTTGCAGTCCCCTGACATGGTCCTTCTTGGGATCTTTCTTTTCTGACCAGGGTTTAGGGTCCCTTCCTTTGCTGGGTTCTTTAGTTTGCCCCATTTCTTGCCTCTGGACCTCTCTGATGGGACAGCTTGGTCTCCTCTAGGATGAAAACCCAAGTGAGCAAGGGAACAGGAACCAGCTTTTCTCTGATCCCTCCCCAGCTTTGTTACGGCTCCCAAAGGGAGATTTTCAGCAACAGTTACACAACAGTCCTACTTGGATGCTTGAGTCAGATTATTTTTTTTTCCTAGCTCCTGATCTTTAGGATTGTCTCTAGCCTGAACCAGTGTCCACGCTTCACAAATGTTTTGCGTTGAAATATTTTCCAGGTGTAGTTGCCTAATTTACATCAGGTACTTGGCCCTAATTCCCACTGAATTCCGTGGGAGTTATGCAACTGTCACCGCAGAAAGTGCGGACAGGTGTTAAGGTCAATTTTGGGAGATTTTGTAATTGAATGCGAGAGGAGCAAAACAGACTTAAAAAAGACATGCTTTCTGCAATCCTATTTCTATTGCAGTCAAAGGAAAGGTCCCCCATCAATGTCAATAAAAGGAGAAATAAAGTATAAATCAAGAAATCAGAGGAAAATCAGAGAATTTGCCCATGAGTTTATTTTTCTTAGGGGTATGGAATAATTCCATAAACTGAGGAAATATTTCTGATAGTTGAGGTCTTCATTCAACACTAGAAATAACGCAGCTAAGTATTTGTGTATGTGAAATTAAATTCTTTAAAAAATTGTATGAATAGTTTTTCGTAAGTGACTGTAGGAATGACACCAATGTATTGAAACAGTATATTCAAGCTCCTAAACAAAATCCTATTTAGTGCTCTGAATCTTTTGTCTTTGAGTGTATTTCCTCCCTTCCTCAATCCAGTTGTCGGTGAGCTAGTCACATTGCCTAGTAGGGCCTTCTAAAACAGATATGTTTTTTTTTTATTTGCATGCAAATTGGTAGGAGGCAGCTTGCCTGTAAATACTGTGCTAATCATTACAGGTTCCATGGTTCATCAGGACTCTGGTGCCTAATTGGCTGCGGGATTGCCTATAACTCTCGATAGCCTGATTCAGAGCGATAGGAACTGTCGAATCTACATAATAAAGCGCGTGTGATGAAAGGTGAGTGCACACCTACTTTATATGTGCGTTATCATTCTCATCAAGGTCAAAGCATTTTTTTTTTCCTTTCAGATATACATATTCATAGAGCCTGTGCACAGCTAATGAGTCGGAAGATTAAATGGTTGTGGATTAAGAACAAGCCCTACTGTTCTCCTAATTAGATTGAAAGTTACTTAGTTCATCTGATTAGAATTCTGAATTCAAACCAGCTAACGCACAGGCACAGCGCTCCTCAGCTACTTGTGAAATCTGAGCGTGAGAGTCACTGGAACAGATTAACCGTCCATTTCATCCAGTCCCCCCAAATCTCAGAGAGGCAAATGCTGGAAAGTTCACTGGAATCCCCACAAATTTCCACAGGGGGAGGCTGACCCAGGGCAGAGGGGCCATGCTGCCAGGGTTAGTTAGCACACACGATCTCCATCCAGGATCAATTTCAGATTTTTTTAATATTATAGCAGGGACATTACTATTTCTAGTCCCTGATAATAGCCATATTACCTAAGATACTAAGATAAGTCCTTGCTCTTGCAACTGCCATGCCTTAAAATGCCTGTCTTTTCTCTTTTCAACACATACGAAAGTATTTAATTAGTTATGACTCAAAGGAGTCCTTGCCTGAAGCCCCAAGTGTCGCCGCTGTTCCCCTAAGCTTGGAAGTAGTTGTACTGGTCCTAGGGCTTGGGAAGGGCTGCAGCATCATCAGCTTTAGGAAACCTTGGGAGACAAATGGCCAGGTCTAACAATAGGCATGAGTCAGTCGCTCTGCAGTTAGGTGATTTTGTTTCCTGTTGCTCTGCTGTCTGGGCTGCTTGTTTTGGGGAACAAATCCGTATTAATGTGTTATCTATAACATCCCTGCTTCCACCAAAGGGATCCCTCTGTGCATTATTTTCCTGACTGGTGCCGTGTATCGCTTCCTCCGGCTCCCCAGCCCCGCAGCTGCTCCTGCTGCAGCTGCCAGCGCCAGGAGTTTTGGCAGAGCTCCTTAACGAATGCTGCTCCAAGATGCTTGGCTTAACTTCATGGCACCCATGAACATTTGTCCTTTCTCTCTAATCTTCTGAATTGCAGGAGTGTTCAGTATTTGGGCTTTAGATCCTTCCTGGTTTTATTCAGGTGTAGAAAAAAGAAGAAGGGAGGGTGATGGAGGGTCTGTTTAAATATAAAGAAAAGAGATAATGGTTTGGGGCTACCTTGTCCTACTTCTTCCTCTTTTTTTCTCCCTCTCTTTTTTTTTTTTCTGTGTGTGTGCATCCATGCATTTATTTTAACTTTTCTGTTTGAAGGGACAGGGGGACCACAGGGTCTGACCTGTGTATTTAACAAAAAGAGAGCACTGAATGAGAAAATTTCAAGTTTTCACAGCTGTATTAAAATAGCGTAAGATTCCTGTTTCCTTAATGAAAATGGGAGCAATGTGTATCTTTCCACAACAGATATGAAACAAAGAGAACTAAGAAACGTGTTGGCATTCAAAAGAGCAGGAAAGTAACACTGTTCCTGTCACTGTTAGAAGGTTAAAATCCTGCCTGGCAGCCTATAAACTATTTAAACGATCCTACAGAAATTCCACTTACTGAATCATCTTTGGGATTTATAGCTAAATCCTTCACCCCAATTGAAGACCCAATGTACTCACAGCCCTGCCGGAAAATACACCTTAATGAGGGGAAATTGTAAAACTGGCCTAAAAAAAAAAAAAAAAAAAAAAAGCCCTCTTCAGCAAAGAGAGGTCCTTGCTGCAGTCCTTGCTTCACATGGCCACTGAGATGATGGCAGCTGTGCTGCTGTGATCATATGTGACCTAGATTTTCCTCACAGTAGTCCTGTGCTCTCCCTGATCTTGTGTAGGCCTGAATGAATTGAATAGAAGCATTTCTGGATGCTTTCAGAGAGCAATGATATCTTTTTCTTTCTCTCTCTCTCTTTCTCTTCAAACCACAGCATCTGTTCCCCTTGTGGTTTTCTCCCTTTGCTCTCACACAGTGGTTGTGAAAGAGGACAGGGCTGGCGTAGCTTTAATTTGGGTAATGGTGGATGGGGAAATCAGGGCAGGTGCGATTCCTCCTCGGTGTACCACGACATAGCAGAGTGTAAAACTCAAGTCCATGGATTTTAGCGCTGATTGCATACAAAGGAAGATAGGAGGGCTGTTAGGAAGATGGAGGGGTGAGAATAGAGCATCAGGAAGCCCCGAGTTTGTGCACTGACCATGGGTCTGAGTTTGGCATCAATGCTCTTGGGTACCAGGCACATTAAGCTCTCACACCTAGGCTCAGAAATTGCCCTATGTGTAAGCTCCTAATTCTCTGTGGGAGAAAAATTGGAGAGCCTCAGCTCCTCAGTGCATGCCCAAGATCTTGTTAATGCTGTTTGGCTGGATTATGTGTGGGCAGGAACAAGCTTGTTTCGTTACAGCACCCAGCAGAAAGTCTGAGACCATCCCTGGCTGCTGGCGTGGAGGCTGTGGCTCCTCGGACCCACTCTCCTCTTGGAGGCAACTTTTGACTTGTGACTTCCCAGCTCTGACACTGATGCCGTCTGTTTACATGAATAAAAATCGCTCCATTTGGAGGGTCTTGGTTAAATACTTGGAGGAAACTAGAAAGATCTGGTTTGATTTCCCTAGGGGGGACAGCAAGGCCTTGCAGCAAAAAAGGCTGAAGCAATCTGTAGGGCAGACAGCTAGTATTTCCTTCCTTCCTTCCATGCAGATCCTGCTGAGTCTGTCGAAAATTCAAGTTTCTAGGATCGGATACAAATTTTTTTAAACTTAAACCAAGCAACTAGCACTTACAGTCAGAGTCCAGTGGAGACTTTTAGATGCTGTTTTGATAGGAATAAAAATAAACGCTTATTCTCTGCCTTGGTTCATATGTGAAGTGAAATTGTAATGATCCCATCATCTGCTTTGCAGAAAGCTGTGAGGATGACTTCTCTTTAGTGCTGTCTTCAGTTACAGAGCTGTTCTGACAGTGGCGAGTGAGTGTTACAGGTGGTGGGTGGGGGTTCCTTCCGAAATTTTATATAACTCCAATATTATCTGTTCCTGTGATTGACTTGACACATGAATTCAAAACAGTTGGAGCTTCTCTCCCACTCTGGTATAGCAAACTGGATGTGAAAACGACACTTCCCCCTGGAAGCTGATAGTTTGCTGTTGGGTGCATGGTGTTGTGTTCCTTTGTTCCCTGAACATGGCACTTGGCAAGTGGTTTTTGCCACTTCAGGGTTGTCAGTTCTGTCTGCTAAAGGCCAAGATAAAGCTTCACAAAAAGCCTTTCACTCCAGACAAATCTTCTCTGTAATGTACTGACTTGATGACAAAGGAACCAGGAGCTTAGAGGTGGTTTGGATTATTTTTTTTTTTGCCCCAAAGGGTGCACTCTTCCCTTGTCATGCTTTTATTTTAGTGTGGTATTTCCTACCCTGCTGTAAACACCAGGGTGGTTTTTGTCTTGTGACTGGGGCAGCGCTTTGCCATGACATTCCTTTCATAACGCGTTGCTGATAGCACTAGATGTGCTGCTGGCTGCGTCCAGGGCTTATCAGAGGGTTTGTACCGAGAGCACTTAGATAATCCCATGAGGGGATGCATTAGCAATAAGAAACCTGTATGAAGCACTGTTGTGATACGTTTGTGACAAAGCAGTATAAAATACACGGGAACAAATTTGTGGTCCTCTAGAAAGTTGTGATTTTGGTACAGCATGGTGAAGCAACATGTAGAGGGTGTGTTGGTCCATAACGGCATTGTTTAATCTGTAAAGTGGCCTCAGTTAGTTACTGACGGCGTAGTGCCAAGGGTGCCAAGCTGGGCAGCAGCATCTGCCCTTCTGAAGCCCCGTGTGAAACGCACATTGGTCACTATAAATGTAAGTAACAGAAATGCAAGGAGTATTCATACCAATGAAACTTGCTTGGCTTTTGTTTTCAGTTGGAGAAAACAGACCGAATTCGTCATAGGGTTCTCAAGGGTGTCTGAATACTTCAGAGATCCTCAACAGCCGTGACTTGATCCATCTTAGTGGAACTTGCAGCTTTGTCTGCCGAGGTGAAGCCTCACCATTTTTCATCGAGTTTTATTCTGTGATATTATTCCTTACACACCAACAGCATAGGGAGTCAGACATGACTTCACAATTACTGTGCTTTCAGATTATATGCAAATGGCCTGACCTAAGTCATAAATTGGTATTCTGGCTTGTTTTTACTGACTCCTAGAACACAGAATACAAATCGCAGGCCACCCAAAGACATTGGCTCCTATTCTGTGCACCATGCTTTCCCCCTGCAATTTGGCCATTATCTGAATGCTCAGCTCCAAATGGGAAAGGGGGGATGATAATAGATACAGGGACAAGGCAAAAGCCAGAATTCATGTATGAATAGGAATGAAAGGAAACTTTTGTACTGAAGGGATCTCTCCTGTGTATTGTGTCAGGACTGTCACAACCTCCAGCTGCCACAACAACCTTAGGGCAGTGGGATAAATACCTAAATGTAGGCAGACAGCAGTAGTAGGCAATGTATCTGCAAAACTGGAGATAAAATAGACGCAGTCCAACTGCAGATCCAATTATAATCAATGTAGGTTGTTTTAGGGACTTTGCAGAAACCAGGGTTTGACTTCACAAGATGAAATGAGAAATTTAACAGGGATGAAGAAAGGCGTTACCACACTATTCATAACACTCCTCGTTAGAAGCTGCCAGCTCTTCCTGCATAAAATGAAGGAAGCTACAGGTAACGGAAAAATAAATTGGTCCCTGTGGGCACAGTGATTTTGACTATCTGTGTGTATTAGAGATGAGTCCGATGTGCTATGAACTGCAGGTGAAGGTGAGGTACATGGAAACCTAGTATGTGTCAGTGATTCTGGAGAGCTGCTCAGAAATGGTCAGGGTGTAACGCCACATTTTATTCAGGCTGAGGCTAAAGTAAACCCTTCCAAGAACACAGAAGTTGCTTGTTGGAAGAGTAAATGGCAGATTGTGTGAGTGCTTCTGAATTTTCTGCCCCTTTCTCAGAGTTGTACCTGGCAATGCGGGGCTTGCCAAAGCTATATGAGAACATTATGGTACAATGAGGAATTTGATGTAGTTTCCCACAGGTCAAGCCAGCTCCTCATCACTGGCTCATCTCCTCGTATATGCTTTTGAAGCACTGAGTTGTACATGGTACTGAAAAATGTCTGCAGCTTTTCTAACCCCCCATACAGCTTTGGCTTCAGTCAGAAGCACAGTTATGTGGGCAGGGAGAAAATGTTCTCTGAATGAATCCATCATAAACATAGCGCCTGTCCTGTAATAGTTGGGGTTGGAGAATAACAAACTAATAAACCAAAGTCTTTTATTTCTACCCTTCTCGTAGATCGTATGCTGAAGGCTTCTGAAAAGTGCCTCTGTCTCTCAGCCACAAGCTAGTTGCAGAGGTGACCTTACAGCTTTCATTAGTCAGATGTGCTGAAGGAGAAATATTTGCTGGCTTTGCCTGGAAGCTCACAGCTGGGGTGGGTTTTAAATCTACTTGGGCAGGGCCAAAGTTCTTCCATAGCTTTCTCTTGTCTAGAATAGGACTCTCTAGACGAGGATGCTGCTGACCACCCTACTGAGGCTCCCTAGTCTCCTGAAGGCTTTCTGGTCTGTAGTTATCCCTGGATATTTAGCACCGTGTAACATCACAGAGCTATTGCCATGCCCACGTGGCCGTAGGCAGCAGCTGTGACTCGGCTGTGCATACTGGGCTTGCACGGTTTTGTCTGGCCTTGTACGAGATGAGTGAATGGTGACAGACAGAGAGGGAGCAGGCTGGTCTGGAGGACCTGGGTTTGCTTGCCGAGATGTGGAAGTCCAAGCAAAATCTGAGAGATCTGAAAGCTGCTTTCATCTCCAGCTGTGCTGCCCAAAAGGAACTGAGCGTGGCCAGATATTGTTCACACTGCAAGTTTCCCAGTGAGCTCAAGACAAAAGAGAGCTTTCCTCAAGCCTCTCACACACGGGTTGTATACAATGAACGCAGTCCTGGAGAACACCAATGCTTTGTTGAGAGATATATATATATATATGTATAAAAAATATATATATATAAAGAAGATGGTCTTGCTGTCTGAGAGAACTTAGCACCTCTGTTCTCTGCCCTTTCACATGGTGTCTTTTTAGCTTTCCTGCGGCCAGTTTTGGGTGTAAAGCTGTTAACTCAAGAGCTTTTTTGTGGTCCATAGAGAGTTTTGTGATGCTTCTCTCACCTTTGTTACAAACATGAAGATTCTCTCTTAGTGTGCAGGTGCACAAAGCTAATGAGTAAATGGTAGAGAATTGGCCTTAGGGGGTTAATTTAGTGCCTTCTTTCAAGCTACAGCACATGGTGGTGTTCTTTAGTAAGAGGACTCCAAGCTTACCTAGTGTGGTTTGTGCTCCTTCTGATGACAGTTTGTAGGTTCAAACCTAAGGAGTAAAATGTCCCCTTCCAAGGGAGCTTGACATATATTTATGGTGCTAGAAATCACCTGGACGCTGAAGCAGTGCTTGCATTATAACAAGAAAGCCTAGAAATTTTTATATGGGCATTCTGGTTCATATCAAAATAAACAGGCCCCATTTCAACTATGGAAAATAAGACTTCATTGGCCTTGAGGCTGCCATGGAAAATCACAAAAATGACTGTCCTTTTCTTCAGGCTGATTTGTTCTTGTTTATTGTATGAATCATGTGCTCTGCACCCCCAAATGAATGCCAAATTGACTATGCAATGAATTGATGTTCCATTCATGAGACCAATCCGTGGTTGTGTGGCATTTTGGCAGTACCAGTCTCTTCTTCCATGGCCTGGCTTTCCCCAGTCTTTCTAAAAATCATGCACTTGTCCTGCTGGCCATATCCAGCAGCTTGTCTGGTCCCTAAGGGAGCCAGTATGTTCGCTTGAAGTTACACAGGTCTCCCATCTCTGTTCTGTTCTCCTCTTTTCCTCCTCACCATCTCTGCTCTGCACAAATTACACCCAGAATGGAGCAGTAGGTTTTGCATAGAGGAGAGATCCCAGAGGGCATAATCTACCAAGTTGTTGCTTCTCCCTCAAGTTGCTTCTTTCACTGTCACTTTTCTCCCCAAGCTCTGTAGCCCAAACTCTCCCTGGCCTCCATAGACTGAGGACAGAGATAGCAGGAAAATGCTGCCTCAGATTAGTTTTTCTCTCCAGTCCTTTCTCTGTATCTCCACGTTTTCTCTGTCTGGTTTATTGCATTTGGGGACAAAGATTTTTTGATACTGTGCGGATAATACGATGGTGAAATACAACATTTGGCAAGTGGACCACCTGTAATCTTTGTCTTCACAGCTCTTTTTCTTATTCTTACATCTCGAATGTGAGATTTGGATTTGCACATTTTCCTTCCCCTGCAGCACAGCCGCCCTGGTACAAAGCATTGGCTTTATTGTATGTAACAGGTCCTAGAAAGTTACTTAGATCTTTATTTCTGAGCTTGACA
Organism: Chroicocephalus ridibundus; assembly: GCF_963924245.1. NCBI lineage: Eukaryota > Metazoa > Chordata > Aves > Charadriiformes > Laridae > Chroicocephalus > Chroicocephalus ridibundus. Next base: position 46,028,415 of record NC_086292.1, read on the forward strand.
CAAATAAAGTGGCACGAGCATTTTCAATGCTGTTCTCATTATGAAGGTATAACTTTTCCCTGGAACTCTACAATCACTTTTAGAAAAGAATTGGGAGCAATAAGAGTGAGTGACAGCTCTCCCCTCAAACCTTTTCTATTAACTGACAAGAAAGGATGCCATTTGCTTCCTTTGCAAATAAAATGTATAAAATAGTACTAGTGATACCTGAAAATATCATGTAAAAAGTGGTAGTAAAAGGCAGCCCTAGTATCTGTTGAGAACGGACGTTGCTCTTATTCAGTTTCAGTTGCGATGAGAAACGTACCTTGCAGACCTGACTACACGACAGGCTGTTTTGAGGAGATAGTTGCTTTACATTGTTTGACTGTACAAGGCTTTTAAAAATATGTACATTAAAAGTAGGCAAAAGGATTACATTACAAAAAATTGTGCATGCAAATGCAAGATCCTCCAATCCTTGAAAAATATTCCTTAATATTATATAATAAGAAATACATATCTGTGCCTATTTTTACCATAATTTGCTTTCATTTGATGCCATTCAATAGTAAGATTTATTATTACCCGCATGGAAAATATCCTGCCTGGAGGTGGCTGAAATAGATCCTGCAGACAAGTCATCAATCAGCTCGTGTTTATCTCTTCAGAGATCAGTGATATCAGTGGCAGGAACAATTTCAACCAATCCAAGAGTATTTACTGATAATAAAAGGAAATGTTCATGTGGATTTATACTGCATCTCTCCCCAGAGGTCACACAACGTTTTTGCAGGAGGGCTGATTTACTGAGCCTCGTTTAAAGATGAGGCATGGAAGGCTCAGAGGTGCCCAAGCTCCCTGCTTAGCCGGGGCTGGGAGCCCTTACCCTGATGCTCCCTTTCTGGGAGAGGGTCTACCTTTCCTGGTAGAGGTTGGCATGCGGAGGGCTTTAAGATAATGCTGCTCTCCCTGTCCCCGTTGCTAACGAGTTCAGCTAAAAGGATTTAAGACTAATGCAGACAAAAAGATCTTTTACATCAGATGAATAGCATGCAAAACAATTGTCTTCCATTTCTAAGAAGTGAATTGTAGCTTCTAACTTAACTCTGCGATGATTTTAAAGCAGGTCTTATATTTGTGTCCCTGATAGAGAGGTTTTTCAAAATTTTATGACAGCGTCCAGGACAAAGATCTATTGTCCTTGAGGCAAAATAACAACCCTGACTTTACCTAGTATTTGCCTCTCGGAGTAATCAGTCTGGAACTAAGACTGCAATTGTTATTTAACCCATGTATGACAGAAGTTTTCTTTCTCTCACTTTTGCTTTTTTTCTTTGTAAAATTCAGTATTTATACTAACTGAAACAAAGAGCACTTTGAATCACAACATGAAGTGTATGTTTTTTAAGAAGTTATAAAGGGGTCTTTTTTGTTTGATTTTTGTGGTTTTGTCTAAGGAAATTTACTGGAACATTCATTTCTGTTTGAGAGGAAGCTTGCTCTATGTGGACAATAAAGATGTTAAGATCAGGATGAATGTCTATGGGAGATAATAATAGTGAATAAAAAAATGCACCAGTCCAGTACTCATATTTTCCAGGAACTGCAAGAACTCAGTTCTGGGTTGTGTTTTAAATCTAAGCCCCATTGTTCCTGACTGGGTTCTGAGTCTCTCAGAAAGACTTCTTCTTTGTTCCTTTGAGCAGCTTCAATCTGAAGCATTTGGACCGTTTTCATATTTTAAGCAAAATTTTTAAGATCCACATGTATTTTCTCTCATCCAGCTTTAGAATGTAAAGCAAAGCATCTTTTTACTATTTCCTGTTGAACATGAGCAGAGTACGTTGACACCAGCAAAAGTAATTTGACCTACAATGAGCCTGTGTGTGGGATGGCCAGCAGTTATCAATGGTACGTGATATGTGCCATTAATATATTGCTCCTCTTATGCCAGGGAACATGCCTTGTGAGGCAAAACAGCACGAGCGAGAGCTTCACCTCAGGCATCCTGATAGCCTGGCGTATGTGTTGTGGCGATGCTGACTGTACAGGCTGACATGATTTGTTCTCCCGAGAGATACAAGGTGGGTGAGGACATTTTTTTCCTGTTGACGCTGTTGCACTTGGTAGCAATAATAATACGCTTGCAGTGTCAA